>NC_067472.1:7704000-8054500 GCF_947179515.1 Apodemus sylvaticus
GGCCGGGAGGAGTGGGTCCACTCACACCTAGTTCTAAAATTGAAGCAGTAACTATACAATTCTGAGTGTACTGGCATGAACGGCACACGGGCATACATGGGCACATTTTATGGCATAGGAATGGCAATACCATTTAAAAACAAAGTGTCCCAAAGACCTCATGGTGAATGTGGTCTCAGCAACAGAACCTTTCTTTTTTGTGGTCCTAGAACTGAACACAGGGCTCAGTCGTCTTAAAAATGTCTCCTGATACTTACTGTCTTTGTTTAGCAAACAGGGAGACTGGCTCATTTTTGGCATCAGCCTGAATCCCACTTAAAACTGCTTTTCCAAACCCAAGACTTTGATTAAGATAGAGTCATATTACATTTACAGTGTTGAAGGGGGCTGGGGAGAGGTGCAGCAGGGAGCACTGGCTGCTCTTCCTGTGGCAGCTCACAAACATCCTTAACCTGCCCCATGAGATCCAATACCCTATTCTGGGTGTATGGACGCACACACAGACAAAAATGTTCAAAGGACGAGCATGGCTTTTAGCATCCTCAAACTCTACTATCTGAGGAACTTATATGCAAGGTGGTTGGGACAGCACTCCCTTAAGATTATGACAAGACTTCAGCACTGTGATACTTTTGGAAAATTAAAAACAGATTATAACCTGTTGCCAGAATTGAAAACCCAGTGATATAAAGAAGAGAATATGGAACTGTACTTTTTAGTCCTCTATTAACTGACAGCAACACTTTCTTATGCAAAATAGGTATTTAATGTTTCTAAACATTACAAAGACAAAGGCCGCATTTACACTAAGTTAGTCACAAACCAATTATTTAATAGAAGCTATAAAATAATTGGGAAGAATATTTAAGAATATCTCAAAAGATTTAAAATAGGAGAACACTTTACAAAAAGCCGCATAGGAAATAAAATTCCTCAACTATACGTAGAAATGTAACATTACAGGGGAGCTTATAAAATACAAAGACAAGTATAAAAGGACTGTGTATTCTAAATCCAAAAACTCAATAATAACCAAATATTTAGTTTTAAAATGTACAGTTCCTGGGTATGGCTCACATTACTATACACATCTTCCAAGACAGCAGGCATTATCTTTCAGTTAACCATGTGTGGTATCATCTTCTACAAAATCTTTGGCCATCTCTGCTGTGATCACATCAATGTGACTAACCTGAAAAACAATGTTAAAGTCTGTTAAATTTTAAAGGAACATACCAGTTAGTATCTGCACTACATGGGGTAGTAGCTAATACACACAGCCTGCCACCTATAAAACTTTTAGTTTTACACACCATGTCAAGTGGTTCTGAAGCACGGACTGCTAGAAGTCTTTACAACCCAGTCTGTCCAACGCTGAAGAGTAAAAAGCACTCTATAGCCTGGCACCGTGTAAATACCTGTACTTACAGAGTCCCAGCACTCCAGAGGTAGAGGCAGGATTGGCAGCCTAGGGCAGCCTGGGCTACAGTAACTTGTTGGGGCTGCAGAGGATCAAGGTCTTAGGCTCTCTAACAAGCGGTCACCACCCACATCTTTTTCTCTTAATGGAAATCAAGGTAACGAATGGATGAAAGAAGTTTTTCATTTTTGAGGAAGACATTTAAACAACGACTTTCTAAGTTTTCTTTCACTAATATAAAATCAAAATAAAAAAATACAATAATTATCAACCTAAAACAAAGTAAAATTACCTTATTTCTGAACTTTACACCATAGAATTTGTCAGCTGACTCAAGCAGTTCAGGCCTAAAAGTGGTAGTAATAAACTGGGCATGTACAGCTAGCTCCATAATCATATCTGTGAAAACAAAGAGTAAGTCTCTTTATTACACCTGAAAATTTAAAAAGCAACTATTTTTTATTTCTGGCTATAATTCAAATCTGTCAAAACAGCCTGTGATTTTTTTTTTTGTCTGCAAATTATCCACTTGACTTTTCAAAGTAGGAATAAAATGTTTAATCCTAGTATGTTACAGCAAGAAAATGCAACATTGTTATTTACTATAAAGAATCTTCTAACCCAGTATGGGAGGAAGCAGGTGGGTCAGAAGTCGTTCAAGACCATCCTACAAGACACCATCTCAAAAAGAAAAGAAAAACAAAACCTGAAATAAAAGACTTTCAGCATAGACATGTCAGAGCCAAACATTTCTTATACACACAAAAGTAATATTAATTATCCTCTTCCTGTTACTCCCTCCAAAAGCTTTGAACTTGTAAGATCAGATTTAGCATCTCTCTTAAAAAAAAAAAGGTTTATGACAAGCATGACTTTCTGAACATCTCGTGCGTGTGTGTTTCTGCACAAATGTTTAGCCTGCATATATACATGTGTGTGCACAGGACCCTCCCTCAGAGTCAGACGAGGGTGTTGGATCCCCCTGGGAATTATGGACGGCCATGAACCACACCATATGGGTGTGAAATCAAACCTAAGTCTTCTTGCAAGAGCAGCCAATGATCTTAACTGCTAAGCCATCTCCAACCCCACAAGCACTACTCTTAACACTGAAAAGACAAACAAGTTTTAAGGCTTTTGTATAAAAATTAATGCAGGATTTCTCAATTAAGTGGAAGAATTACATCTGTAATTCCCCAAATTAGTATTACACCCCCGAAAATAGTCTAATACGTATCTATTAAAACTATTCAGAGAAAATGTTATTGAATATATACTGTCTACCCAAAAACTTTAGGGAACAAATGACTAAGAAGGGCTAAGCTACCACCATTATCTCTAAGACATTCCTTGAGAGTGAGTGCTCAGTGCCTCCTAGACAGGCCATGAACTGACTCCGCCTTCTAATGCTGAGAATGCAGACGAGTGCCACCTCGCCCGTTTTACTGCATGTGAAGCCCACGGTTCTATGCTGGCTGAGTGAGCACTCTATCCCCAGCCAGGCAGTTCTGCATTTAAGCCAGAGGCTGATACTGCTGTCCTCCTGATTATCCTTAATCACATTTGTGTGTACACGGGTGTTGGTCAGAGAACAACTTGTGGAATTAGTTTTCTTCCACTCGGTGGGACACAGGGACTGGAGTAAGGTTCCTGGGCTTAGTGACAAGGAACTTTATCAACTGAGCTGTCTTGGTGGCCTCCCGCCTCACCGAACCGGAAGCTCCTGGTTGGTCAGGCTGGCTGGCCTGAGTCCCAGGATCTTCTGTCTCCTTGTGCTACCTGCTTGCACAGTCAGCACTTTATTCCCCACCTCCAGCCCACAAGTCCTCACTGAGCAGAAAGCAGCACTGTACCTGACACAGCTTTCCTATGCTGCGCATCCAAAGCTTGGTCAATCTCATCAAACAGGTAAAAAGGAGCAGGGTCACATTTCTGAATGGCAAAAATGAGAGCAAGGGCCACCAGAGATTTCTGTCCTCCGGAAAGCTGCTGCATCTCTCTCATCTCCCCTTGCTTCCCTGTAAAGGACACCTAAGAGAACACAAAAGGTGTCAGACCCCAAGGAGATGGCACCGTCATCCATCAAAATTAAGTGGTACACGAGCAATTCAGGTAAAATATGAATTCTACTCCAACAATGCTACAAGAAACAGTGAGTGTCAGGGGATTTTACCCTGATCCCGACTCCTGTGAACTGGTCAACTGATGGAACACTGCTCTGTGAGCCAGAGCCCCTCTCGCTCTCGCCGCTCCCCTCTCCTTCGTCCTGAGACTGGCTGCCCTCCACATCTCCTTTCTTCATCACCAAAGTCGCTTTGCCACCAGGTACCAACTTCTGGAAAACTTCACTGAAGTTCTTAGATACCTTAAAGGAAATTCAAATGTTGCTTAGGCATATTTCTATTTGAAACGGGTATTTAAAAGCAAACAGAGGTATTTTTACTTTGTCAAATACGATCCTTTCCAGAGCTGCATAACTCCAACTCACTTTACTATGTTAGTAGCCTGTGAGCTGGATTAGTTCACATACATTAGACCTACTTCCAAACTAGATTTTAATTATCAACAGAGCATACCTGTTTGAAAGTTAACTGAATAGCTTCATATTTCCGAAGTTCGAGTACATTCATTAACTCCATGATTGATTTGTAGCCCCTATCCAACTCCTCTTGTCGCTTGATCAGCTTTTCTTTCTGCTCAGAGAAGTTCACGAACTGATCTAGAGCCTTCTTGTTCACATGGCTGTACTTCTTTAACTCGGTGTTGCACTGCTCGAGTTTTCGAAACAACTAAAAGAGGAATACATTAATATAGTCACACACCACAGGGACTCTTACAAGGTTACTGTAAACTTAAAATGTAGTTAGACTTGCCTGCTTAAGGCTCAGTGTCTGGTACTTCTCAAACGCTTCCTGGGGAAGGGACCCCAGCTCCCGAATCTTCTTCATACACTCTTCCTTCTTCTTCAGCAGCATGCCCTGTCGGTTGGTCATCTTCTCCAGTTCTTTAGTGTCATGATTTATGGCATCCATGTGTTCTTTCTCCATATTTTTCCAGCGCTCCATACTTTTCTGGAGCTCTTTAATTCCAGCTTCTGTTTTGTCAATGGAATTATCCAAATCTAAGATAGGGGACAACAAAATGAAGGACATTAAGACGCATTTCACTATCAGAATTTTACCTGAGTAAACTTTAATGGTCAGAGTAAAAGCACTAGTCTTTATCAGCAGTAGTAATACTCCTGAAAGCATCAGCAAGGACACTCACGTACACCATGGGGAACACAGAAAATGTCATTGCATCTTTTGTTAATAACATGTGACTGGAGGGACACAGGGGCACACAGTTACCCCATCATGGGGAGGCAGACAGGCCGACGAGAGTTCAGGGTCAGAGTGATCTACATAGACCCAGGCCAGCTAGGACTACAGGGAAGAACTTGTTTCAAAAACAAAACCAACCAAGGTCATGAGTAAGCAGACAGATGACCGACTGGACAGAGTTCAACACCCAGCATCAGCACGGTGAAGGAAGGAAAGAGCAGCCGCAAGCTGCACCCCTGCTGCCATGCCCTGGTCCAGCATTCTCTCTAGTTCCTTCTTTAATCTCACCCTCTCCCCTAATAAATAAAATGCAGAACATTCACTAGTCTCATGAAACTGTCAAAAATATTTTAATAAAAAAGTTGGTTTTGTATTTCATTTTGTAGTAAATAATTTTGCAAAGCAAACTGCATTTAGTAAAATACTGAAAAAAATCTTTTAATGATTTGTTTTTATTTCACGTATACTGGTGTTATGCCTGCTTGTATGTGTGTATGATGAGGTCAGGTCCCCTGGACCTGGAGTTACAGACAGTTGTGAGCTGCCACGTGGGTGCTGGGAACTGAACCCAGGTCCTTTGGAAGGGTAGCCAGTGCTCTTAAAGAGCCAACTTTCCAGGCCCCTGAAAAAAATTTAAATTAAACATTTACCTTCTGATCTTGCCATAGTATCTTTTACTCTTTTATTAATAGCTTCAAGTTCTGATGTTGTGGCAGTAAGAACAGTACCACCTTCTGTCTCTCTCAGTTCATTAAGTTCCTGCAATGCAAAACAATAAAGTTTAATGAGAGTAAACCTCAAAATATGATTCATGAGTTATATGTACACTAAAATATATTATATTAAATATGTTATAACTAGTTACTTAAATAAACATTCAAGGAAGCAGATGCTGTGTGCTTGTCCTCATGTATGGGTATGTATATGAATTTGGGCATAATTGTAGAAGCCAATAAAGAGGAAAAAATGATGTAATTGCTAGAAAATCTGAGTACCTAACTACTAAGAAACTGTAAACTAACACTAAGTTAGATCATCTAGAACTTATCACGATTGCAATCATACAAAGTAGATGATACTGTTACACTTATTCTATACTACAGAAAATCAGCAAAAGAAATATGAAATACTTCCTCAGGTCACACTCTAGGTGGCAGTGCCAACCTGAGGAGCACACTCAGTCTTCTGGCCCGACTGACACTTCCAGTGAGTGCTCACTGACGTACTTCCTATAGCTATGATCAGCAAGGAGCTCTCGGAAAACAATATACCTGTTCTACTTGGTCCAAGCGTTTCCTCAGATTCTCATTCAGGTAAGTCTCTACTCGAGTAATAATACCTTCTAGTTTAATTCTTTCATTTAGCAGCTGTCTGTTTTCCTAGAATAGAAGAAAATATTATAAAAGCGTTAAAATGTCAAGAAATCTATTAAGGGCCAGAGATGGCTCAGCAGGCAGGTAAAGGCACCTGCTACACTGTGGGATGTCTTAAGTTTACTTGTGGAACCCACACGAAGGTAGAAATAGAGTCAACCCCAGGAGGCTGTCCTCCCTCCACATACGCACTGCAGCACACACACAAACAATAATGAAGTCACATGTTAGGAAGAAAGACGAGCAAATGCCACCAAATGTGCTGCCCTGTTGCCTGCACTCAAATGAGCTGAAATGGGAGCTGTCTTTTTTTCTTTTTAAGATTTATTTATTTTACACATTTGAGTGCTCTATCTGCATGTACACCTGTGTCCCAGAAGAGGGCAGCAGATCCCATTACAGATGGTTGTGAGCCACCATGTGGTTGCTGGGAATTGAACTCAGGACCTCTGGAAGAGCAGTCAGTGCTGTTATCCTCTGAGCCATCTCTCTCCAGCCTTGAAATGGGAGTTTTTCGATCCTTGGGACCCAAGTGGTGCAGAGAGAGAACTGATTCTCGCAAGATATTCTCTTATTTCCATATCCAGCCAAGAAATTAAAAGAAAAGTAATTTTCAAGTTGTTTCTGTTCTAGTTGTTTTTTAAAGAAATGTTACCAAGGAGACAGAAGCAATGGTGCAGCAGTTAAGAACACCAACACAGTGGCTCGCAACCCATCTCTATCTCCAGGAACCTGACATCCTCTCCTGGCCTCATAGGGCATCAGGCATTTAAGTAGTGTACATACATATACATACATAGGCAAAATACTTATACATATTAAATATGAATAAAAGACATGGGGCTATCAAAAACAACAATCTTTTCCCATTTTTAATTTTTGGCCCCAGTGTTGATTGCTTGCATCAATGTATGAAAAAAAAAAAAGTCATGGGCTGGCAAAATGGTTCAGTGGATAAAGGTGTTTGCTGCTGAGACTAAGAACCTGAGTTCTATTGCCAGAATTCACATAGTAGGAAAGAGAACTTTTCCCAGGCATTGTCTTCTGACCTCCACATGTGTGAACCACACACCCACACCCCCCTAGACATGAGTGGGGCAGACTAGGCTACAAGTGGAGACTTCATCTATAAGAAAAAGCAAAACCAAATGTAATTAAAACATTTAATGAAAATATCATATACAAAGGAGGTCATATGAGCATTATGTGTGTGCATGCATATACATGGAAGTGCATACACATAAAGAAAGCTAAGACTATCACTGTGATTAACACTGTCTACCTGACAAGCTCTACTCCATACAGGAGGCAAGGCTCTGGACATGCGGTCAAGACAAGGACTATCTCTAAAGTTATCTGAGGTGGGAAGACCTACTCTGAATGTAAGAGGCACCATTCCATGGGCTGGGGATCTGAACTGCATAAAAGAAAGCAAGCTCAGTACAGGTTCTCGCTTCCTCTGCCTCAGACGCAGTGAGCAGCTACCCTGAGCTCCCAATACCGTGAGTGTCATAGTACTAAATCCAGTACTATGCTGTGAGCCAAATAAACCCTTTCTCTTTAAAGCGGCTTCCGTTGGCATATTTTATCAAAAGTGACCACTGCACTTATTAATGATCAACATGCAATGAATAAGACAAAAGAAAATTAAAATTTCATATACAATCCTAAAATATCCAGAACAGCTTAGACAAATGTATCAAAAACCTTATTTACTCTCATAGGTATTCAAGATGAATGTCTAGTCTTCCCGTCTTTTTAATATATTTTCTTAACTATTCTCTTTCAAATACTATGAGACAGGGTCTTCCTGTTCCTCTAACAACAGCCAGTCTTCAACAGGTTTTCTTCACTCTTAAGTGTACTTACCTGCTGAAGTTGACGGATCTCATCATTTAGTGCATCGACTCTCTTCTGATCTTCTAGACTGAGTTGAGAAAGCAAATCCGTCCCTAGTTCTGCTTTCAGTGACTCTCTGGTGGACTCCATAGCATGCAGACTTGCCTCCAAGCTTTGTAAGCTACGTTGCTACACGAGATTATCAATTATTAATCATTGTTGCTATGTTACATCTAATGGTAAAACCTTGCAAACTATATACATATTAAGTGAGCTAAACAATTGTATCAACTCAATAATTTAAGCACTACAATGTTGATAAGTTGCTGTTAGATTTACTAAATGTTTTTTGTGCTTATGGTATTTATAAGTTATGACAGGTTTATTGGGATAAAAACCAAAAGAAACAGAAACATGTACTAACTAATTTTTTTTCTCTTGTCGGTGCCCGGGAGTTGGATCCAGGACCTCAGGGAAAGGATGCTGAGCAAAGTTCTGTCACCAGGTTCTCCTCTAGGCACTATGCTAAGTTCAATCAACAGAGCTGTGTAGGTATTTACAATGCAAAACTGAGAGAAGGGACAAGTATTACAACTATTCAAGTATATTTGTAAAAAAAAATTGATAGATTGTTTTGAATAATAAAAAAATCTTTTTTGTCTTTTAGTCCTGATATATAAAGCATAAAGTCAATGATAGATGTACAACCTATGACCCACCCCAAGTCTACACACAAGCAAAGCTGTAACGAGACATACTCACGGACCTTTGGCATGAAGGTCTTTTCTGACTGCTGTCTCTTCTCTTTTAGCATCTTCATCTCTGACAATATGCTATCTCTGGATGCTTTAAATTTTCTTTGTTGGGTCTCTATCTGCTGCATTTGGTTCATCAATTGATCAATTTCATTATTAATCCATATACAAGGCTAAGGAAAATTCTCCTAAGATTGTAAGTATATTACATACTCTCCATTCTCTTCATTTCTTACAAACATCATCACGAATCCTCTCCTCTCCTCCTAAGTAATCCCCAGATTTATGGACTACACAGATGTTGAACTAAATACTATCACTAAAAATGTTCAGTCAGCCGGGCGGTGGTGGTGCACGCCTGTAATCCCAGCACTCTGGGAGGCAGAGGCAGGCGGATTTCTGAGTTCGAGGCCAGCCTGGTCTACAGAGTGAGTTCCAGGACAGCCAGCGCTACACAGAGAAACCCTGTCTTGACAAAACCAAATCCAAAAAGCCAAAAAAAAAAAAAAAAAAAAAGTCAGTCATAAAAGAAACTTGAAGCATTTTGCCATACATTTTACTCTAAAATATGCACTTATTTAACTTATTGCTGAACAAAAGACATAGAAATTATTAAATGTTAAGCAAAATCAAGTAATAGCATATATGTGGGTATATAGACAAACATACATAAATACTTAAATATATTTTCATTAAAAAATTGAATATGCAGAAGGCACTGCTTTGGTGACTGAGGTAAAAAGAACAGCCTTGCCTAATGTGAAATAATGAAATCTAAACAGACTGTACAATCTATGGCAGCTGGAAGCTGTCAACATCCTCTCGTCTGTATGCATGACGTGGGGTGCAGGGACAAGTGTGGGTAAGAGCAGAGGGAACACGTGTTGTCTTCTTTTATTGTTCTCCACAATACGTTACGAGACGGTATTTCTTCATACGTTTAGAAAGCACCAGCAGGTTAAAGCTCGCTAGCCAGCAAACTCCAAGTCTCCACCTGCCCCATCCTTCCCCAAGAGTTACAGGTTACAGCAGAGCACCACCACAGTCAGCCTTTCACATGAATGCTGGGGACCCGAACTCAGGTCTTCATGCTTGTGCTGCAGTCAGATACCCTCTGAGCCAGCACCCAACCCATAAGCACCCCTTTTCTTAAAAGGTCCTCATATCCCGCCCTACATCTTGCCACATTTAAGAAGTTCTCAAAGTGTTACACATAGATAGATCCCTGCAGGGCACAGCTAAGGCATTTGTCTTTGTCTGAACTACAAACAGGACACCACACTAAAGCAGCACAGTGGCTGTCAGAATGCGTAAGTGCTCTGTTGGAGCTGAACTCGCCGCCCTCTGCGTAGCACCACACTGATTTGGCAGACCTGCAGATATTCATAATTGGAAAGCTGCTGTCATCATTACCTCCACTAACAAATCCAGCCCAATTTTTGCCAAGATAGTGAACCCTAAAGCACGTTTCCAGTGCTTAAATCCACTAAGTAGATTTGACATCTAGAAACATCAGCCAGGACTCCCCTTCCATTTCCCCTTTTGGTCTGACAAACCTGAATTCTGTTGCTCCTCAAGTTCCATTTCTTCAAAACATGCACTAGTATTGTCTACTTAACAGTGAAACAAAGATCAATATTATTTTTTAAATCTTTTCTTAGTCTTCAGTAGTTGAAAACGCTCTTGTGTTTAAATAAAAAGCAAAGTGAAGCATCAACCCCTGCCCTCCAACATTCATGAGAACCTAACATACAGGCAGTGCATGCCACCAGATGCTGTTTCTCTGCAGTGTCCTGTCAAGCTCACGACAGAAGGATATTTTCAATGTTTCTGCGTAGGTTTTCATTGAGCTTTGCCTCAAGCTCACCCAGTTCCTCTTCTGCTTTTCTAACGTCTTTCTGTAACTCAAGTCGAGATTTTCTTGTGTCGTAATAGCCTCCAGTCAGAGCACCTCTATGACTGACTTGATCACCTATAGACAAAACGGAAGCAGTCATTCTGTATACCAGCCTCTATTCAATAAGTAACTTATAATGAAATACTAACTTGAGGGCTTTAACAACAGGAGACTTAAGAGGGAAAGTCAGGAATTTTACTTATTCGAAAATATCTTACTTTTTAAAATAATTTTTTGTTTTTTTGTTTTCTAAGACAGGACTTCTCTGTGTAGCCCTGGCTGCCCTCAAACTCAGAGATGCACCTGCTTCTGCCTCCCGAATGCTGGGATTTAAAGGAATGCACCACCACCATCACCTTCCCACTCCAAAATTGTATTTCTTAATATAAAATTGGTAATTGTACTGGCTGGTTTTGTGTGTCAACTTGACACAGGCTGGAGTTATCACAGAGAAAGGAGTTTCAGTTGGGGAAGTGCCTCCATGAGATCCAACTGTGAGGCATTTTCTCAATTAGTGATCAAGGGGGAGGGCCCCTTGTGGGTGGTACCATCCCTGGGCTGGTATTCTTGGGTTCTATAAGAGAGCAGGCTGAGCAAGCCAGGGGAAGCAAGCCAGTAAGAAACATCCCTCCATGGCCTCTGCATCAGCTCCTGCTTGAGTTCCAGTCCTGACTTCCTTTAGTGATGAACTGCAACGTGGAAGTGTAAGCTCAATAAACCCTTTTCTCCCCAACTTGCTTCTTGGTCATGATGGTTGTACAGTAATAGAAACCCTGACTAAGACAGTAATCTTAATTTGGGAAGATCTGAACAACAATTTGAATTTAAAGAAAGAACCCACCAACATTTACAAACCTGAGGAGGGTTCTCTGCCAAAGTGACAAGCAGGGTAAACGAGAGGCCACTGCTCTGAAACCCAGCTATCGAGAACAAGGATGTTTATCAACAAAGCATTCTTAAGCAACTGACAGGTATGTATGCATGTAGATTTTCCTATGTATTTATTTTTGAGCGGCAGGGTCTTACTATGTAGTCTTGGTTGTCCTGGAACTAATGATGTAGACCAGGCTGTCCTAAAACTTGAGATCCACATGCCCCAGCCTCCTGAATGTTGGGATAAAGGTATGTACCACCATGACCAGCTCAGAGACCGAATAATCTCACATTGATTTAGCTACAAGTAAAGTATCTTTACCTGAGAGACATTCTAAACTTTAGCACCAGGAGTAGTAGGACACATTATAAGAAACAAACATCACTCATACAGTAGTCAGACCAAGAATGCTGACTGGGATAAATATGGCAAATCCAAAGAATGGACATTTTCTCAGAGTTGCCTGATAGGGAGGTGAGAGGGAGGAGCTGGGTGTAGTGGTGCACGCCTTTAATCACAGCATCTCTGGTGGCTGAGGCAGGAGGATCTGTGAGCTCTGGGACAATCTGGTCTACATTATTTGAGTTCCAGGATAGCCAGAGCTGCGTGGTAAGACCCTATGTCCCAATCCACACCCCCAAGTGTCAAAAAGGGAGGAGACAGGAGGCACTGTCTTTAGTAATTTTCAAATGTTTAGGTGTAACAATGTATCTAGAATGGCTTTGTTAAGAGATACTTGCTAAGTTCTAGAGATGAACTGCTGTAATGTTTAAAGCTTATTTTCATTCAGATGACTTGACAATGTGGGTATGCTACTTTGAGAAATTAAACAAAAATGAAAACACTAAACTATATTATTAAAAATTCTTGCCGGGCAGTGGTGGTGCACCCCTTTAATCCCAGCACTTGGGAGGCAGAGGCAGGTGGATTTCTGAGTTGAGACCAGCCTGGTCTACAGAATGAGTTTCAGGACAGCCAGGGCTACACAGAGAAACCCTATCTTGAAAAAACCAAAACCAAAACCAAAAAAAAAAGAAAGAAAGAAAAATTCTTATCATGAATTACAAAGATAGTCGGGTGGTGGTGGCGTACGCCTGTAATCCCAGCACTCTGGGAGGCAGAGGCAGGTGGATTTCTGAGTTCGAGGCCAGCCTGGTCTACAGAGTGAGTTCCAGGACAGCCAGGGCTGTACAGAGAAACCCACTGTACAGAGTGCTAGGATTACAGGTGTGCGCCACCACCGCCCAGCTTTAACTATTATCTTAATGAACCATATTAAAATTATTTTGGTAATTATCCAACAAACTGGTCTCTTAGTGCCCCAAGGCATTTTATTTAACATACTTTAGTTTTTGAGAACAGGCCCACAGGCTTCATTCACTGTTCAACAGCTAAGGGAGCACACTGGCCAGGGACCACGCGTTCACACTTACTAGAATGGGTCTATACTCTGCTAAACTTACCATGCACACACCAAATATGTACAGCCCAAGCGACAGGTTACACATCCCATGTTAAATTAAATGTTTTATTAGCATGTGCTTAAAGCTAATTACTATTACACACCTTCCAAAGTAATGCAGTCCATAGTGAAGGCACGAGCCAGCTGAGTTGAAACCTCCATGCTCCGACAGATGAGGGTCTTTCCAAACACATGTTTGAAAGCTTTGTCAAACCTGGGATTGTACCTCAGCTTACTGATCATAGGAATAGCATCCTGTAATGAATAAATATTTTGTTAGAAAAAATACTGTCACATAGTCAATTAAAAACTGTTTGCAGAATTATTACTACCATCTATGTCTTTAGGAAATAAAAAACGCAAGTGGCCTTAGAAAGGGCATTAGAAAAATCATTCTACTGAACTACAATGGAAATTTTGCTTCTGTATCCAAGGTTTAACAGCTGGTTACTGTAAAGAACTCTTAAGCTGACCATGAAAGCTTTACTCCTAGTTCTGCCTCTAGATGTTTTCTTTGGAGGACTTGCTTAACTTATCTCGTTAAGACCTACTATGTGTTCAAGACTGTAACAGTCCTTCCTTTAAAATTGTAAAGAGCACATGAATGAATGAATATATATATATATATATACATATATATATATATATATATATATATATGTATGAGAAAGTATGTGTGATATAAAAGGTAAAGGTGTAAAACTAGTATTTCCTCAGTATTCTAACTAGATATGGCAGACATTGAAATTAGATATTCAGTAAATTACTTTTTCAGACAGTATTTATCTTCCAGGCTAGGGGAATAGCTCAGTGGGTAAAGGGCTTCCTGTGAAAGCATGAGGACCCAAGTGCAGAGCCCAGTACCTATATAAAAAGTCAGGCACGGCAGCACACACCTGTAACCCCTGCACTGCTGACAGGTGCTGGGGAGGCTGGAGATAGGTGGATCCCTGGAGCTCTCTGGACAAGTTAATCTAGCCAATTAGTGAGGTTCAGGTTTAATGAAATGACCCTGTCTCAAAAATTATGGTGAGAGTGTACAGGACATTCTCTGGCCTCTACTTGCACATAAGCGCATACACACACCATTTTAATTTTCTTCTCTAAACTCAGAACAGGACTTTTTAATGCTAGAGGACACCACTGTGACCACCGTTCAGCACAAGGAATACACTACAGTCTAGAAGCCATTTCCAGCTACACCGCAGCGATCTCTGTGGTTAGCCACTGAAGGTGATCACTACTCACACTGCTGTACCTTCTAACTCTCTGGTCTGTAATAAGTCACTGTGCAACAGAACCACACTGCAGCCATTCTTCTGTCTTTCTGTTGTGCTGAGGATGGAACCCAGAGCACCATGCACATTGCAGAACTGTTCTTCCAATGAGCTACATATTTCCATCTCAAGCTCTTTCTTTACAGAATTTGTGTATGCACCTGTACTGCATGTGCATGAATGTGTTTGGACATGAAACAGTATGCATGCAGAGGTCAGAGGACAATCTGAAAGACTCAGTCCTCTCCTTTACCAGCTGGGTTCCACGGACTGACCCAGGTGGTCAGGCTTGGCAGTGCATGCCTTCCCCCACGGAGTCATTGCCCCAGGTTTCTTTTGTGTCTTGTTTCATTCATATGACCTCATATCTGTGAGCCTCAGTTTTCCTCCTCCCCAGAATTTCAAAGTAAAATTGGTAGATTTGAAAGCGGGAAAGATTCTCAATATTCTCCTTAAATTACCAATCACTCTAATACAGGTTCAGCCTTAATCTTACAGCAAGACAGTTTGCTTCAACGTGAACATGCTGAGATCAAATACTTCAAGGCAATAAACATTACTACAGCTGGCAATCCCTTTAAGGATATGTAAAAATATAACAAGAATAGACACTTCTTAGACTATTTTAAAAGCATATCCAGAAAGCCTCAACATATTCCTTTTATGTGACAGGATTCTTGGGGAATTCTTCCCAAATCCCTAAGCCTGCTGTTACTCTGAAGATGATCATATATACAATGTTTTGTTCCATGTCTTAGTTATGACCTCTCCCTACTCAGCCCAATCCAGCACTAAGTATACTACATAAAATGAATGTCTACCTTACAGTCCACAGAATCCCACGTACCTAAACACTACCACATATTAAGCAGATGTCATAATAACAACTTAGCAAGACTTTGCAACTAAGGAACGACTGTGACTCACGTTAGTTTCAGGATAGGCAGTGTCCCTCACATCTAATTTGTTAAGAGGCAGGAAAGTCACCTCTCCAGGAAGATTCATTTTATTGAACTCCATTAAAATTTTCGTGCTGACTTCATCTGAATCAACAATGTGATAAAATAACCTGCATAAACAGAATAAGACACATCTTTACTGCCAGGCTGTAAGGTGTCACAGACATTTAAAGACCACGCAACTCACATTTTTCTACGCAGTCCAATCAATTATTTTAATAAAAAACTTCCAATGAACTGGATAAGGTTCTAATTTCTAAAATTAGAAACAAGTATCTAGTACCTACTTTTTTTTTTTTTTTTTGGTTTTTTGGATTTGGTTTTTTCAAGACAGGGTCTCTCTGTGTAGTCCTGGCTGTCCTGGAACTCACTCTGTAGACCAGGCTGGCCTCGAACTCAGAAATCCACCTGCCTCTGCCTCCCAGAGTGCTGGGATTACAGACATGTACCACCACCGCCCGGCTAGTACCTACTTCTTTAATTAGAAAGTTATATATAGTCGGGCAGTGGTGGTGCATCCTTTAATCCCAGCACTTGGGAGGCAGAGGCACGGGGATTTCTGAGTTGGAGGCCAGCCTGGCCTACAGAGTGAGTTCCAGGACAGCCAGGGCTATGTGGAGAAACCCTGTCTTGAAGAGGAAAAAAAAAAGTTATATATATAGAACAAATTATAGTGTAATAGAAGACATATTGTACTACAATTACAAAACTTTTTTTTTTTTTGGTTATCCTCATTTCTTCTTTATCTTTAAAAGGAAAAGAACAAAAGCCATTTAAATGTCAGGCAAAACAAAAACCAAACAAACAAAAAAAGCCCCCACTTCTCACCTGTTACCAGCAGTGACTTCCACACAGGTATAGAAAGCTGGTTCACACTCAAAGTTATTCATTACGATGCCATGGTAGCCATTCTGAACATGTTGGTTTATACCTTTTCGCCGAAAATGTTCTAGTACTTTATTAATGCTATCTATTCCATTTAAAATGGCCTGTAAAGTATTAATGACAAATATTAGCATCACCAGTGACACTCCTGCTGTCAAGAACTGAGCCTACTATGCCATTCATTTAGTCATAATACTAAAAATTAAATACTATCTAGCATATCATCCACTTGAAATATGGTAACTACATTTTACATTATTGTGGGTTCTGCTCTATGATGCTAGAGTTTAGGCTCTTTAACAAGCAAACTGGCTTTCCTTAATACAGGTAATGAACCAGGTCTGAGGGCAGCATCTGAGCTTCCAGCACTCAGTGGGCTGAGCAAGACCATGAGTTTGAGGTCAGTCTGAGCTACATAAGGAGACCTTATAACAAGTAAAGCAAAGTAGAAAAGTATAAAGCAAAGACAAATAAAAGCTACCAATATAACCCAACTACGTCATACTTGTGAGTGATCTGACTCTGCCATCTTGTCCTGGGAACACGGGCTGCAGGCACTAACTGGTAGATGACCCAACAAGACCGGCTTACCTTTCCTGTGGCCGCTCTGAGAAGCTGCTGCTTCTTCTCAAGGTCTTCTCTTTTAGCAGCCAGTGCTTGCTGCTCTGCATTCTCCTCTCTCCACAGGTAACTAAAGAGTAAGAGTGAGGTGTGGACAGTATTTAAGAGTTACATACTAAAACCAAACAGGGACTATGTCAAAATTACAGCATATCTTAGTCTACTAACTTTCTTTCACTTTGTAGTTCATCTTTCTTATTTTTTACTTCATAATATTTTCTGTCCAGTTCTTCAACTCGAGCTTTGACTTCATTGAGATCCTGATCCAGTTTCTATGGGGAAAATTTTTTCTAGTTTGTTATCATTGATTTAATCCATAGTGACAAACAGCAGATACATATACTGAAATTCAAGAAATGGCATAATTTAAATATGTCCAATTTATTATATATTGGCTATACATGAGAGAAAAAACTAAAACCGAGTTTCAAAAGGGCCACCAGGTATAACAGAGAATCTGAAGACACAAACCATGTAAATGAATGGTTTCTAACGAGGTGATGGGATCTGTGACAGGAAAGCAGAGGGCGAGGTGCAGCAAGGGGAGGGGAGCGGCTGGGGAGGTGGGGTGAGAAGGAAGCACAGCAGGGATGTAGGAGAATGTGAGCTGGGGTGGTGACACACGTCGATTCTAGCATTCAGAAGACAGAGGCTGGCAGACCTGTGAGTGCCAGGCCAGCCTTGTCTCTCTGGTGAGTTCCAAGACAGTCAGGCTATGTAGCAAGACCTTCTCTCAAAATACAAAACAAACAAATAAACAAACCCAAAGATATAATAAAACCCATTACTCTCTATGGTAAGTTAAAAGAAAAAAAAAGAAAAAGAAAGGATTAGAAAGGGCTGGCAAGACAGGCAGCTGAGCAAGTGGAGACACTTGCTGTGCAAGCCTGACGGCTGCTCTGTCACAGGATCCACATGCTATATTTCTTCTCATGCACCCTACGACCTTCCACCCCCGCTCGTACAAACATGCACATGAATTGAGTTCTTTTTAAGCTCAATAAAAACTTCCATCCTCTATTTCAAGTTTTAAGAAAAATGTTAGCTAAATATGTAAACGATGTTTAAAAAAACATCATTTAGAAAAAAAACAACAAAAAAATCACTATTATTTTAACTAAAAAAAATATTTTGCAGTAAATTATGAAACTGGGGGAGGAGCCAGAGAGCTAGCTGAGCAGTGAGTGCTGCTCGCACAGGGGTCCACATTCGTAGTTGCCAGGACCTACAGAGAATGGCTCATGTCTGCCAGCTCCACAGGATCCAACGGCCTCTTCTGGCCTCCCCCACCCCCCAAACATGCACATACTCACACATAAACACATCTGAATACAAAAAAATTTTTAAAATGTCCCCAAAAAATGAAAACTGTTAGAATAGGAAACTGAAAATTATTTTTAAATTAATATAAATTTATTTTAGACTCGTCTAACACATTAAAATGGCAGAGTCAAGACATTTGGTACATGTCTTTAATCTCAGCACTCAGGAGGCAGAGGCAGGCAGATTTCTGTGAGTTTGAAGCCAGCCTGGTCTACAAATTCTCAGATAGTCAGGTCTACACATTCTCAGATAGTCAGGTCTACACATACATATACTCTCTCTCTCATAAATGAATAAAAATAAAGGCAGATTATGAAGTAATGAAAACACTTAAAATATACTCAGTCTAGGATCTGGAAAGATAGCTCACACAGACATGCATGCAGGCAAAACACCAATGCATATAAAATAAAATCATTTAAAAATAAATAAAATACAATATACTCAAATCTATGCAATATGTCATGGACTAACTATCCTTTCCTCCCCAACTTGCTTCTTGGTCATGTTGTTTTATACAGGAATAGAAACCCTGACTAAGACACTGTATGTACACACCACACTGTGGTGGGCCTTTCTAACTCCTTTGTTCATTTTAAGAACAGCATGGAGAAGCTGGGGTGATGGCACAATGGGTAAGAGGACTTGCTTCCGTTTGAAGGAGAGATCTGAGTCCTCTGACATACACACATTCAAATACTCAGTTTAAAAAAAAAAATTGCTAGGCGGTGGTGGCGCATGCCATTAATCCCAGCACTCTGGGAGGCAGAGGCAGGTGGATTTCTGAGTTCGAGGCCAGCCTGGTCTACAGAGTGAGTTCCAGGACAGCCAGGGCTATACAGAGAAACCTGGCTTGAAAAAACCAAAGCCAAAAAGCCAAAAAGCCAAAAAGCCAAAAAGCCAAAAAGCCAAAAAGCCAAAAAGCCAAAAAGCCAAAAAGCCAAAAAGCCAAAAAGCCAAAAGCCAAAAGCCCAAAAAAAAAAAAAAAAAAAAAAAAATTTAAGCATGCAAGCTTACTTAAAAACAACACAAGCAATGCAGATAAAATTTATGTTTATCATATTAAAAATATTTCACAAAACTTACTAAAGTTCTTATGGTCTGTGGTGATGCATGCCTATAATTCTAACATTTAGGAACCTGAAGCAAGATTGCTTTGAGTTTAGGGATAGCCTGGGCTACACAGTGAATTATAGAAACAGCCTGAGCAACAGTGTAAGACATTGTCTCAAACAATAAACCAAACCAAAAAATATAAAACAATTTTTCTTACATTATATTGCTCCAGATTTTTCTCTTTATTTGCCTCGGTATCCTCCAAATCCTTGTGTATAGCAGCAATCTGTCTTTTCTTATCATTGATAGCCTGATCTAAAGACTTCAGTTCCTTTTTAATCCACTTATCCCTTTCTTCTTTTGATGTAAACTGGCTTCCTCGACCCTGCTTTGCATAAAGATCAGTTCTTTCCTGTGTAGCTTGAGCCAATCTGCAGAAGACAAATACAAGAAATAAAATTTAACTGTAACTATCAACCCTACAGAAACTATCCTTTTAAAAGTTAGGGAATTCATTGTAAGGGAATTACAGGTTGTTGAGATGGCTCAGGACCCATTTGGTAAAAGGAAAAAACAAACTCTTAAAGGTTAGCTTCTCTCCTCCACAGATGACGAGCACGATGACCGGAGCAAGGAGGGGTTAAGTGCTAATAAACCTCCCACATCAGCTGTTTTCATGTTACTAACACCAAAGGAACCTTAAGATCAGAACTACAAGCAGAGTAATTCCTTTACTAAGGATTTTAGACATATCCAAGACCTGAATGGTCACTAAATTCTAGACAGTGCTACTGCCCTGCCTCGGGAACTTTCAGAAATACTCAAAATATATTTAACTAATACATGAACTTTCAACTCTTCAATAAAACACTCTAAAAGATAATATAATCAAATTAAGTATTTAAACAAATATAAGTATTCTGATTATATAAAACATTCCTATAAGATAATAAATTTAAATGATTTAAAAATGTTAATGTACTACAGCTAGGAAAGTAATTCAACAAAAACATGGAAAAGCACCTGCAAAGCATGTTAAGAAAACAGAAACAAAAAAATTAAATCACAAGCAATCAGCAAACACTGAAATCTAGATGAATATTAAAATGTTTGGAAGTTAAAATAGCACTGAGTGATAAAAATTTCAAAATGAAACCTAGTATTATTTAGATTTGACGTGGCAGCATATATCTTGTGATTCTCAGGTAAACCTGAGGCTGAGAGAAGATTATCAGGAATTCAAGGCCAGCTTCAGACTATATAGGAGGATCTAGGCCCCACCACCAACCCTCCAAAGATGTTGCTTGGATTTAAAAAAGAAAAAACCAAACAAACAAAACCCTGAAGGTGTAGATACCATTCAGTCACCTTAAGGCACCTAGCCTCTCAGAACAAGGCTGGGCAGGCAGAGCTCCTTTGGTGGAGCCTGCCTCACACGCAAACCATGGGTTTTTCGTAGCACCTACCACACCACTGGTGTTGCACACGTGCCCGTGACTGTAATTCCAGCACTTTGCAAGTGGAGTTACATAATGAGAGACACCCTGGGCTTCATGAGACCCCATCTCTAAAACAAGCAAACACAATCTCTCAGAATCTCAGGTTTTTAATATAGACACTGGGAGCCAGCAAGAGATGACTCAATGGGGAGAGGCTTGCTAGTAGGAGAAGCCAACTGGAATCATCTCCTGACCTCCACATGCACCATGGCATTACTACACACACAATAAAAAGGAATGGAGCTTGGGCATGATGGTTCACACCTTCAACCCCAGCACTGAGGAGGCAGAGGCAGACAGATCTCTGAGTTCAAGGTTAGCCAGAGCTATAAAGTGAGGCTGTCTTATTTAAAAAAAAAATTTTTTTTTAAAAAGCCAGGGGTGGGGACAGCAGTGGTGGCACATGCCCTTAGTCCCAGTACTGAGGCAGAGGCAGATGACCCTCTGGGCTACAGAGTGAGTTTCAGGACAGCCAGGGCTACACAGAGACCCTGTCTCAAAAAACAATGAACTAATTACTTTAAACCCAAGAGTGGGCATGTCCGTCTCCAGGGCTTTGAGTAGTAGCACCCTAGACCATAGGTACCCCAGTGCCATGGGTGTGACGGCGCAGACTTCCCTTACACGGTGAGATCCAGTCTCAGAGCCAGAACAGGCTCACAGTCCTCAGCAGCACTGCTCACAGGAAGTGAGTGGCCTATGATTTTGTCTTTGCTATGCTGGAACCTTTTAACTCATAGCTATACAGGCTATATAGATGGACTTAGAAGCAGGCAACACAGGCTCTGGGCTTGTGCTGTGCACACAACCTCTCCTAAGGGCACTCAGCAACCCAGGACCCTATCCTGCAACTGCCTGAGCTGCCTGGTTACCCCACCTCAAATACAAGTCACTCCCCTTCGCAACCTCCTGATAACTACCTGCCTGTGTTCAATCATGTTTTTGCATTGCTCTTAATAGTACTGGTTATCCTCTTTTTGTGTATACATCTTTTCTAATTCTTTAAACAAGACACCAAGAACCAGAGATCACTGGTAACAACTATGCAGCAAGGCTAATTGTTGGTGAAAATTCTCAGACCTAGCAATTCCTCGCTCTTCTTTTTCTTTGACGCTGTTGAATTTAGGTTCTGTTTCAGCCAGTTCTTTCTGCTTTTCTTCTATTTTTTCAAGCAGCTTCTGCCTCTCTTTTAATAAACGTTTCTGTAAATAAAGCAGTAAAAACACAATTTGCTTAATTTATACATCATCAAAAAGTTTTCTCATGAAAATAACTCAATTCTACAACTAAGCTATTAGTAAAAAGAGCACTTACTAAGTTAATAGTTGAGTACAAATCAAATGTGGCAAACTTACAAAGCCTCAGTTCTGCATCCATCACAGAAACCGTTCAGTATCTTCTGTGGTCTGCCCACCGACACGGCTTTTGTTTGCAGCAGAACTTACCCGCTGTTCACTGTTGCCCGCCAGCTCGTCTTGTAAATCCTTGGCTTTAAGTTCCAACTTAGTCCTTTGCTTAATCTGCTCTTGTCTTTCAGCACTAAGCTGTTCTTTTTCTTCTTTCATAGCTGAAATTTTTGTTTTCAGTTCTCTAACCTGGCGCTCAATATCCTAAACAAAAGGAGAAAGGTCATAAGCAGAGGTACAGTGGAAGGACTGTCTTTACAAACTTGTGTGGCCCTGCGTGCACAGACTGTGAGGGTGCACAGGCCACAGAGCACAGAGAGGCCAGAGGCCAAATGTATGGAGCCGGTTCTCTCCTGTCACTTTTCCACAGTTCCAGAGAAGGACCTGAGGTGGCCGAGCTGCACCCCACACACCACATTGCTGGCGCCATCCTTTTCTTTCACTTGAAATGTGACACAACAATTACTTTCCAATACTCAACCTGTCGTCTCCTTTATGGCCACCATCCCACAGTTCTGGAACAAAAAATGTCTCAACTGTTGAAAATTCAAAGAAATCTGAGCTTGTGTATGACCTTACCTCCATTTTATCTCTTGCATCCTGCTGGGCGTCTCTTAATTGTCTGGATTTCTCTCCACTTGTTTCTCGCTTAGCAGAAAGCTGAAAAACAAAAAATATTTTTAACTCATTGTGTACCTAACATTTTATAACATAGTTAAAATTACTTTGTAATTGCCAAGAAAAACTAAGAGTAATCATTTGCTTAAAATGTAATAGAGAAAAATTGTTTTCCATTAAGTAGAACGCTCACAGATAATCTATAATAAAATTTTGTATAAAACATCACCATTATTATTTTACAAAATACATTCTAAAATGTGAAGAAAAAAATATCTGGCCTAAAATAACCCTTTACTGTATTTTAGATATAATTAGAGCATTAAACATTTCCTTTTCAGTAACCTAAAGGAAATTATTAACCAATGAATCTATATGTGTTTTTAGGCTGGTGTAGAGGCTAATTCCTGTAATTCTACACTCAGTAGTTACAACTAGTCTGGGTTTTCTAGTAAAACTATCTCAAAACACACACAAAAAGGGTTTCATTTTTAAATTTCTAATTAAAAATTACTAAAAGGCACAAATGCAGAGGAGTTAGCATGCTCATAAAACAAATGAGCTGTAAAGGAAGCATCTGACCTCATCCAGCTTCGCGCGAGTCTCGTTGAGCTCCTGGTTGTAGATGGTGTACTCCAGGGCACGCCTCATTTTATCCCACTTCTGATACTGGGCCAGTTCCTCCTTTTCCTCCTCTAGAGTATGTAATCGCTCTTCAATGTATTTTAACAATTCATTGATCTTTTCCCGTTTGCCCTCTTCAAAACAAAAATAAAACAATGGAAAGAAAATGGTGCTAAATATAATATTCATGTATCAACTTTTTAAATATAAATTAAAATTACCCTCTAGAATATAACATCCTTTCTTTGATATCATGTGGTAATGAAATCTAAGATGTAGAAATAGCAATTGAGTTTTTTTAAAGGAAAAAAAAAAAGAACAAATTCACACACTAACAGTCTCTCCCATATGTGGCAAAGAGCCTCAGTTCAGACCTACTTCTCCCATTAGTGTGCTATCCCACAACATGGAAGAAAAAGATCATCACTAGCATTACTAATTCTCAGTTTTTAGCATTAAGGGCACTGCATGCCATTACCATACAATGAATACTTAACTATAATCCAGGCATGACATTATCTTAACTGCCATACTCTACAAAACAAGTTTCCAGACAGGAAGTCTTGGGACCAGAAATATGAACTCTAAAATCATGTCAATTTACTAACTTTAAGCCTAGAACTGTCAGTTTCTAAGCAAAATAGGGTTCTTGTAGTAAATACACTAATAAGGACTCCAAGTTAAATTCTACATCTACCTGTTTCTGAACCATTTAGCACTTGTAACAACTGATATGCCAGTGTCTGGAGAAGAGGGAGAAACAGCCAATTTACTGACTTCTGTAACACTTCTGAGAAAGTTGAGTCAAAACCTGGCCAACTTAAAGGCCCTATTATCTAATGACAGTCTTCCTTTACTCAAAGATAAACTACTAGAAACCTCAAACCTTATGTTACTTCAAACTACATTTTACTTTATTAAGTATGTGGGGAAAATTACTATAGAATGTATTTCTGAGGCCAGACAACACCATTTAACTATTATTAACACAAGAAAGATAAGTACCAAGAGAGATTATGCAGCACTCATACCTGTTTCTTTCATCAGGGAGATGCTTTCTTCTTTACGTTCGTCATACACTCTGGTACCAGCTACTTCTCTCAACAGTTTTAATCTCTGAGAATCTGGTGCTGTTGCCATTTGGTTGATCTATAATTTTGGAAAAAACAATTAACTACCAACTACTCCTACTCCTTAAGAATAAAAACTCTACATTAAAAATTAGGTTTTGCTGGGAGGTGGTGGTGCACACCTTTAATCCCAGCACTTGGGAGGCAGAGGCAGCTGGATTTCTGAGTTCAAGGCCATCCTGGTCTACAGAGTGAGTTCCAGGACAGCCAGGGCTACAAAGAGAAATCCTGTCTCGAAAAAACCAAAAAACCAAAAAAAAAAAAAAAAAAAAAAAAAAAAAAAAAGTTTTATTGTTCAGATTCTTTTTGAGACAGATTCTATGTAGCCCTGGCTGTTCTGAAACTTTAATAAATAGACCAGCCTAGTCTCAGACTTAAAGAGATTCCACATGCCTCTAGCTGAGTCTTCTACAAGAACAGATGGTGCTCTTACCCACTGAGCCATATCTCCAACCCTACTTCAGACTATTTTTTTCAAACAGGCTGTATTAAAATCCTAACAAGTTTGTATGAAGATGGTTCAGCAGATATACAATGTCTGTGCTAAAGGCCTGGCAATCTGAGTTTGACCTCCAGAACTCACATAAAGGTGGAAAAAAAGAACTGACTACAAGGTTGTTCTTTGATCTCCACATGCAAGCTGTAACACACGTACCCACATACCATGAACACATATTAATATTTTTTACATTTTAAATTATAAAAGATAACAAGAAATTTAATAGACAGAGATACTAGTACAACCTAAATTACATGTGACTTAACACGAATCATTAGATACCAAAATACTACCACTGCACTGAAGAAATTTGTTATTCTTTCACTTTTACATAAAAAAGAACTAGTTCACTATAGTTTATCAAAGTACACACATCAAATAATACTCTAAGAAAAGATTCCCGAAAAAAAAATATCTACTGAAAAATAAGTTCCAAGATGGAAATTATAGAGGAAGCAGCAGAATAATCAGTCAAAGTTTATAGTCTAGCTAATAAAAAGATTGCAAGGAGAATAACATGTAGCACTCTGGTTTGCTTTTGTCAATGTAAGCTTTTTAATATTTAACATTTTAATCCTATAATGTGATAAAAATGAGACATTATTACATTTAGGAAGGTTCATTCTTGTTTTTTTGTAACAGAGTTTTTCTCTATAACCCTGGCTGTCCTGAAACTTGGGCTTTGGACAAGGCTGGCCTGGAACTCAAGAGATCTGACTGCCTCTGCCTCTTCAGTGCTGGGATTAAAGGCACACATCACTATTCAGCTTAGGAAGTAATTTTTATCAAACCTAATTTTTATAGAACTTATGCAATTAGTCTTAGATATTATCACTATTCAAAAAGTCAATGCCTTCCAATAAACACTACCTCAGTAGGTCGCTAGTTAACAAGATCCACTTAATCTACTGATATACATCTTTCAACATAAAACTAGCAATGGAGTGTCATTTGGTTCCAGCACTAAGGCAACTCAGGCAGACATCTATGAGTATAGGTCAGACACTGCTCTACATAGCTATAAAAAACATTAATATCAATAAAAAAATTATCTATGAATACAAAAGACAGTAATGCCTAGTTTTTTGGTCCAACTTAACAATTAAAACCAATAAATCAAAATCATTTAGGGGAAGACCATATCAAGAAAAATAATTTCTACAAAAAAGGACGTGCAATTATTTTACCTTTCCTTGTTTAACAATGTAATAAGGATTACTTCTCGAAAACCCAGCACTTTCAAGGAGATTCATCACATCATTTTTCCTGTTAATAAACAATAGAAATTTCAAGGTAAATAATTTTAAAGCACCCAATAATAAGCAAGCAAATTAGCTTTGAAGTTACACAGCATTAGGAACCACAGGTGAGAAACTGAACCCCATCTCTCAGAGAAGCGTGGAACCGCATGGTCATACTGAACGCTCTGCTAAGAACCCACTTGCGTTTTTATAAACATTTGTAACAAATTGTAAACAAAATCAAATCCTTACGTGACCATCTTCTTATCTAGGAAATACTGATCTTTTTTGGCACCAATAACTCTTCGAAGCGAAACTTCCTCTTTATCAATCTAAGGGGGGGAAAAGCCCAGATAGTCAAGTAGACAACTTTTTACCTAAGTTCATTTTAAAGTCCTTGATTATAACTATTTCAGATCTTCAATGATCTCACTTAAGAGGATACTGTAGTATTTAGAAAAGGTTTTTTTTACAATTGCTTTACATAATCCTTTGTTTTACTAAAGTGCTAATTAGAATTTAAACACAAAATCCATTGACAAACTTATTTACTTTAGCATGAACTAAATAATAAATCTTTAATGCTTATAATTTTAAGCTATGTTAAAAATCCTCAACATTACTAAAATAGTTGACTATCAATCACTTACCGGTAATCGGTTGTCTGAATTGTCAAAAATGATTTCCACAAAAGCAGAAATAACACGAGGACCTGTACCCTCCTGAAACATGGAAAGAGAAAGAATGGGGCATGTGTAACTTCAGTGTTATTTTCATACTCTTTAAACCCAGTTTAAAGTCTAGCATAGCCAGGCACGAAGAGTACACTTGCAGTCTCAGCACCTGGAAGACTAAGGATTAGCACTCAGTTCAGTGTCAGCCTAGGCTACACAGTAAGACCCCTTCTGTGCCCCCAGCCTCCTACACATATAAAGCTGAGTACAAATCCCCTAGAACTGGAATTACAGACAGTTGGGAACTGACATGTGGGTGCAGGGATTTAAACCTGGGTCCTTTGAAAGAGCAGCCAGTGCTATTAACCAATATGTCATCTCTCCAGCCTCCTATATACAATATTTAAAACAGCTAAATTGTGTTGTCTCATTACAGCCATTTGTAACTTCTTATTCTAATGAAATTTATAACAACTTTCCTAACAGGTTTTGTTTTGTAATGCCAGGGGTCAAACCTATCAGCCTCAAACACACTAGGCAAGCATTCTACCCCTGAACTACATCACTAGCCCTCAGTATACTATTTTTCACATTGAAAACAAGATGTTCTAAATACAAATACAGACTTCACTTGGTTTGCAATGGTTAATTCTGTATGCCCTCAACTTCCAGCTGGTTATCTTAAAGCTCCCCAATTTACAATTCTTTGTCCTCAGCAAACCTGTCCAGAGAACCAGGCCAGATAGCAGTCTTACATAATGTAAATGGGCTAATGAGATGGCTCCGTCATTAAGAACACCTACAGTTCTTCCAGGGGACCCAGGTTCAGTTCCCAGAATACACACAGGGTGGCTTACAATCACCAGTTTCAAAGAATCCAATGCTCTCTCTCTTGCTTCTCAAGAACCTGCATTTATTTGACTCATACAGAGAGCAGGGAACCACACACACACACACACACACACACACACACAAATAACATTTTAAAAGGAAACTTAAAAAGCCAAGAATGGTGGCTCACACCTCTAAATCCAGCACTTGAGACTAGGCAAGAAAATTACAAGTCTGAAGTCAATGGAGCAACAAAGTGAAAACCTGTCTCAAAAAAGCTAACAAGGACTGGCAAGGTGGGTCACCAGGAATGAAAGAATGCTTGCTGTACAACCTTGCTGGCCCTGAGTTCAATCACAGGAGCTCACAAGGGAGAAGTCAACTCCCCAAAGTCCTCTGGTCTTAATATATACACCCTGGCACATGTACCCACCCACATACATACAATAACTTCTAAAAAAACAAAATTAGGAAAAGTTCATACAGAAAAAGTACTACTATTTCCATATGGAAAAGATCTACTATTATAAAATTATTAGGCCTTTGTCTGGCACTGACTAAATTTTACAACAAAGTAACACACTTAAGGAATTAAGACTACATCATGCTCACAATGGATTTGTAACTTGAACTTTTTTTAAAAGCTGTATTTACTTTTACTTTACATACAGGTGTTTTGCCTGCATATGTGTCCATGCACCACATGTGTGCCTGGTGCCCAGAGGCCAGAAGGAAATACAGAAGTTTGTGAGCCACCATGTGGATGCTAGAAATACAGCGGACTCCTGGAAGAGCAGGCAGCACACTCTCACCCTGAGCCATCTCCCCAGCCTGCCCGCCCATCCCTGTCCCCATCACCATCACCATCACCATCACCATCCCCGGCCCTGGACCTGGCCCCTCTGAAGATAGGGAGGGTCCCACATTGCAGCTCAAGCTGGCCTGGACTACGAAAGCCCTGGGCGGGCTCAAAAACCAAGGCAAACCTGACTTTCGTCCAAAAGCTGCAATTACAGGAGTGAGTGAGCTGCTACACCCAGCAATTTTTGTCAAAGTAAGGATTGAATTTAAGTTTAAAAATACATAATAATGAGTCTCACTCACATGCAACAAAGCCAATCGCTGCTCTGGACGAAGATGACTAAATTCATCACTGAGAACAAACTGGATTGCTAAAAACACAAAAATAAGGTTATTAGCACACCCTAAAGGAGGACTTAAGGCTTATACATAACTCCATAACAATACCATATGTAATGTAACAAGCACTGTAGATAAATTGTTTCACATACACAAAATGATTGCAGTCAATTCTCCAGTATATGAGACTAATCACTGGTAGGGAAATCAAGAAATTAAGCTTCTAGTGAAAAAGACATTCAAGTATCAAAAAACTAAAAGAGAGAAGCAGAAGGCAAGTCTAATTCCTAATAAAAGCTTACACTGATTAATTAGGTCAGTACTATAAAGTTATATATGACATAACAAACTATATAAAGGGGTCAGATAATGTTTTAATCACCTAAAAATATTTTTGCCTAATGATGTAAAATGTACTGCTACACCTGAACACAGTTCTAGAAACTAAGAAATGCAGGGAACTATTCTGAATTCCCAGCTTTTTTCTGCTGCACTGCTTATACCACGGTTCTATGAGAACTAGTCCTATACTCCACACAAAACGAATTAATGAACCACTGTCAAGATACAGAACGTTTTAACTCAGCTATTCTTGTCCAGGTCTACCTAAGAGATCTCTAATATAAGTCAGCCTGAGAACACAAGAGAGGAAGCACTCATGCAGGACACTACGCTCTGACAGACTAGTCATTCCTCATCGTCATAGGATGGGTGGATTAAAACTGCCCACCTTTCTCTGGGATTCTGAGTTGTCTGCGTTACTTCAATCTGCTCTCAGACCAGCACCAAATCACAGCCATTACAGGAGTTTCTGCATCCTTCAGACACATGTGTAAAGACACAGAACCTTTCCTCCGACTAAAGCCTGTTTCCCATGAGCACTACCAACTAAGTTAACATATTTAACCCCTCCTTAGTCCAAGTCCAACTTGGCTAATTTTCTTTTCTCCTCAAAGAATTTGTTAACAAAGGCATGTCTTATTTTTTTTCATCCTTAAAGAATTTTCAAAGTTCTATCATCTTCAAATAGTATCAATATTTTTTGCTACACTGCTCTACCGTTTCTTAGATTCCATCTAAGGTAGATACTGCCATTATTACAGCATAAATAAGTGTCTCTGCTGTCTCAAAGACAGACTAAACACACACAATTCAGATCCTCATATTCCTGCCACACTAAACCACAACCACGTACAACTTCTCAGGTTTCATGGAAACATAATTTCAGAAATCAATTATTTAATAAACCTTCTTAAAGACACTTGAGTTCATATAGTTAAAAAACCAAAAATCTATACTTACCATAAAAAAAGTTGCTTTTTCCAGATCCATTTCTGCCCACTATAAAATTTCAAAAACTACAGATTAGTTCATATAAAAACCAGACAATTTAGATTTATTAAAACTATTTTAAATTTTTAAATGCAATTTTCTAACATACTACCTTAATATTCAAATAAAAAGCAGTGAGCAGAAGAAACCAGCAGAGCTGTAATCACCTACGGAGTTTAATCTTTATACAGCCTTTAGATGATAATTTTTCTTTGTTCTACTTTGAAACCCAATCTTCTAACACACCCTGGTTAGTCTGCTATTGTGCAGTCCAGGCTAGCTGATGATGTATAATCCTGCTATGCCAGATTCCCAAATGCTGAGATTACAGACATGCAACACTACACCTGGCCTTAGACAGTTTTCCGTTTCTTTAATTTTCTCTGTCTGTTGTGTTTGTGTACACCCATGCATGCATGTGGAAGGCAAAAGTCAACATGGGTGTCTCCCCCTCTTGCTCACTGAAATTCTGAAGAACCTGTAGTTCACTGTTTCAGCTAGATGGAATGGCCATCAACCTGGTATGATCTATTCCAGCCTCAGTACTACCCCATGCCCCACTTCTACATGGATGCTGAATCCAAACTCAAGTCCTATGCTTGCAGAGTAAGCACGGTACCCACTGAACCACCCCACTCCCTGATTCTCTCTTTCCTAATATTTTAAGTATAAGTAACTACGTTACCTGACACTGTAACTCATTAAAATACATGAAAAATTATACTTAAATTATACATGCTACTTTAGCAATTTAGATTCACATATTGTTAACTTTCTTAAATACCTAAGCATTTAAACTCCCAAGCTAAATCACTTATGATCAACCTTATACACTGATGCAGCCTAGTGGAATCACAAAGTGGAGACAATTATAAGGCACCTCTTTCGTTTTGTGTGGTTTTTTATTTTTTTTGGAGACAGAGTCTCACACTATGTAGCCCTGGCTAATCTGGAACTTACTATATAGGCTAGGCTGGCTTCAAACCAACAGAGATATTCCTGCCTCTGCCCCCTAGTTCTGGGAATAAAGGTGTGCACCACCACGCCCAGCTCCAAGTTTTCAGCTACTTCTGTAAAGTGCTACAGTGTCCGGAGTTTTCACAGTATTTTTGGAGAGAGGCGGTCCATTCATTTTATTGGTGCTGTTAGTTAAGTTAACTGGTCAGGGACATGACTAGTATTATATACACTATTTTCCCCCTTGTAAATAATTAATATAGGTAAATGCTTTTGGACCATGCAAGTATTCTATCCCATTTTCTTCTATTCTATGCATATGGGTCTTTTGCCTGCATTTACGTCTGTACCATGTGCACAACTATAGAGCACATGAACAGAAGGGACGTTAGATTTCCTGGAATTGGAGTTGTAAACAGTTGTAGGTGCTGAGAACTGAATTCAGGACCTCTAAAATTCAGAGGCATGTTTTAACAACATTTAACTTTATTTTTAGGGTGTTTGGTTGTCTTGTTTTGGAGACAGGGTTTCTCCATTTTATAGCCCTGGTTGTCCTGGGCCCTGGCTCTATAGACCACACTGACCTTGAGCTCAGATATCAGCCAGCCTCTGCTTCCCAAGTGCTGGGAGTATACCTTGCAGAGATTTTATTTTGTGTGTGCATGTGTGTGTTCACAAAGAAGTTTTGAGTGAAGGATGCTAGGAATTGAACCCTGACCCTAAGCAAAAGCAATGCAGTATGTGCTCACAGCTCCAGTCATCTCTCCTGTTCCCAAAGGCAATTGAATTTGAATATTAACAAATCTACATATTTGGCTTTCACCAGCCAAATCCTGGATAATATGAGTACCACAATTGCTACCCTGATTAGAAGAAAGAATTCATTAGTTTACAACAACAGTAAGATAAATAAACAGAGAGCTCTTGTTTAGAAGGGGACACCCATTGTCAAGTGATTAAAGCAAAGAATGCTTGAAATAGAAAAATCATTATTTTGTAACTATCAAACTTAAGTATAAAGGCAATTTAAAAATATAGAGTTGCATGGGGCTAGAGAGATGGCTCAATGGTTAAAAGCACTGGCTCTTCCTTCAGAGGTCCTGAATTCAGTTCTCAGCACCTACGACTGTTCGAGACTCCAGTTCCGGGAAATCTAGCGTCCCTTCTGCTCCATGTGCTCTAGTTGTGCACATGGTACAAACATAAATGCAGGCAAAAGACCCATATGCACAGAATAGAATAAAATGGAATAGAATACTTGCGTGGTCCAAAAGCATTTCCCTGTATTAATTATTTACAAGGGGGAAAACAGTATATATAATATTAGCCATGTCCCTGACCAGTTAACTGTAATTACTAGCACCAGTAAGGTGAATGGACTTCCTGTCTCCAAAAATACTATGGAAACACAGGACACTGTAGCACTTTTCAGAAATATCAATGCTATAAAAGACAAAAAAATTACCAAGGACAGTGGTTCAGACCTGTAATCTAAACACTCTAAAGGCTAAAGGGTAGGATTTCTAATTAAGAGTAGCCAATGAAGCCAGGCGTGGTGGTGCACGCCTTTAATCCCAGCACTTGGGAGGCAGAGGCAGGCGGATTTCTGAGTTCAAGGCCAGACTGGTCAACAAAGTGAGTTCCAGGACTGCCAGGGCTACACAGAGAAACCTTGTCTTGAAAAAACAAAAAAACAAAAAACAAACAAACAAAAAAAAGAGTAGCCTGTGTGACAGACACAGCAAGGCATTATTTAAAAACCAAATAAATATTAAGTAAATAAGTTAAATAAAAAATACCGTCCATGGGAGGATAAACGTCCTCCTAGTAGTCAAATGCTATAAAATGAAAATCCTAGTACCAGATACAAGCTGTTGATCAGGGAGTCTCCAAGCACCCACAAACATTATAGGTTATTGCCAATGTTCTTGGCTGACTACTAGAACTATATTGAAAGAACCTATTGTTGAAGACAGACAGCATGTACTCTGGTCACAAGTCACTGAGAGATCAAGTTGTATCTGAGCTGCAAGTTTCCTGACAGCTCTCATAGGGCTGGAAAATACTGCAGTAGCTATTAGGGAGAAAAGTTATCAATAGTGCCAATCCAGCTGTGGACTCCATAAACTACAATAATGATAAGATCTGCCCAGTGGTGTAACAGAGGCATGACTATTGTGGGGTAACTAGGCTTTCTGGTTGGATGTGAGGCCCCGTCCACAGGTGGAAACTTAGCTCTGATACTGTAAACCTAGACAGAGCTCATAGTTAGGATCAGCATAGAACCCGGGGAAGTCCTTTCTACAGTTTTGCTAAATGGATTTGACAGTTTTTAAGATTTTGTTTTTATGTGTATGGGTGTTTTGACTACAAGTATATCTGGTCACTGCACGCATGCCTGGTGTCTACAGGGTCCAGAAAAGGGCACCAAATCCCCTAGAATTGGAGTTCAGACCATGGTTAACTGTCACGCGGGAATTAGGAATCCAACAGTCATCTGAAAGAGCAGCCAGTGCTCTTAATTGCTGAGCTCTTCTGCAGACCCTAAGTGGACATGGTAGTGTTTATGTCCTTTGATGAGTGAGCCAGGGCAGTGCTGCAGAGCTCGCCCCAGTGGTGTGAGGACAGGAGAGTGGGCGGCTCAAATACCTCCCAGGCCCAGGCCCATGGCTGTGAGTTGGTCCACCCCAGTATCTACCCTCATCAGTGACTTTCTAGAGCCACTGAATTGAGACGGACAGTCCTACAGATCCCAAACTACAGGATCTCCATGACTCAGGGCAACAGGATATCGGGAGCCCCATTTGAGACTCCAGTATTGATTGATAGTGTGTAGCACAAGCCAGAGGCCTCAAAGCAGACCAATGAGTTATTGCAATGAACATCTGCAAGCAAAGAAGTGGGGACAAAGGTCATACTGGAGCATACTATATCTTCGACAATGAGGGTTGGGGGGGTGGGCTGTAAGGGTAGAAAGCAGGTACAAGGGGACAGGGAGAGATGAGTGAGATTAGGATGCATAATATGAAATTCACAAAGAACCCCCCCACCCCCCAAAAAAAGTATTTTAGAAAGCTGTAGACAAGGGGCTGGAGAGATGGCTCAGAGGTTAAAAGCACTCACTGGCTTCTTTTCCTGAGGACCTGAGTTCAATTCTCAGCAACCACATGGTGGCTCATAACCATCTATAATGAGATCTGGTGCCCTCTTCTGACCTACAGGTATAGATGCAGGTAAAACACGTATACATAATAATTTAAAAAAAAAAAGAAAATTGTAAATATACATATGCCTAGTTAAGTTTCAATTTCAGACAGTGAATAATATTTTAGTGTGTGTATGTCTTATCCAATATTTCCTTTCTCTTACTTGGAATTTCTAATGGTTAAATGATCATCATGTCAAACAAGGGGAAAACCTAAACCTACTGCTGTGTAGAAATGTGCACAAATTCCAGATATCTACAAGAGTCACATGCACTCTCCTTTCCAGTGCTCAGTAATTTAAAGATGCTTGTGAAATTTAAATTAAAAAATTATTTGTGTCCATAGATCAGTGCTGCTCTCAGACTTCATCAGAGCAGCTCTTTGCAGACTTGCAGTGGTTAATGCAATGACTGCAGAAACTATGAAGTGCTTGTCCCTAAATGAAAGTCTTCTTTTTTATTTTTAGACAGGATTTCTTTGAGTGGTTCTGACTATCCTGGGACTCAACTCTAAATCAAGCTTTAAACTTGTAACTATACAATGACTACAAAAATATCCCTGTCATGCAAATTACACATTCAAGTCAGAGGCAAAAGATGCACATATCTTACTGGGGCAGGGTGGGGAGTAAGACGTATAATAAAAAAATTACGAGCCGGGCAGTGGTGGTGCTCACCCTTAATCCCAGCACTTGGGAGGCAGAGGCAGGTAGATTTCTGAGTTTGAGGCCAGACTGGTCTACAGAGTGAGTTCCAGGACAGCCAGGGCTTTACAAAGAAACCCTGTCTCAGAAAAAAACCAAAACTAAACAAGCAAGCATTTGTTCTCATTGGGAAATTTTCCCATAAAGTCAAAATTAATTCTAAATAAAAGCTGAAAAAGATCAAATGAGTTTAAGTACTTACAACTGGAGCTAGAGAGAGGGTCAATAGTTAAGAGCATAGCCCTCTTGCAGAGGACCCAGGTTTGGTTCCTATAACTACAGCTCCAGAGAAATCTAATGCCTATTGCCTCTATTGGTACCTGTGCTTACACACATACTTAAAAATAGGTCACAACCCAATAATAACTTAAAAAAATTAAGTATCTCTATTACTCCTATCCATAGAGTAAAACACTAAATCAAGTACTCAGAACACAGAGAAAGGAGGACTCCAGCAAGTTTCAGATCAGCCAAGTCTCTAGCATTGATGCAGCCACCTTGAGTTTGATGCCAGACTGGGCTACACAAGACTATATGGAAAATTAAATTAGTCTAGCCCCAATTTAACAAAAGCAAGCATTTACTCTTGGAGTAAAAATTAGATTTACCAACGTATTATAAGGTGAACCCATTTTTATTTAATAAAGCTTAAGTAAGTATACTCTTAAAGTAATCCTGAGGTAGTCAAGGTTTCTACAGGACAGTATCTTTGGTTGTTTCAGCCTATTCTGAGATACATTCAAGTGAGGCCTGTCAATAAGGGAAGTTATAACACCACAGAGTACTTCAGAGTTCTATATTCAGAGCAAAACATTCCAAAAGCACCAGGGAATAATGATGTCTTATGCAGTAAACTACGACCAATTAATTGAATGGCAGGCACCAGTGGACAAAGGGCTCTCCAGCCTTCTCTCATCTGACCTGTCAAGACATGGCAGGTCCACAAAGGTGTTTCGAAGTTAACATGACAACAAAGCAAATGTGTCTTTAAAAATCTGAGATCAGGGGCTGGAGAGATCACTCGGTTGTTAACAGCATCTACTATTGCAGAGGATCTGAGTTCAGGTCTTCACATCCACATGGTGGTTCACAACCATGTCTTAACTCCAGTTCCAGAGTATCTATGACCTTTGTAGGCATAAAGCATGAACATGGTAGACTCACATACATGCAAACAAAACAATCATACACAATGTGGTGGTTTGAACGAGAATGGTCCCCAGTTAGTGGAACTGTTTGGCAAGGATTAGGGGCTATTGCCTTGTTTGGAGAGCTGTGTCATTGGGAGTGGCTTTGAGGTTTCAAAAGCCCATGCCATTCCCAGTTAGCTCTGCCTCAAGCTTGTGCTTAAAGGTGAGGACTTAACTACTATTACTGCCCCATACCTGCAGTCATGTTTCTAACCATGATAGTCAAATCCTTTGAAATTGTACATCCCAAATAAACTCTTCCTGCTATTAGTAGCCTTGCTCATAGTGTCATTACAGCAACAGAAATGTAACTAAGACATAAATAAGGAAAAGTTCATATCAGCTTTTCCCCTTCACTCTTGCCCATAGACTGTAACCATCATTAAATCTTTTAGCAGCTCTGCCTGCTTATTCTGTCTTCCAGAAAATCAGGGTTAACACACTTATCTTATTTTTAAACATTTATTTGTGTGACTGAGTGTATAGGTGCGTGCGTGGGTGGGTGTCTGTGTGCGTGCACGCACATGTGTGAATTAGAAACCCAATTCAGGTCTTCTGGAATAGCAGCAAATGTACTTAATAAATAATTAGCTACCACTCCAGCCAGGCCAGGGGTGCCTTATTACTGATTTTGGAGCTGAGCACGGATATTCCTGCAATCCCAGCACATGAGCGGCTGAGGCAGGAGGATCAAGAATTTAAGACTCAGCTTGTGCTGGATAGTGAAGCTCTGCCTCAAAATGAATGAATAAATGAATGAATGAAACTTTAAGAGTTAGAGGAAAAACAATCATTTCTAGATGGAATTACAATTTAATTTCTTTCAGCTTTCTTGATTTCTCATAATATCCTAAATTATTTATTAAAAAACTGGCAAGCCGACGGGCGGTGGTGGCGCACACCTGTAATCCCAGCACTTGGGAGGTAGAGGCAGGCGGATTTCTGAGTTCGAGGCCAGCCTGGTCTACAGAGTGAGTTCCAGGACAGCCAGGGCTACACAGAGAAACCCTGTCTCGGAAAAAAAAAAAAAAACAAAAATAAAAAACAAACAAACAAAAAACAAATCCAAAAAAAAGAAACCCCAAAACCAAAACAACAACAACAACAACAAAAAAACTGGCAGAAGGCTCCTAAAAAGTATATACAAATAATCTATAATATACACAGGGGATTGGTTCTACAAGAGATTCCTCTCTAGCCATGAATACCAAAATCTGAGGATACACAAACCCCTTCAAAAAAACAGCATAACGTGTACATACAAACTTACAGGTCTTCTCTGAATTACTTATAATATTCAATGCTATGGTTAAATAAGATTAAAAAATCTGATCCTTAATATTTGAAATGTAAATAAAGCAAATATCTAATCCCTTTGTTGTACTCTCTGCCTGAAGTGCTATATAAGTAACTGTCATACTATACTATTTTAGGGAACAGTGACAAGAAAAAACTGTAGACTCGCAGGGCAGTGGTGGCTCACACCTTTAATCCCAGCACTTGGGAGGCAGAGGCAGGGAGATTTCTGAGTTCGAGGCCAGCCTGGTCTACAGAGTCATTTCCAGGACAGCCAGGGCTACACAGAGAAACCCTGCTTCGAAAAAAAAAACAAAAAAACAAAGAAAAAAAAAAGAAAGAAAGAAAAGACTGTAGACTCACAAAGGTAGTTTCCCTGCTCTAATACATCTTCAATGTGTCTTTGTTAGATTTGAAGACTGGGGACAAGGACATACAGGGCAAGCAATATTTGGGCTATCACAGATGCAAACATCAGCATAAGAGATATTTGCGTTCAAATCTTTTATTTATTTTAGGATCAAAATCATTAAACAAGTTGGGATTTTTTTTTTTAGGCTTACTTATTTCATCTTATATGTATGAGTATTTTACTTGCATGTATGTATATGTATATCATGTATGTGTGCCTAGTGCCTGGAGGTCTGAAGGCATTGGATGCTCTCCGAGTTACGGATGGTTATGAGCCACCATTAGGGTGCTGGGAACCAAGTGCTCTTAACTTCTGAGCCACCTCTCCAGTCCATTACTATATATTTTATAAGACAATTTCACTACATAACTACTTCCTACTTTCCTCACATTAATAACAACTTCCCATTTGTCTCACATTGAAGTCTTTAATATCACCAAAAAAAGTAGCACCAAGAAAGGCACTTAATCTTAGTTAAAACATATAAAAGAATGCTTTCTTCTCAAAAGAAACTATGTTGCAAGCAAAGGGCAGAACTGCTGCTCTCTGACCACAGCTAAAACAAAAATACTTGACAGACACGACTCTAGATAGCGATCACTATCTCACAGATCACCTGCAAAACCATACAACTGAAATATTAAGGTATTTTTCAGCTTAGAAGTAAAGCAAATACTGTAAAATCTAGTTAATTTTTTTTCTCCATTTCTAGTATTTTCAGGCTGGCAAACATCAGGAAGCCCCTATAATGAAATGCAACAAAACCCTAGTACAATCGAGATACTTCTATGTCGTACTAACCAATTAGCACCCTTGTGTAGCTAGAGTACGGTTTCTCTACTCTCACAAAGGGGTGCAGCCCATGTACTGAAGGCAAAAAAAGTCTAGCCTCCAATTCTTGTTTGTACTTCTTTAATGTCTAGGTCCAGCCATACTGACTAAATTCATCTTGAATTCCTGAATTCAAGCGTCCTCTCATTTTAGCCTCCTAAGTAGCTGGAACTAAGTGACAATCAGAACTCAAACGTGCTCTTTTCTCCAGAACCGCCTAGTCCACGAGTCTAGAGCACCGCTTCTGGCCTGCCTAGCAAACTGCAACTAGGACACTGTAACAGCCAAACTGTCAATACAAGAATCTGTTTTCTCATGTCTAGCACTAATTCATCCATCCTTTAATATTCAGCAGAATGTGGTTCTGTCAACTGTAACAGCAAAACCAAGACATTAAACAACAACAAAAATCTTAACTAAGTACTGTTAATGACAACAACCACATGCTCTTTAATTTCAAATTTTCATATACCTGCTCCTTACTCTTTCCAATGGCCTTCTGAGGCAGCAGGTACAGTGTCTGTTCACATCTACCATAAAAACACACTAAGAAACTTGGCAAGGGAAAAAGACCACAATCTGCAAATAAACCATCTTTCAAAGAAAGTAATAGTGTTTGAACAAGAATTTGTTCACAGGCAAAAAGCATTTAAAAACATTCTCTCTGAAATAAAGCCACAAAATCAACACCCTCCACACATACACTAGGCAAGCATTTTTACGACTTAACTTACACCACCAGGCCCCAAAATGGTTTACCTAAGTTACCTAAGCATTTTATTTTTATAAAATAAGCAATTCGTCGGCGCAGATAAGAGAATCTCACAGAGGAATATTAACATTCAGAGACAACTCCTGTCTCCTCTTGCCTATCACATCTACCTGTATCAATTCTAAAACTGACATATTAAACCAAGAACACTTACCAATAACATTATGTTTTGAACTGAAGGGATCTACAATCGTTTGATCTCGGTAACTTCGGAAACCCTGGATAATCACCTAATAAAGAAGAGACACCCTTGAGAACACGGAAAGCACGCTGTCTGTGGCAACATTCTTTCCTTTCCATTTCTCAATCCTCATTCGAGGCATGACAGAGACATTCCACTCGGCGTCCAACATTTCGATCGAGTTTTGCAAGTTAAAGATTTGCTAAAATCATTGCTGATGCGGCGTTGCTCTGGGAGACGCTCTCAAAATGGAGAGCTGTATAGAATAAATAAGCTGGTACGCCGACCACTGCACGACAGGAAAGGGATAGACAGACAGCAAGCAGGCGAGCTGCCTGACTGCAAACCCAGGGAGGGCATCTTTCAGTCACACCAAATGAGTCCATTGAGAACATGAAGAAGATAATAAAGTAAAGGGGCAGGGGTGGAATACTCAGCGCCTGACACGTCCAATAGGAAACGTCGTCAAGCCTCAGTACCGGGGCCCATCCCTCTTGCGCGGGAAGACCATTTTGACAGAAGTAAACAAGCGCGAGAGCAGGCGCGACGCGCTCTGCAAGCGAGGGTCCGCCCTTGTGGGGCAGAGCCCGAGGCAAGGTGGAGATAGTCCTCAGCCCAGCCCGGGGCCTCGAGGCCGCCTTCGCCCGCGGCGGGCCGTGCACCGCCATCCCTGCAGAACGGCGCGGTCTGCCGCAGCCCCCGGCCAGCTCGCAGCAATCCCGCGGCGCCCGACAAGGCCGGGCCTCCGCCTGCAGCCTGCCGCGCGCGGGCCCCCGGCTCCGCTCCACACACCGCGCCCCGAGGGGCAGCTCCGGCAGCAGCCCGGCGCTCGGCCCGCTCGGGCCCCGCGCCTCCCCGCCCCCCACGCCCGGGCTAGCTCGGACCCACCGCGGGTCGCGCCGGGACACGCCGCCTCTCGCCTCACGGCCCGCGAGCGCGAAGCACGCCAGCCCCTACCTGCTTGATGTACATGGCTCCGCGCCCCTCAGCAGGGGAAGGCTTCACCTCAGAACCGCAACAGCGCGGCGGCAGGGTCAGGAGAGGCGCAGCCGACCCCCTCCCGCCAGGATCCGCTCGCTCCCCGGTGTCCAAACAAAATGGCGGCGGCCGGGGAGGCGGGGCCCGCGCGTCGGGCGGAACCACGGTGGAATCGATGCGGATCCCAGGGGAAGCCAGGGCCAGTGCCACTTTGTCGCGTCGGAATCGCCGCTCTCCCGCGGCCCTCTTAGGTGTATTTAATTTGATATCCTATTTCTTATCGTCTTGTGTACTGAGAGTCAGTTGGAAGTTTGACTCGGAGGAGCCTCGCTCCACAGGCTGGCCGGTACTACCTCCGTACGCCGGGACAATGGTGGCGCTCATGAGGGGCGGGGCCTGCTCGGCGCCAAAGCCTAGAGTGAGCCGAGCGGAGCCAATCGCCGGGCGCGCTGGAGGTCACGCGGTCGCCGGCCCGCTTAAAAAGGATGGCCTGTCAAGCTAGCGCCGGACTTGAATGTAGGTCTCATTGTGACGGCTCTGGATTCGGAGCTCCGAGCCTCCGCGGCTCCATTATTCTCTTTATTAGCTTAGAACGCCTCCTGCCGGTTCTGAGCCGCCCGAGCGCTCTGAGAGGACTGGAGGGTGCTAGAACACTCGAAGGTTTCCTGTTTGGTTTAGGGAGTGTTGTGACCACTAAAAAGAGAAAGAGGTAGAGAATGTGATCTACGGCGGTGTGGGGGAAGGGGTGCCTCGGCGGGCCCGTGCCGAGGCATCCCTGCCCCTCAGTAAGAGTAAGAGAGGCAAGAGAGGGGAGGGCCAGACCTACCTGGCTGTTGCCGGTAATTGTGGGGAGGGCCGCTCGAATTCACCTTGTAGCTAAGGATGACTTTGAACTCCTTCCCTTCATGCTTCCCTTTGTAAATGTGATCACGTATATCCAGCCGTTACTGTGTGCGAGCCCCAAGTCTAGAAAGGCCTGCACAAAGGCCACAAAGACGTGTCGTGAAATACAGTAGGTCCTGGGAGCAGTGCCTAAGTGCATAGGATCTTTGTAGCCCTGGCTTTCCTGGAATTCACTCTGTAGACCAGGATGGTCTCAAATTCAGGGATCTGCCTGCCTCTGCCTCCCCGTGCTGGCTAAAAGTACCCTCTCAGTGTAGGAAGTAGAGTTCTGGGCAACTCTAAAACTACCTGCTGGGAAAAAACAAACAAAGCCCCAAAACTGGACGGCCACGTCTAAGAGGAAGAACCAATCTTGTCTTGTGCCCTGCTGGGAATCCTTTATCTGAAACTATGGCCAAATTCCACCCAAACTCTGAGGAAAAAGAGAAGAATGAAATATTTTTTAAAAAAGAAAAAAGGTTCAATTTAAAAATTTCCTTTTGGGGGTTAAGGACTCTACCCCCTATCAACTTGTGAGGTTTTGGGTTTATCATGAACAGAGTTCTAAGCCTTCAGTTCCTCAGGATGACAGGGTTGTAGCTCAGTTGGTAAAGCCCTAGTCTGTCATGCAGGAGGTTTTGGACTCCTTCCCCAGCACTGGGTAAACTAGCCTAGGGGCACACATCTGGAATCCCAGAACCCTGGGAAGGTGGAGGCATGATCAAAAGTTCAAATTCATCTTCTACTACTTAGAGAGTTTGAATGAGACCCTCTTTTCAATAATAATGAAGCCAGCGGGGCAGTGGTGGAAAACGCCTGTAATCCTAGCACTTGGCAGGCAGAGACAGGAAGATTTCTGAGTTCAAGGCCAGCCTGGTCTACAGAGTGAGTTCCAGGACAGCCAGGACTACACAGAGAAACCCTGTCTTGAAAAAAAACAAAATAATAATAATAATAATAATAAAGCCACCAGAACTTTTGTGATGGTTTCCACTGCACTAAGAATTTTACTTTCTAGCTGGGCGGTGGTGGCACATGCCCTTTAATACCAGGGGCAGATTAAAGAGGCAGAGGCAGGTGGATTTCTGAGTTCGAGGCCAGCCTGGTCTACAGAGTGAGTTCCAGGACAGCCAGGGCTACACAGAGAAACCCTGTCTAGAAAATCCAAAAAAGAAAAAAATAGAATTTTACTTTCTTAGGCCTCTATGCATTTTATGAATTTTGTTCAGTTAGCTTGTATAATCATATGAGCAGAAAGAAAAGTTTTCTTAAAAAAGAAACAAAAACTCTACAATATCAAATAGTGAATTTAGACTATTGCCTTGTTTATATTTATTTTCTCTCTCTCCATGACAGTAAAATCCAAGAGATGAAGAATTTAAGTTTGTTACTGTTGTTTTTTCTCTTAAGCGATTATTTTGCATAAAGTAACCAAATGGTATGAAGGGAAAATGCAAGGAAGTTCTTAGCACAGCACAGATATCACAGAATATAAAGTATCAAGTGACATAAAATGAAAGTGAAATGGATGCCACAAAGAAATACCATTGAGCAATAAAAAAGAACACTGATGCATTCTGCAAACATGAATGATTTCTTTAAAAAAAAAAAATGCTAAGAGAAGGAAGCCGGCTACATACGGCTACAATGTGTACAATGTGCATGAAGTGCATTCAACACCAAATAAGATGTCTGTAGGGTCTTTGATGCAAATGGTTTAAGATAATTATACAGGAACATTGACAGCACTTCAGTCCTAGTAGCTGAAAACTAAGGGTACAGGTAGTTTGTACAGAAGGTGCTGTCAGACAGCAGAGTGATGGGGTCCAGAAGAATTAGATATTAAAGAGAGAAAAGCCTGAAACTTCTACTCCAAGCCAGAAGGTCCTCTGGGGTCAATCCTCGGAAACTCAGTGGAGATTAGGGCAATGTATATTGTCATATCAAAGCACAGGACAACTTGAAAACAGCCTTCAGAAGCTTGACTTGCCCCTACTCTGGAATTCCAGCTGTTCTGGCCTGTGCAACCTCCCTCGGCCTTTGAGAGAGAAATAAGCAGAGAATTGAGTTGTGCTGGTGCAGCACTTGAGGGTGGAGCTGTCTGCTACCGGCTGTGTTTGGCTTTGCTTGCTTGCTTCTGTTTTACTTAGGCAGCCTGGAACTTGCTGTATATAGCCCAGGTGGCCTGAAACTTGATCCTCTTGCCTCTAGGACACTGGGATTACTCTCTCTCTCTCTCTCTCTCTCTCTCTCTCTCTCTCTCTCTCTCTCTCTCTCTCTCTCTCTCTCCTCCCTCTCTCCTCCCTCTCTCTCTCTCTCCTCCCTCTCTCATTCTCTCCCCTCCCTCCCTCCCCCCCTCTCTCGCTCTCCCTCTCTCTTTCTCTCTCCCCCCTCCCTCCCTTCCTCTTTCACAATTTAGAAGGTATTTATTTCTGTTGCTTCCTTATTTAACAGCCACAGTATGCCATGAGGCAGGAGGCAACATATTTAAGTTTCTAAGTTTTAGTTATGTTTTAGTTTTTTGTTAGGTTTGAATATGTTTTATTTTTATTTACTTGCTTTACATCCTGCTCATTGCCCCCTCAATCCTTCCCGCATTCCACCTTCCCCTTCTCCTCTTGGGTGAGGACCCCTAGATATCCCCCCACATGGCACATCAAGTTTCTGTGAGGCTAAGCACATCCTCTCCCACTGAGGCCAGAAAAGGCAGCCCAGCTAGAAGAACATGTCCCACAGACAGGTAACAGCATTTGGGACAGCCCCCACTCCAGTTGTTGGGGACTGACATGAAGACCACGCTTCATACCTGCTACTGCTTGGACTACAGTAAGAGAGCCTTCTGAGTCAAGAGGAGGCTAACCTTTAATTCTCCTAGTTCTAAGATTAGAACTATTAACAAGAGAAGAAGTGGGGAATGAAAGGTTAGGAAATACAGTCTAACTCTCTAAGGACCCTAAGAAGTCAGAAGTTTAAAATGCTATTTCAATCCAAAGATGCTCTAACTCCAGCCTTCAAAGGAGCCCCAAACACCTCATATTCCAGAGCCCACTCTTTGTTAGAAACTAGGTGAAAGGTCGCATTCCAGAACCCACCCTTTGTTAGGAGCTATGCAAAAGGACCTTGAGTATGTGATCCTGGCCCTGTAAGGATCACATACTCAGGAAATGAGCTAATTAGCTGCTTATCTTGCTTCTGTAAACTGCTTACGCCATCACCCCCACCCAGGAGTTCACGCAGCTATAGACCTCCAAGAAAATAGGAAACTAATTGGTCCACAGAGTGCGGGCTCCGATAATTTAAATTGATTGGCCTAAAAACTATGGAGTGGTACAAATCGATTGACTTGCACTACACGGGCTCTCGATGCTAAGGAATGATTGGTTTGTGATTCAAGGGCTTTGTTGTAAACTTATAAAAGCTGTCCCAATTCTGCACTCAGGGTCCCACAGTCCTCTACCCCTGCGTGGTGTACAACTGTGGACCCCAGAGCCTCTGGAATAAAAATCCTCTTGCTATTGCATCAAGACCGTTTCTCACGAGTGATATGGGTGTCACCTTCCGAGGCATGGGGTGCCCTCTGGTTTTTTTTTGGGGGGGGTCTTACACTACATATGTGCGGGTGTTTGGGGGGAGGGGGAGGGCTAGTTCCACATGTGTCTCTTTAATCTTCTAATTTTTTGAATGTTTATGCACCTTCGTTTTGTCTTGAAATTAATTTCTTGAAATTAAGCAGTAGCCTGCACATTTGCCAATAGTTTTTCCTCTTTAACCATGAAATATGACAATTGTAGCTTTGCAAGAAAGAAAGATATACTTAGAAACTTACATCCAGCTGGCCTGGCCCTCTTCTCACTCAAAACACTGCTTGTGCCTTCATCTCCGATTTGTGCATCCTCTAGCAAAAAATTAGAGACGTTGGTATGAATATTGGCTGTAGGCTAAAGAACTGGAAGTTATGAAATAAAGTCTCTGCTGTCTGCAGATCATGCCTGGGTCACAGTTATCACTTTATTAAGTAGAAAGGGGGACTCATTGGGAGTACTGATCATATTATGTCATCCGAGATGGCTTTATAATCACTGTAATGGCTTCCCTGAGAGGAAAGATAATGATTCTGGTAGCTGGAGAGGAAGACTGTGTATTACTGCCCTTGGTCTTAAATTACTAACACAATGCCATCATATACAAGCAGAGAGCCAGCACAATACAATGTCCACTGTATGATTAGATTACCAATGCCACTGTGGTGGTTAAATTGTCAACTTGACACAATCTGAATCACCTGAGCAGAGAGCCCCGGTGTGTGATTATATACACCAGGTTAGCCTATTGGCATGCCTGTGGTGGACTGTTTCAGTCACTGTGGTTGACCCATTCAATAAATGTAGGTGCCACCCTCTCATAGTGGTCTGCCTAAAAGGGCATGCAAGCAGGAACACCAGGAACTTAGCTTCACTGTCATTGGTGAGTAGTTCTTTCCTCCTCCTGCTGTGGCTGCTGGTGATGGTGATGGTGATGATACTTCCCTGATACTGGAATCAGTGGGACGGCTAAGACACCCAGCCTCCAGGCTGGTCAACTACCAGGTTCTCAGCCTCTCTCGTGCGGGACAGCTACTGTTGAACTACTCTGACACGTGTGTAAGCTGACCTGAAGTCCTCTCGTTGTGTATTCATTCTAAAAGTCTGTCCTGATCCTACACAGGACCTTGACTACTACAGCCACGTACATAACTAGGCAGTCAAAGTAGTGTCTCCACGGCAGCTGGATGAAGTGCTCTGCATAGTTTCCATATGCAATTGCTGTAGTAATGCGATATGAAGACCTGAAGGATTTTATAACCGGGGCTTTTCCCACCACACCCCAGTTCCTAAATACTCAGAGGCTTAATATCAATAAATGCCACAAGCTAGGCTCACTTGCTATTTCTTTTTTTTAAAAGATTTATTTATTTATTATATCTAAGTACCTTTAGCTGTCTTCAGACACTGCAGATGCCCCAGAAGAGGGCATCAGATCTCATTACAGATGGTTGTGAACCACCATGTGGGTGCTGGGATTTGAACTCAGGACCTTCGGAAGAGCAGTCACTGCTCTTACCCGCTGAGCCATATCTCCAGCCCCTCATTTGCTAATTCTTAATGTAATATCCCACTTATCCTGAGTTCAGCTACATGACTGTTTTTCCTCTCCTCTCCTCATGTCCACCTCAGTTGATAACTCCTTTGTCAGACTGTCTCCTAACCAGAAGTTCCGCCTTCTAATCCTGCCTCAGCTTATTGGTTGTTAGATTTTTATAGATAGGTGATTCTTCCACACAGTACAGAGGAGATTAGCCTTATATCTTCCCCTTTTAGTCCAACAAAAATCTTTCTCTACCATTGAAAAACTGTATATATAAGAACAATTATGAAAACTATCAGGTAAGAATCACATTCAGTGTCCAGTCCATATGCATTTAGCAACCTTGGAGAAAGTATTCTACTCTCTATCTTACCTTGGTAAGTCCTAAGTTCTGTGCCTAAGTCATTTTCTTAAATCCTAAATAACTTAAGCTTAATTGTGAGACTATGACCATGTAGTCTTCAACACCTTCCAAAACCCAAGAAGGATAAATATTACCTGAGTATGCAAGAGGTACAGAACAAGCGGATTCCAAAACTATATAGTGACAGACGTTGCTGGCTATCTGGATGGATACCAAGATACTTCTGCAACGCTGGAGTATCATCTTCACCTTTCTGGCCCACAATATCCGGCAGACATTTCGTGAAGCAGGAGTTAGGAAGGACTGTCTATTTTGTCTTGGCAAAGCTTGGCTGTAGCCTTCCTTCGTGTCTGGCTTGTTCACAGCCTGGGAAGCATGCTGTTAGCAGGTGAGGTAAGGGCAGTTTCTTGCCTGGTGGCAGCTTGCCACATTTGAAGCAGCTCCCTAAGGAGGGTCTTCAATGCTCATCATCATCTTTGAAGTAGTGTGGGGGTACCACCAGGAGCAGACATGTCTCCCTGTCAAAATAAAGAAAAAAATCTTTAAATGCCATAGTGTAGTGGGTAATAATTAAGAATGAGTACCGCCCTGCCAGGCCTCTGCACCGAGTCCTGGAGGGTCTCTCTCAGGGCAGCTCTCGCTGTTGCCGCTGGGCCAGTCTTTCTCAGCCAGCTCTCACAGCATCCCGGCTGTGTTTCCTCTCTGCCACAGACTCTGTAAATGTCAGGAGTCCTGCTCCCGCCCTACACACAAATACCTGGTAAAGCATAACTCTTAAATAGTTATCCAAAATCTTTATGTATATAAAACTCCCAATCTCATAATGCCAATTTACAATGATAAGGACTTATCCCAATATTTATAACCTCTTCAAAACATCAGAAATAGTCTGAAGCCATCTGGATATCCGTGCCTCTCTTCCTGCTCCATTCTGCTTCCTGTTTCCTACTTCTGCTCCTGTCCATGGCTCGCTCGCTCTCTCTCCCCTTCCCTCACTCCTCTTAGCTCCTCCTCTCTCCCCTCCAATCACTGGCCTCTCATTGCCTCAATAGGAAATATCTTGCAACACAATAGTGTGTAGATTGCTGAGGTTTTTGAGGCCATCTCTATCTATCTATCTATCTATCTATCTATCTATCTATCTATCTATCTATCTATAGTATATCTGAATAGGCAACTATTGCTTGTTTCTAGCTATTTACTATCTGATTAACTTTGAAAACAGTCAGGCGGTGGTGGCGCACGCCTGTAATCCCAGCACTCTGGGAGGCAGAGGCAGGCGGATTTCTGAGTTTGAGGCCAGCCTGTTCTACAGAGTGAGCTCCAGGACAGCCAGGGCTATACAGAGAAACCCTGTCTCAAAAAAAACAAATCCAAAAAAAAAAACCCAAACAAACAAAAAACAAAACAAAAAAAAACCTTTGAAAACATTTACAGAAGACTAAACAAAACTTATTTCTGTGATTAAACTAGTATGTTATGTTACTATAAGTTTAATTGATTGACTACTAACTTGTACTTCTTGATAAATACAGTTTGTAATTGCAGCTTTTAAAAGGACTGGAACTTCACATTGCATTTTTCAAAGAACTGTATAGGTACAATACCTTATATAAGAATTGAAGCATATATATATATATATATATGTATATATATATATACACACACACACACATAATGTAGCAAAATATAAACCTAAATCTGTATCAATATACAAAGACCATACCAAATGTAAACTATTTGGTTTATTAATGCCCTTTTATTAATTAGGTTATTATCAATTAGATTATTCATCAAGAATCTACCCTTTTATCCTAGTATCCTATGTTCCTCTTTTTTTCTTTCCCCTTTCTTCCTGACTCTAGATAGGAGAGAAAGAAGATCAGAGGAAAGAAAAAGAAAGAGAAAAGATCCCAGAATCCAACCTCCCTTACTTGTTTCCTCCATGACCAAGACCATTAACAACTTGTGATCAACCCCCCCTTAAACAACAACAAACATCCATCACCCATCAAAATCCATCCAGACCATCTCGTGGGAATGGGGTGTCATTCTCTAAAATTGCTTCCTGCTGTCTGGGGACATATTGGCCAGTCGTAAGAAAGCTAGCTGTAACATTTATTGCCCAGTCTCTATTGTGAACATGTAGGTGCAGGGCTTAACTCAAGTCCTGGCTAAAACAATCTGAGAGGCCAGGACACATGGGATCAGCCATCTTGAAGCTGTCCTGGAAGCAAATTTTAACAAAACAGCTAGTGAAGTCGTCTAAGGCTTGTGTCTGGGCTTGGATTTCTTCTGCATGTGGTCTGTGGCACTCCTCCTGCAGTTTAGTCAGCACCTGGTGTTGGCAGCTGGCTTCTTTTGTTCAGCTGGGTCTAGCAGGCTACCCATCTGGTTCTGCCTTCTGCTGGACCTGGCCACATCTCCCAACCTGCCTTGCTCCTGTGAGGCTTCAGGCCTTCACCCATAGGCATCCCCTCCCCCCCGTTACCTTGGACCCTCAGACCCTTCCACACTAGGCTTGGCCTGCAGCTTAGCACTGGGCTTGGGATGCAGTGGACCTGGAGTAGGGTGCTGTTTTTCCCATGGGGCACAGAGTAAGCTGTGTCTAGTGTTACATAAGAGACAAAAGAAGCAAGTTCAACACCTCCCTCCAAAAAAAAAAAAAACTTTGAAAGATAGAACATTGAATCTAAAACATAAAAGGGGCTGGAGAGAATGCTTAGCCATTAAGAGAACTTGTTCTTGTAAAGAATCTAGGTTTCTCAGCACCCACACGGAGGATCACAACTATCCGTAACTCCAGTTCCAAGGGATCTCACACCCTCTTCTGAACTCTGCAGACACTGTGGTACATATGTGCTACACAGACATACACGCAGAGAAATCACCCACACACATAAAAATGAACAGGTCTTTGAAACTATATTTATTATTTTCCATATATGTATGCCCACATGTCACAGTGCACATGTGGAGGTCACAAGACAATTTTATGGAATGTTTTTCCTCCTCTGGGATGGGTCCCAGAGACTGAGCTCAGGTCACCAGGTGTGACAGCAAGTGCGTCCATCTTCTTGTTAACCACCTCTCCAGCTGCCTTAGTCAGTGTTCTATTGCTGTGAGGAGACGCCACGACCAAGGCAACTCTCACAAAAGAAAGTATTTAGTTGGGGCTAGCTTACAGTTTCAGAGGGTTACTCCATTACCATAGTGGCAGGGAGCATGGTGGCACACAAGCAGACTTAGTCCTAGATAAGTTGCAGAAGTCTATCTACATCATGACTGGAAGCAGCATGGAGTCATGGGGCCTGGGGTTGAGGGGGGATGAGGCCTGACACAGGCTTTTGAAAGGTCAAAGCCTAGCCTAGTGACACACCTTCTCCAACAAGGCCATGCCTCCTAATCCTTCTAATCCTTTCAAACAGTTCTCCTCTCTGGTGACTAAGCTTTCAAATACACGCTCCTCTGGGGACCTCCCTTACTCAGCTCACCACACCAGCCCTCCACTAAATTCTTCTTCCTCTCTCTCCCCTCCTCTCCTCTCCTCTCCTCTCCCTACTTCTCCCATGCCCTCTTTTTTTCAGACAAGGTCTCTCTCCACAGTCCTAGGGATCCTGGAACTTGACATGTAAACTAGTCTGGCCTTGAACTCATAGAGATACTCCTGGGTCTGCCTCCTGAGTGCTGGGATTAAAGCCTTGTACTCTATGAACGACTTTCTACTAAACATTTTGTTTTCTTGAATATTTTAATTTTTTTATTTTATGTGTATGAGTACTTTGCTTAACTGTATATCTGTGTACCATTTACATGTCTGGTGGCGGCTAAGGTCAGAGAAGGGTGTTGGACTCCCCAGAACTGGAACCATGTGGGTGCTGGAAATTGAACCTGGTCCTCTACCAGAACAGGTACTCTTAACCGCTGCGCCAGCTATTTAGGCCTCCACGCCAGCGGTTCCGTCTGGTGCTGCTGTGTACTCAGATGCTAAATACTGGCCCCCAAGATCTGGTGGTCCCCAATGAGGAGATCTTGTGTCACCAAATGATGCTTTGTAAACCTTGCCCCCCAAATTATCACTGATTACTTATAAAGATGCCTACAGCTTGGGCCAGGCAGAAGGTAGGGGACACAGCACAGGTTCCTGGGCTTGGGGACTGAGGTAGGGACCATGAGGAGAAGGACGGAAGGAAGGAAGGAAGGAAGGAAGGAAGGAAGGAAGGAAGGAAGGAAGGAAGTCACCAGGCCAGGTGCATCGTGCACACGGCCATGAGGGCTGGCCTGATGCAGCAGGCGGCCCTGACGGAACACAGCCAGTGATGTGTCGGGGACCCACCCCATGGGGAAGCAGACAAAACAGCACAGAGGGCTGGGATCCACCCAGATCTGGTGCTCTTAAGCTCATTGTAAATCTGAAGCTTTCTGTGTCTTTTTCTGGGAACAATATGATCTGAAGTGGGGTAGAAACCCCAAAAGATATTTAAAGACAACAAGGCATCTAGTAATCCCAGAACAACAATTAGCACAACACACTGCTAGCCTCTTATTTGAACAAAACAGAAACTGTTTTCGCACACATTACACCTTGTCTCCCTGGAGTCCTTCTGGACTGGACAGTTTAAGCAATCGTAAGAGTTGTTTACCCTTTCAAGCTTCTGATCGTGGGTATACACAACACTCAGGAAAACCAGGGAGACAGTATTCTACTTGAGACTTTCCATTCAGTTATGACAGCAAAACACCAGAAAGTGCAATTCTCTATATTAGTTAAAAGCATTCAACAGACACACACCAATGCAGGCATAATTTCCCCCAGCATTATGTTTTGTTTTTTTGTATATTTGGTTCTTTTTGTTTGTTCGTTTGAAACAGGGTTTCTCTCTATAGCCCTGGCTGGCCTAAAACTCACTCTGTAGACCAGGCTGTCCTGGAACTTGGAGATCCTCCTGCCTCTGCCTCCCAAGTCTAGGATTAAAGGCCTGAGCCACCACCACCCAGCTATGTTTCTTCTTGTTGGAATGTACTTTTATCTGTTGAATCTTGGCTTTGGTTTTTATTTGCATGCTTTTGTGTTTTGATGCCATGTATGCATCAAGTCATTGAGAGTGTACAAATGAATTGCTTTGCATGACCCACCCCTCCAAAAAACAAAACATGGGGCTCCTCCTAATCAATTTGAAAAACACCATTCACTTCACCTTGTTTGGTTTGTTTGGTTGCTGGTTTTTTTGTTGTTGTTTGCTTTAAAAATTTTATTTACTTATTTTATGTATATGAGTACACTGTAGTTGTATAGATGGTCGTGAACCGTCATGTGGTTGCTGGAAATTGAACTCAGGACCTCTGCTCAATCCGGCCAGCCCCACTTGCTCTGGCCCAAAGATTTATTATTACATCTAAGTATGCCGTAGCTGTCTTCAGACACACCAGAAGAGGGTGTCAGATCTCATTATAGATGGTTGTGAGCCACCATGTAGTCGTTGGGATTTGAACTTGGGATCTTTGGAAGAGCAGTCAGTGCTCTTAACCACTGAGATATCTCACCAGCCCTGTTGGCGTTTTTTTTTTTTGTTTGTTTGTTTGTTTTGTTTTTTGTTTTTGTTTTTTTTAAGACAGGGCTTACAAACTGAGAAATTCACCTGCTTCTGTCTCTGTGCTAGAATTAAAGGTGTGCACCTGGCTGTCGTGTTTTCTGAACCAGGCTCTCCCTAGGTAGCTCTGCTTAGCCTGGAACTTACTCTAGCTCCTAGCAGTTCTCTTGCCTCCACATCGTAAATTCTGGGATTACAAAACCACTACACTCAACTTTTAACTGACTAAAATTTCAGACTCAGCAAAGTCGGTAAGAAAGCAACACAAGAGACAGGTGACATTTGTCACCACCACCTGCTAGAAAGCAAATAGGCTTATGCTGTTCTTGGCATCATTTTCATCATCCCCACTAGAGGGCACTGTTACACAACTGCGGGCACTTCTAAGCTAGAAATTGGGGTGAGGAGCACAGAAATCAATCAGCAAACATTTCTCCAACATTCATGCCATACTAAGACTCAGTTAAAGCTTTATGGCCGGTAAGATGGCTCAGTGGATGAAAGGTACTTACCACCAAGACTGCCGTGCCAACCCACATGATAGAAGGACCTGCCTCTTCCAGAGTTCTATGCTCCATGTGCTCATCCCATATACTTTCCCCACCAAATAAATGAATAAAAGTACATACATACATACATACATACATGATATATACATGAATTCATTCATACATACATACATACATACATAGTGATAAAGACGTTAAACCCAGTGATTGTGTATTTGTGGCTAAAATCCAAGATGGCAGTAGAAAATATGAAGAACACAAGGTGAAAGACACAACTTTGCACCATGAGGGAGTCCTGGATATTGGTTGTCCAAAAGTAGAAATGTAAACACTGAGAATAGTTAATATGGCAAATTTTGTGTTGTGTCTACTTCATAACTTGAGAGAGACAAAGAGAGACAAGAGAGAGAGAGAGAGAGAGAGAGAGAGAGAGAGAGAGAGAGAGAGAGAGAGAGAGGAAGAGAGGGAGGGAGAGAGAGAGAGAGAGAGGGAGGGAGGGAGAGGGAGAGAGAGAGAGAGTGGAAGAGAGAGAGGGGGGGAGGGAGGGAGGGAGAGAGAGTGACATGCTTGGTGTCCCATTCCAGAAGCCCGAAGTGGGCAGGAACTCTTTCACGGGCAGCTGGAGCTCACAGGTATGGAGACACGGGACAGCAGGGCATAGGCCAGCATTTCAAAGGTGATCTGAGCTTTTACTTTCTATATATATCTATATGCCTGAGTTTGTGTAACACACTTGTATTACATTCTATTATTATGTGTGTAGATATGCATGTACTATGGCACTCATGGGGAGTCAAAGGACAGGTTGCTCATGTAGAGGTCGGAAGGGTCAGCTCTCTCTCCACCATGGAATTTCGGGATTGACTCCAGGTAGTCAGGTTTGGCAGCAAGAATACCTTTACTGGCTCAGCCATCTCCCCTACACCCTTTCATTTGGGGTCACCACTACTACCTTTAATCACAGTACTCAGGAGACAAGACAGGGAATCTATGTGAGTTCAAGACTAGCCTCATCTTCATAGTGAAGACGCTTTCTAGACATAAAGAGCCATGGCTATACAGTGAAACCCCATCTCAAAAAAATTATAATCTCTCTCTGTCTCTCTTTCTCTCTCTCTCTTTCTCTCTCTCTCTCTTTGGTGTGTGTGTGTGTGTGTGTGTGTGTGTATGTGTGTGTGTACATATGCATATGCGTCACAGCCTACATGTGGAGGTCACCTTCAGGAATTAGCCCAGCTGTCCCTCCACCAGACAGGCCCCAGCTTGTCAGGTTGGTGGCAGTCTATTTACCCACTAAGCAATCTCACTGGCCACTACAAGCCTTAACCTATTACTCTGACCTAGGTTTTTAGCCTGTGGAAAATGTGGCAGCCTCCTTTCCACAACTTATCATTTTGCATGGATACACTGTACATTTTCTGAGCTCCCCACTCTGTTCCAAGCACTTTGTAAGTCACTGTGGTCTGGCAGTGACGCAGACAGGCGCTTAGAAAATACCTCTTGTTCTGCCCGGAGCATGAAAGTCCTAGCAACTTTTTTTTTTTTAATTTCACATTACCTAATCTTCAGTCATTCACCAGTAGGTCACTGGGAATGGCTGTATCAAAAAGGCAAGGGGGAAGAATAACTTCAGAAGCACAGAGTCCTAAGGTTGCCTTGACAACAAGATCAGAGAAAACAGTCAAGCGCGGTGGTGCCAGGGCCAGCTCTGAATCTCAGCTAATCATCCACTCAGTGTCACCTTTGACTCTCAGGGACCGTCAGTGAACCTTTGAAATCCACAGATAGAGGCCCACGCACTGAGAACTCCTCCTACAGCTACCCTGGCTCTCTTCCGGTTCTGCAGGAGCACAGAAAGGCCTCCTCTAAAACTGAGAGAGACTGCCAAGCGGTCGGGAGCCAGAGTTTGGTTTAAGAGCCCAACAAAAAGCCAAAACGTAGCTATTCGACTTTGGATTTTACAAGTGTGGTTGAGCCTCAGTTTCCCCATTTGTAAAGTGGAAATATAGTAGTACTTCAGGGGTGTTATGTGGATGTAGATCACCTGGCAGGCAATAGCACAGTTAACAATCACTTGAAAACATGAGGGGGGTGGTGGGATTTGAGGATGGGGAGTTGGGGGGAGCACCCTCTGAAAGACAAAGAGGAGGGGGAAGGGTAAAGAACTCTGGGGGAAGATTTGGAATGTAAATAAAATAGTAAAACTGAGAGAGAGACAGAGACAGACAGACAGACAGACACACACACAGAGAACATAAGCTGAGCTGGAGCCCAGAGACCACCCAACTCCTCCATTCCTCAGCGGAGAGAGAGGAGACCCAGAAACCACACAAGACTAGCAAGACTAAAACGCCAGTGAGCGGATGCGTTAGACAGACCCAGTTTTAAATCTTGGCTCTACCCTTTGACTTCAGGAATTTTATCTAATCTATGAAATATAGCAAGATTGTTGCCAGGAGCAAAGGAGAAATGTTACACTCCTGGCACCAACTCCTGACATAGAATAGTTGACCTTAAAATGCTTCTTTGATTCATTCTTTCTGGTTTCAGTTTTGTTTTGATTGTTCTTGTTTTTTTTTAATAATCTTTTTTTAAAGGTTAAAGATTTATTTATTTATTATATGTAAGTACACTGTAGCTGTCTTTAGACCCCAGAAGAGGAAGCCAGATCTCATTACGGATGGTTGTGAGCCACCATGTGGTTGCTGGGATTTGAACTCAGGACCTCTGGAAGAGCAGTCAGTGCTCTTAACCTCTGAGCCATCTTTCCAGCCCCTATTTGATTGTTCTATTGGTTTGGTTTGGTTGTTGTTGCTTGTTTTTGGGTTTTTGTTTTGTTTTGTGTTTTGTTGTTGTTGGTGGTGGTGGTTTTGTTTCTTTGGGTCTCAGAGTCAAATATGATCCTAACTTGAAAACGCAGCTCCCACCCGCATCAGCAGCTGACCTGAGCGGCTATACGCTAGAACCTGGACAGATGGGAACCCACACGGAGTCCCTAACAGAGGGCAGACCTTGGCTGCAGTGTGCTGCTCTGTGACAAGAGGGGATGATGGTAACTACCTCCAAGTGCTATTGAGAGACCTGTGCTCCTTCTGGAAGTCTCTGTTAAGAGTTCCGTTCCCCTTGCTTGGATTTGGGACAGGGTCTTGCTACGTGGCTCTGACTGTCCTGGAGCTTACCGAGATCTTCTAGCCTTACCCTCCACAGAGCTGGGATTGTAGGCACACAGCACTATGCCTGCCTTAAACGCTGGTTATTGTGTCTTGCAGCCCTGGCTTTGATCAGTGAGACTCTGTAGCAGGTAAGTGAAATGGTAACATGCATTCACCAATGGCTTCATGTTTTTGTGTGCTAGGCTGTTATCACAGCTGCAGTTCACAGGATTCAACAAGACTACTGCTCTCTTGTTCCTCACAGTCCAGAAGGGGCAGAGGCTGTAGACTAATTTGGTAATGTACTAGCTTAGCATGGGTTCTGTTCCCAGCTCTGCAAAAACAAACAAACAAACAGGCACATGCCTGCAATGCCAGCATTGGGGAGGCACAGGCAAGAAGGTCATAAGTTCGAGGTCATCCTCTGCTGTGTATGGAGCCATCACCCTGCACTACATGAGACCACTTCAGCACAAAACAAGAGGCAGCTCATGTCCTCAGGACTTGAGCCAGGGGCTTTGAGGACAATCTGGCTAGGCAGCTATTAAAAACATAGACTCAGAGACTGGGGAGACGGTTAATAAAGTGCTTACCATGTTAACATGAAGAACGCACATTTAAAAAATAAAAAGCTGAGCATTGTGGTATACATTTATAATCCTAGCATTAGAGTGACAGAAAAAGGAAGCTTTTTCCTGAGCGTACTGGCCAGCCAGCCCAGCCTGCTAGCAAGCTCTAAACCAACAGAGACCCTGCCTCACAAAACGAGGTGTAGAGCTGAGGGACAGCATCCAGAGCTGACTGCTGGTCCACATACCCACACACTCCCAGACAGGTGCACACACACATTTTATGTTGATAAGAATGCAGGCATGAGCTTGCGTCACGTGTGCATAGGTTTAGACACTGGAGCCAGGCAGCTGAGACTGCCGTAAGCCCGGCCGATTTAACATCTCGTACAATCCTTACCTGTCCTGGGCTCCCACACAAAAGTGGCAAGCCCTTTGCTCATCGGTTGCCCTGAATACTAAGTCATTTTGTTTTGGTAAAGGGCTTACAATGGGTCCCAGCACAGGGAAGGTTCTCTGTAAGTATTTGTTTGTTTGTTTAACTAATAAAAACATGGCAGCATTTAGATGGAAAGTGACTTCCGTGAACAGGAAATAGAGAACGAGATAAACTGAGTGTGGTCCCTGGGTTTAGTTTACCCTCATTTCACTCAAAATATTCCCAACAGCCACTCCGGGGAAGGACTGTGGAGGGAGTTTGTTGACCCTTAGCAGGTAAAGAAATTTGGGTCTGACAGGCTTCGAGGATCAAATAATAATAACACTCAAACACGTCCCTGTCCCAGTCTCTATGGATATCAGACACAGTATGTCAGAGGGACATTTAAAGACTTTGAAGCAGGGAGACTCTTGGCTTATCAGGGTGGGTCCAAGGTCATTACAAGTTTCTTATACGGGGAAAGGGGAGAGGAAAATGTTGGAGATTGGGGTGGTGTGCACCAAGAAGCCGAGGAGAGACTGTGTGTGTCTACACCCCTTCCAGATGATCAGATGATCTGAGCCCTTGTTTTCCTGCTTTGTCCCAGGTACCAGGTTTTTACTTGGAGCTTTGATAAAAATGCCCTACCCCCACCCCACGCCTTGGAAACAGATCAGAGAGCCTTACCTCAGCAGCAGAAGCCAGCGTGTAATCAGAAAGCCAGTGGCAACCTTTGCCAAGAACTCACCTTTGAGCAAGATGTGCCACCAAAGCTGGTGACGGTCGAGGACATTGTCTACAGTAGGGAGGTGGGGGGGTGGGACTCAGGAGAGAGGACCTGGTGGGCGAGGTGGGAAACTGGCAGAAACCACTTCTCTCCAGACCTGTGTGTACAGAGCCAATGTGGGCAAAGAGGCCTGTTGAGGCTGATTTTGAGGGAACTGGGTTCAATTTTGGACACCTCAAATCTATGAAAGTTCAAGTCTCGTAGAAAATGGAATATTCTGCGTTACAATTATGCTTCTCCTCAAATCCTCAAATCTCATTATTTATGACAAGCCGTGTAGATACTACACAACTGTCCTTTTGATATGTTTAGGGCATGTTCAGGAGACACAGGTGGCTTTTTGTTTGTTTATATCTTTGTCACTATGTCAGGGTCTTGCTGTGTAGCTTTGGCTAGCCTAGACTTGCTTTGTAGACTAGGCTGCCCTCTCTCATCATGACCTCTTGCCTCATTCTCCTCAGCACCGGACTTACAGGAGTGTGTCACCATCCCATCTCAGGCACAAGTTACTGTTATTGCTTGAGAAGGGTCTCTGTGTAGTTCCGGCTATCCTAGAACTTGCTATGTAGACCAGGCTGGCCTTGAATGCATAAAGATCCACCTGCCTCTGCCTCCTGAGTGCTGAGATTAAAGGTTTGTGTAGACTCAAGCTTTTAAAATAGTCAAGTTTGTTTGTTTGTTTTCTATTTTGCTGTGTTGAGAGGGGGTCTCACACAGCCCACACTGGCTTCTGACTCCGTAGTAAGCGCGGGGCGGTGGCCTTGAACTTCTCATTGTCTTGCCTCTCCCTCCTGGGTCCTGGCAGTTCAGGCGTGCACCGATATGCCTAGCTTTCTTTGACATAGGGCCTCACTCTGTAGCTCAGGCTAACCAGAAACACACAATGTAGAGCAGACTGGACCTCTTGACTCTGCCTCCCGAGTGCTGGAATTACAGGCACGAGCCACAAAACCTGGGGTTAGTTAGATTTGGGAATGTAGAGCCCACAGCAATAGAGGGCCAATTATATTTGGACAGAAACGTCCCTGCAGTAGATAAAAGGAAGGATCAGGTTACTGCTGCTGGAGAGAAAACAGAAATGACAAAATCCAGGTTTGGCCTTTTGTGGGCACAGTGGATGATGCTGGGTGAGGTGGGAATAAATTTACCTGAAGTTTCTGGAAGGCTGTTTGTCTGCAGGGATTACCAATCCTTCAGGACGTCTGTCATAGAGAAGCAGTTGCTAAGATACTCCATGCAGAACTGTTTATAGCAGGAGCTGCTGGGCAGTGCAAGAGTTAAACATATGGTGTGCGACTGCTCAGGCCACCGTATCTCATGCTGTTTTAAAAGCTGATGCTCTGGAAGAAGATTGAGAGACGTGAGCTGGGGCTGGAGAGATGGCTCAGCGGTTAAGAGGCTGCTCTTCCAGAGGTCCTGAGTTCAAATCCCAGCAACCACATGGTAGCTCACAACCATCTGTAATGGGATCCGATGCCTTCTCCTGGTATGTGTGAAGAGAGATGTGAGTGGATGTTAATACACACTCAGAAAAGGCACATGGCACGGGGCAGCATGAACTCAAGATCATGTTTTTTGTTTTGTTTTGTTTTTTGGTTCTTTGAGACAGGTTTTCTCTGTGTAGCCCTGGCTGTCCTGGAACTCACTCTGTAGACCAGGCTGGCCTCGAACTCAGAAATCCGCCTGCCTCTGCCTCCCAGGTGCTGGGATTAAAGGCAGGCACCACCACTACCCAGCCGTTTTTAAAGATTTTTAATTATGTATTTTTATGTGTGTCTGTGTCAGGCAGAAGAGGGTGTTGGTGCCCCTGGAGCTGAGGGCGAGGTGAGTACCGGATGTGATTGCCCGAGCTGACCTTGGGTCCTCTGCAAGAGCAACAGGCACGCTTAACCACTAAGCCCCAAATCCCATTTTTAAAGAAAAACAATACACTAAAAAGTGCAGAAATAGCCTGGCAGTGGTGGCGCACACCTTTAAAATCCCAGCACTTGGGAGGCAGAGGCAGGTGGATCTCTGAGTTTGAAGCTAGCCTGGTCTACAGAGTGAGTTCCAGGACAGCCAGGGTTACACAGAGAAACCCTGTCTTGAAAAAAAAAACAAAAACCAAAACAAAACAAAACAAAAAGTCCAGAAAAACATATAATCTAAGGCTTCTGATGATTATTTCCAGCTCATGGGGTTAGAGGAAACATCAATGGTTTTTCTCCCGCTTACCAAATAGTCTCCAGTTTAATACTAACATGACAATTATCTGTAAATTATCTGTAAAAATAATTAAGAGGAATACCACTGATACCTACTTTGTGTCTAACTCTTTCTGCTTGGTGTCTTGCTTATTCTCAGTAGAGCTTCTCCTGTAGGGAGAAGTTGCTAGGCTCGCGGTACTGCAGGGAAATGAACGCAGAAACCAAGTAACTCACCTATGATGACAGAGTCCACAGGGGCCAGAGCCAACCATTTCCAGCTAAGACCAAACACTGACCTTCATCTGAAGAATCGCCAGGGTCTCTGCGATTTGTTCCAGGCAACATTTTCGCAGGAGGGCAGAGATGGTTTGAGGTAGTCTTACACCATAGTCCTGGCTGTCCTTAAGCTGAGCATGTAGTCCAGGCTGCCCTGGAACTCACCCCAGTCCTGCCTCCATCTCCCTCGGGTAGGATCACAGGTGTAACTCAGCAGGCTCCAGGGTATTCAGTACCCTTGGCTTGCCTCCCTCTCAGGGGAGAGGACAGTGCTCTGACAGCCATCTCACTGCTCCAGACCTTGACCATTGTCTTGGAAAACCAGTGCATCTGTTTCCTGTTTCATCATCCCCCTTCTTGTTAATAAATCAGAATAAACTAGTCTCTTGAAAATAGATTAGGGAAGGGGAGTTGGTACCCTAGCATAGCACAGACCTGGGGGTGGGGCGCAAACTCACAGGCTATGGCTGTCTGTCTTGGCTGCTTTCCTTAAGCCTCCTTCACCCTGACTCCTAGAACACAGGTCATTGGAAAAAAGCCTTCTCTTCTGTACAGAGATCTGCCTCACTTCTCCAGCATATGGTAACCTAGGACCTTGACATAAATATTGGTTTTCTGGGAACTGGAGAGTTGCCTCAGTGGTTAAGGGCACTGACTGCTCTTCCAGAGGTACTGAGTTCAAATCCCAGCAACCACATGGTGGCTTACAACCATCTGTAATGAAATCTGATGCCCTCTTCTGGTGTGTCTGAAGATAGCTACAATGGACTTACATATAATAAATAAATAAATCTTTTAAAAAATGGTTTTCCATTGTGAAATAACCAAAAGGAGAGATATGCCAGACTAGAGTTGGTACCCATACCACTTTGTACAGTGTTTGGCATGGAACCCCCAAGATGGGGTGACTTCATCCCTGGCCAGAGAAATCAGCCAGGTAACTGGGGGACCATAATGGCCCAGGATTATTGAAGGGTCGAGGGAGCGTCAACCCTGGATACCTCAAACATGAGATAGGAGTTGGCTACCTCCTCTCTCCCAACCTAGCACCATAAAGCTACCTCCCCCACAGTCAACCCTGCAAGAATGTATTACCCTGACAGTTATCAGTTGTCACTCTTTGTTTGACCTTGTAAGGTCCTCTCCCCGAGACCCTACGGCCCCTGAGCATGCAGATGAAGCATCTTCCAACACTCCTGCCCTGGCCAATGGTCTCCGGCCACATAAACCTTGTCCCAGAGACCCTGACCACCTCCCCAAGGGCATAAATACCCCTTCTCCCCACCAATAATTGAACCAGTTCTCCGAAGCTGTTCCTGGTGTTAAGTGCTCTCACGCTCACTGCCTGCCAAGATCCTGCACTACACTCTGGGAACACATATACAGACCAGGTCAAGCTGGCCTCTGCCTCCTGAGTGCTGTGGGGTTATAGGTATATAACACCATGCACAACTTAAAAAGAATCTTAAAGAAAACACCATACAGCAAAATCTATTTTATTCTTTCCTGTATATAAGCCTACACATTTCACACACACACACACACACACACACCCCACAGATAGCATTCCAACCAGGATACAGAACACCCATGGGACTTTTAAAAGTGATTTATTTATTTATTTTTATTGTATGTACACTGGCGTTTTACTTGCACGTATATCTATGTGAGGGTGTCAGCCTGGAGCTGGGGATACAAATAGTTGTGGTTGCTGAGAATTGAACCTGGGTCCTCTGGATGAGCAGCCAGTGCTCTTAACCACTGAGCCATCTTTCCAGCAACCCCCACCCCCTTTAGAGACAGGGTTTCTCTGTGTAGCCCTGGCTGTCCTGGAACTCACTCTGTAGACTGGCCTTGAACTCAGAAATTCCAGCACTTGGAGGGGGGCAGAGGCTGGCCTTGAACTCAGAAATCTGCCTGCCTCTGCCCCCCTCCAAGTGCTGGAATTAAAGGCGTGCACCACCACTGCCCAGCAGGACTTTTAATTTCTAATTGTATACTACAGAAATTGAGAAGAGAGTTTGAGTAACAAATGACCCATGACCAGTCAAGCAGGCTCATGTTTACCCAGATGACAGAGGAACTTAGTTCTAAGAGAGAGAGAGAGAGAGAGAGAGAGAGAGAGAGAGAGAGAGAGAGGACATGAACACAGTGCAGTGGGGATACATGCATGTACAATTTGTGTGTGGAGACCAGAGGACTACTTAGTGGAGCCAGTTCCAGGGACTGCACTCAAGGCCATGGGCTAGCACAGCAGTCACACAGTCAGCGCTGAGCCCTGAAGTGGAGCACTCCACTTCACCACAGATGGTGAGTCTCTCAGCTTCAGTCCTGTCTCCTCTGGAGATGCCAGGAAAGCCTTCAGGAGCAAGGAGTAATAGTGGCTCCAGGTCCTAGGACCTTGGCTATACACGGAGCTCTAGACCAGCCTGGACTACAAGGCGTAATGAAATGTCTCCTTCCCCCTTAATAACTCATAGTCATTTTGAAACTGTGAATTCATGCTCACACACACACACACAGACACACACCCAAAATCATTTTTCTGATTCTCCTTGGAGAAATTTTATTCATAGTAAGTAAATGTGTGTGTGTGTGTGTGTGTGTGTGTGTGTGTGAGTGAATTTGCATGTGTCTATGAGAGTATATGTGTGAGTGTGGGTGTGTGTGTGAGCATATGTGTGTATATAAGAGATTGTGCCTGTGAGTGTGCTGTGTGTTTGCATGTGTCTATATGGTACATATGTGTGTGCATGGTGTGTATGGTGCATGTGTGATGTGTATGTTTGTGGTGTGTGTGTATGAGTGTGCATATGGTGGACATATATGTGTTTGGTACCTGTGTGGGGGTGCATATATGTTTATAACTGGTCTTTGTGGGTTCTTCTTTTTCCCACCTTTTATCTCCCCAGTTTTACCCCCTATCACTAGATAGGAGAGAAAGAAAGACAGAGGAGAGAGATCTTTGAATCTAATTTCTTTCTTCTCGGTTCTTCTTTGAGCACAACTATTAACAAACTGCAAGCAACCGCCCTGAATGACCACCAACCACCGACCCTGCCTATCAGGGCTCTAGTATATACCCTCTGAAAAACTCCCAGAATCCCAAATATTACACAGTTGCAGAAACTGTCTACAGAAAACCACAGCCTCTGCTAGAGCATGAGGTAAGTCACAGTCCACTGTTGTGGACAGCCCAAAGAACCCCACTTTCCCACACCTGGGGTTAAAACAAAAACATAGTCTTATTTCTGTATTTTTAAAGAAACTGGAATTCTAAAATTGTCACTAGATTTCCCCCTTCTTTTTTAAGTCATTAATTGTGGTGTATATAGCAGGAAATTATAAACAGAGACATTGTCAATGAACTAAGTGCTTTTCAGGTCAGTGGTCAAGATTTTCGGGAGACCTCCCCTGCTCAATTCTTATCTTCATAAGCTTTTTGTTCCTGTGGAAATATAAACAAATCCACATCCACAACACATTCTGATATTAACACATCCTTATATAGGTTGATTTAATTATACAGTTTTTTCTATAATTTGTGTCTCTTGGCTTTAGTTCCTTGACTGAAGGTTCATAATTTTTGCTGTGGGGCACAAGCCTCGCCTCAAGGCTGTTTCCCAATGATAACCTTGAAGGTGTCTTTTGGACCTGCAGTCATTGGTCCAGTGGCAACCACATTACCTGCACACCCCTGAAAGTCTGGACCTTCTTTCTGGTTTATAATTTAGAAAAGCCCTTAAAGATGGCTTGTTCACAGTTTTGTTGCAAATAACCATATTTCCCACAATTAAAGCACTGACCATTTTCAGATCTGAGACCATTAGTGTCTGGGTCACAGTCTCTTTGCAAATGACTATTTCCTGCACTTGAAGTACCAGGCGCTTCAATACTGGAGGCCTCTAGCTATAGCTTGACCTATGATATTAGCATGGTACACATTAGAACCAATATGGTCTCCACTTCTCTATAGGAACTGCTCATACATACCTTTAATGGTCTAAGAACTCTTTACATTCAGTATTTGAATTTTCATAGGACAAGGTCTCTGTCAACACCTGCCTTGAGTGGGGGTCTGATATGGCTTTGTTGATGGCTGAGACTAATCTTTGTAGAAAAGGAAACCAGCGATGGCTTCTCTGGAGCCTTGTATAATCTTTGTAAATGGACTTTACAAAGAACTTACAAAGTTCTTTGTAAACAGGAAGTTACAAAGTGTGAACTTTTTCCTGGACTCCTCGATCTTGTCCCAGGCTCTCAAAGCCAGTAAGCTACATGGTTCCATCAGAGTCATCGAATTGAATCCGTCCGTGAATACTGGAGAACCATCCTTCACCTGGCAACTGGTCTTTTACTATGTTCACTCCCTCGCTGTATTTCACTGTTCAGTATTTGCAGTCTCCTCCCTCCCTCCCTCCACCATGGTAACAATGGCAACTGTAGACCGACCTCTGGTACATCCTTCCTGTCTGGGGGAGTAATACTATTTTGAGGAGCCCAGTTATTCAGCATTTGTTTCACATAAGGCTTATGTATCCCATATGAAATCACGGCCTCTTTAAACTCCTTAGATCTGTCATTTCTATAGGACACCATCTTCTCTTGCTATAACCTTGCTCCACACCATTAGCAGACATATGCTGTATGATTACAGGGACAGCCGATGGGAAACCCCACGCTGCCCATCCTGCCCATCCTCCCACTCTGGTCGTGCAATTGGTTAGAGATTAACCCTTTCTTTTGAATGTGGCTGTTTCATCAAATTGTCCTCCCACCCTTTCAGTCTTGAGAGCAGAGTGTCCCCTGATGCTTTCTCATTCCAGCCTTTTTTATTTTTAGTTTTTTGGGTTTTTGTTTGTTTGTTTGTTTCTCGGATCCCTCCAATTCCACCTGCACATTCTTTCAGCCATCCTTCCAACCTTTTTTGAAACAGAATATATGAAAAGAAAGAAAGAAAGGAAGGAAGGAAGGAAGGAAGGAAGGAAGGAAGAAAGAAAGAAAGAAAGAAAGAAAGAAAGAAAGAAAGAAAGAAAGAAAGAAAGAAAGAAAGAAAGAAAGAAAGAAAGAAAGAAAGAAAGAACAGAAATTCTCCACTGGGACCAAAGCCAGGGATAATATCAACAGTAGTAGCTACAATATACTTGTGGCATCTTGAAAAAAAATATTGCCAGGCGATGGTGGTGCACACTTGTAATCCGAGCACTCTGGGAGGCAGAGGCAGGCAGATTTCTGAGTTTGAGGCCAGCCTGGTCTACAAAGTTAGTTCCAGGACAGCCAGGGCTACACAGAGAAACCCTGTCTCAAAAAACCAAATCCAAAAACCAAAAAACAAACAAACAAACAAACAAAACAAAAAAATCAATTCCTTTATCATCCCTTGCCATTTCCTCTATGGCATTTGAAACAAAATTTCCCATTTCTACCTGTATCTTCTGAGCCCCACTTTAAGGCACCACTTATTGCTACTTTGTGGGTTCTTCTTTTTCCCACCTTTTATTCTCCTGGCTTTACTCCCATAATTAGATAAAAGAGAAAGAAGGAGAGAAGGAGAAAAAGTAGAGGGAATTCTCTAAATCTAATTTCTTTCTTCTTGATTCTTCTTTGAGCACAACCCCCCTGAACAACGAACAACCACCAATCCCACCTATTAGGACTGTAGCATTTATATGGAAAGTCTCAGAATTCCAAATGTCACATAATCATACAAACTATGTGCCTCTGGCAAAACCATGCCTCTGCTAGAGCACGAGTCAAATCACAGTCAGCTGCTGTGTACAGTCCGAAGAGTTCCAGGTCCCAACACCTAGGACTAAGATGGAAATATATTCTTATATTTGTGTTTCTAAAGAAACTGAAAATTCCAAAATTGCCATTATGTGTGTGTATGTATGGGGTGTGTGTGTGTGTGTGGTGTGGTGTGTGTATAGGGAGTACATATGGGGGTGTTTGTGTTTGTATTGTGTGTGGTGTATATGTGTGTGTATGGTATGTTTGGGGTGTGTGTGTGTGTGTAGGTCTGTGTGTGTATGGTGTGTTTGGTGTGTGTGTGTTTATGAAGCTCATGTGTGTGTGCTACCTTCTCCAGATGCTTTTAGTATTTAAATAGTTTCCTTTTGTCTTTGAGGATGGCTCTGAGGCAAGAAATACCTTAACCCTTAGAATTTTAAGAGTTCTAAACTGAGTGTGGTGCGACAGCCTGTAATCCCAGCTCTTGAGAAGGGCAGGCAGGAGGATCAGAAGGAGTTTAAAGTCATCTACAGTTACAGAATGAGTTTAAGGCCAACCTGGGCTACAGGAGACCCTGTCTTAAAACAACAAAAAGATGTCTAAAGATTTTAGTGCAGCCTAATGGTCTTAGAGTCTCCCTGGTCCTAAACACCCAAGGGAAGTCTCCATCCCTGCTGACCCTCAACTGGCTCATAGCTCCCATGTCCCTCAGGCTCCATCAACAGGGTGGTTCTTAGCCTCTAAGAAGCCCTTTCTGAGCAAATAGAAGAGATTTGGGGTCTTCCCTCCAAATGCACACAATCCTTTGGCATCTGTCTTCCCACACGTTCCTGAGACAAGAGGACTCAGTAAGTAGTCACCGTGGGGACCCACAGTCAGAGGCTACCTCCTTTACATCATGGCTGAGGCTGTCCCCACCGGCCTTCGGGGTGAACAGGGTCTCCCACCAGGTCCCTTGTAGACACGGCGTGGGATGGCCCGAAGCTGGAAGTCTGTGTCTCAGCCTATAGTGATGAGACTATAGAAGGTAGAACTGCTGATGAGATCTCCTGAGCCACCCAGAAGTCGTAATTACAGCGGCAACGTCAGGGCGCTGGAGAACAGGGGACTCTAAATGGGACAGAAAGTGGTCACTGTGGTTCAACTATGGAGCCTCTCCTGCAGTGACACAGTCTTTGGGGAAAGTCGCTGTGTGGACACTGGAGGGTAGTGGGAAGACGGGGGAAACTTAGCAGCAAACCTAGGAAGGGCTGCAGCCTCTGGCTACATGGGCATCTCCATGACCTCGAGGCCAGCCTCAGCCATTCTCAGTCATGGAGAATAGTCCCTAAAAGGCACACACTCACTACTTCCCTGAATCGGTGCACACCTTACAGACAGAGAGCCACTGTTGGCACACTTCCCTCGGCTTCTCCAGGCTTCTGTTTACAGCATAAGGAATACCAGGTATGTAGCCACTAATAGGGTTGTCATGAAAAATCAAATAACACGCACAGGCACACACACACACACACACACACACACACACACACGCTCCAAAATAAAGATCTGGGGTAGGCGGAAGTATCACACAGCGGCAGTTACTATGTTACAATCAGGGCCTCTCAGAAGTGGAGACCTCAGTCTAAATCACCTGCTTTCAGATGAAAAACAATCTGAAGTATTAAAAGGCTATCACAATGTGCCCCAGATGTAGAAATGTTTAATCCCAATCCAGGGTTTCTACCCAGTCTTTGGCCATTTGGATAAAAGACACACACCTTTTCATTAGTTACGATAAACCTTAATCAGCACAAGAGCTGGGCAGAGCCCCTCGGTGCTGTTCGAATCTACTTTCCTATGGATAACCCCGAGTTATTACTTACGAGGTTCCATCTGGGCTGCGCTTAACTCCAATTGGCCAGCCTTTTTGGGGGCGCCATGTTTTCTTGACTCCTAACCCATGGTGCCTCTCTCTTCCTCTTTCACCTTCTCCCCGTCATGGTTCTCCTCCGACCCCCAAGCCCTGGAATTCTAAACCCTGCCCAGCTATTGGCTGTCGACATCTTTATTCACCAATCAGAAATCACTTGGGGGCGGGGCCCAAAGTATCACTTGGGTCTAAGTGGGGCAATCAGGTCTTGGTGGCCATACTTAGCATTGAAATACGTAGCAAAAGATAAAACCTCAACAGTCAGGTGTCACAGTGGTGAAACAGAGGCACAGTTGTACCCAGAGACGCTCTGGCCCTTCCTGTCTTTTCCTTCCTTTATTGTGGAGCTCTGATCCACCACCCAGACACCATGGCTGCTCCGCCCTTGGCACACAGTCTTTTCTAGCAAGCTCAACGATCAGCAGCCAATAAACACATGAGGAAGAGGATGATATCCTTCTACTGCAGGAGGATCCTTCAAATCCTAACCCTCTCAGAGATTATAAAAAAGGATTTTTACTTTAATCATGTTTTCCTCTGTTTTATGTCAGTGCCTTTAATCCTAAGTGCTTTCCACGAACCATCTTTAAATCACGTTCTCAGCAAGCAAGGAGAATGCCTCCTCAGCTACAAAGCCCCCTGGACTTTGTAGTTCAGCCAAGGCCCCTGCAGCTTAGGACAAGATTCCAGGAGCAGGGTCTGAAAGCAGCTACACGGAAGAGCCAACATCTCAAACACAGTCATTAGGGTTTTAAGCATACTTTTAGGGAAGGCTCTGCTGCCTAATTCACATCTGGCTCCCACAGTTTCAGGGTCAGCCTGTGAGTACTCAGCCCTGTCACCTCTGCAGTAAATCCTGAGAGGCTGCCGGGGTGTCCTCTGATGGGTTCAGCACAGCCTTCCACCCAATCTAGCCTCCCCAGTCACCAGCGCAGACCACTTCCTCTGATCACTTCCTCTGTTGGTTTCTGACTCCAGCGCCTCCTCTCCCCCTAGCTGCCCTTTGACCTGGTGGTCTCACACTGTTGCCCTGTCTGCCCAGATTAACGCTCTACCAGCAGGAGACGAAGTTCCTTTCTCAATGCTAGTGTGGAGTGACCTAGGGCCTGTTCCATCTCTGCCCTTTGCCACCACGCAGTGCCCCAGCTAGCCTTCCCTTTGTTTTGAGTCAGGTACTCACCCTGTGGCCCTGGTTGTCCTGGAATTCGACATGTGAGACCAGGCAGGCTGCAAATTCAGAGATCTGCCTCTGCCTCCCCAGGGCTGCGATTTAAGGTATAGCAACACACACAGGTCTTTTACTTTTTCTTTTCTTTGTTTTTCTTTTAAAGTAATTTAGTTCATTTGATTTTATGCGCCTTGGTGTGAGAACCCTGGAATTGGAGTTACAGACAGTTGTGAGATGCCCTGTGGGGCATCAGGAAGGGCATCTCAGTCCTCAGGAAGGGCAGCCAATCCATCTCCAAACCCCGCTCTTTCTTACTTTCTCTTTGTCTCCTTAAATTGCCCAGGTTGACTTTGAACTAATGCTTAGTTCAACAGGCCTTGCACTTTCCCATCTTTTTTCCCATCTTTTTTTACTTCAGCTCTCGGGTAGCTGGGACGGCTACAGTCCTGGGCCACCAAACTTCCCACCACCACCACCACGGCCCCCTTAGTGTCTCTCTGTGTAACAAGCTCTGGCTGTCCTGGACTTGCTTTATAGAACAGGCTGACCTTGAACTCACAGAGATCCACCTGTCTCTACAGGGATTAGAGCCATGCACCACCACACCCAGCTAAGATTTATTTTGATGTGTATAAATGTTTTGCTTGCATGTATGTGCAGTGCATGTGTGCCTAGTGCTCACAGAGGCCAGAAGAGGGTATCGGGTCCCTTGGAACTGGAGTTACAGACATTGCTAGCAACTCCCCAGGTGCTTCTAGGAACCAAACCGGGGTCCTCTGCAAGGGTAGCAAGGGCTCTTGACTGACAAGTCATCTCTCCACATTCAGAACTTAGTCTTTTTATTTTTTAAACTTAAACCAATTTTTATTTTATGTGTATAGGTATTTTGCCTACACGTATGTCTGTGTAGCACATGCATGCAGTCTCCACAGAGGCCAGAAGCCCCTAGGACTGCAGTTACAGATGGTTGTGAACCACCTTGTGGGTGTTAGGAACTGAAACCTGGTCCTCTGGGAGAGCAACCAGTGCTCCTCAGTGCTGAGTCACCTTCCCAGTTTAGTCTCCATCAAACTTTATGTAGGGAGCTGGAGAGATGGCTCAGTTAACACGGTGCTGTGCACAGGCATGAGGACCTGTGGTGGCACCTGCCCTGTAACCTCCGTGCTGGAGAAGTTGGGGACGGAAGAATCCTTGTGGGCTTCCCGATCAGCTGCTCTAGCCAAATCAGTGAGCTCCAAGTTCAGTAAGAGACTCTGTCTTAGAAGATAATGTGGAAACCAACCGAAGAAGACACCTGATTGTGTTGTTCTGGCCTCCATGTAAACACACATAAACACACAATCATATGTGCATACATCCAAGTACCTACACACACACACACACACACACACACACACACACACATATACATGCACACGCACACGCACACACGCACGCGCGCCATTATTTCGAAGTTAGGCATGGTAATGCATGCCTGCTATTTTACTATTGGGAAAGTGGAGAATGAAAAGTTCAAAGGTCATTTTCAGCTGCATAAAAAATACAAGGCCAGCCTGGGCTACATGAAACCACCTATCCTGGTTTGTTTTCTGTTGCTGTGACAAACACCAAAAGCAACTCGGAGAGGTAAGGGTTTATGTCATCGTACAGGTTGAAGGGAAGTCAGGGCAGGAGCTAAAGTCGGGCACCCAGAGGCAGGAACTAGAGACCGTGGTGGGATACTGCTCACTCTCCACGGCTCACTCAGCCTGACTTTTATACCCAGACGTGGCACCAGTCACAGTAAGCTAGGCCCTCCCATGTCAATCATTAATCAAAAAAACATGCAACAGACTCACCCATAGGTCAATCTGATGACCTTCTCAGTCTTCCCTGATGTCTCTAGTTTGTGTCAAGCTGACAAAAAACTAACCAGAAAAAAAAAACAAAATAAAACAAACAAACAAACAAGAAAAAAAAAAACTGGGCTGAAGAGGTGGCTCAAAAGTTCAGAGAATTGGCTGCTCTTCCAGAGGACCAGGGTTTGCTTCCTAACATCCATAGGATGGCTCAAAATCATCTATAAAAAGGTTCCAGGGGTTCTGATCCCATGTTTGGACTTCACAGGCTATGCATAGATATACTTATAGGTAAAAACACCATACACATAAGAAATTTTAAAAACAACCAATATAACTTTATTGAAACATAACCAGAACCAAAACAGGCTACTAGCTCGTTAAGTGCCACAAAATGTCTGTAATGCCAACATCTAGGAGACTGAGTTACAATGGCCAGTGCTGCCTCTCTAGCTGGCTGGTGAAGTTGAACCCTGTGGTCAGTGTTAACAGCAACGTGAGAGCTGGGCCTACAAATGAGGCAAACTAGAGTCTCACGCAATAGCAGACTTTATTCAGAGCATCAGACACCTTACATTATGAGGTATTCTGAGGGCTAAGCAAGGTCAGAGCAAAGGTCATATGACTTTGGTCTGTATACAGTCACGGGGTAATTTGTGCTTGCTTGAAAACACCATTCTGGATACTGATGGATTATCTGACATAAAATCTACTCCTATTTACCATACCTGGGAAGGGCGCAGAAGCACATTCCAGGAACAAATCCATATTATGGAGGAACAGAGGTTACAAGGCTCTTGTTTTGTTTACTTGGAGTTTTCTCACAAGGTCTCAGAAATCTCCCCGTACAGCTTCAATCATAGAGTGTGTTCTGACAGGCAAGGAGTTTGATACTAACCTGGGTTACATAGCAAGACTCCGACTGAACAACAAACACCAACACCGGATTGTAGATCTATGGGCTACGGTTAGCTTGTTTGTTTGTTTGTTTTAAATAATTTTACTTTAAAACATCACATACCTTGAGCCAGAAAGACAGATCAGCAGGTAAAGACACTTGCCTCCCAAGCCTGTTGACCCAAGTTTGGTCTCTAGAACCAACAGAAGGGTAGAAGGAGAGAACTGACCTCACAGAGCTGTGTCTGTCCTATACATGTGTGCTGTCACACATGCTCCACCCCGATACATCAAACAAACTAAAGCAGTAATACATTTTAAAAATATTATCACATACCTTGATTGCTAGTAGGTCTTTGGCACTCTTCAAGAAGACATTGTGCCCAAAGCAAGTGCGTCACCTGTCTGGTCCTGCACCCACTTGTTTGCATTACCAGACCAACACAGCACCTAGGTGTGTGCTAGGGTGCTTTCGGAGTTGGATGAATAGATGGAAGGAAGGGAAAAGGACTCTAGCCTGGGAATGTGAACACACTAATCCAGGCTCTACCACTATTTATGTGTCCAAGAATATCCTGTATCTGCTGCCAGCCTCATCTCCTTGTGTGCGAAACTCACTGACCTGTTCTTTCTACAAACATGGCAACATCCATAGACAGAGGACGGAGAGGGGAAACCTGCTGCTTCCTTGCCCAGGCAGCAGCCTCTTACTGTGGTAGGACAGTTTCCTCTGAGATTAAAACATTCCATCCTCTAGCGGCACTCCTTAGGCAAGGAGGTAAACAATTAAAAAACAGCTTCAGGAACTCCCTGAAACTGACCGGATTGAGTAGGCTCCTCCCTCTCAGAGTAAACAAAAAGTCAAGCCCCTCTCAGCAGAAGCAAAACCGAGCTTCACAGAAGACTCACAGGGGAAAACGAGACTGAGACCAGATCTGCTGCCCCAGAGAAGCAGAAACCAGCCTGTCTGCCGGAAGAGATTTAAAGATACCTGGAAGATACTCTGCCAGCTGTTTTTACAGCGCAGTGTGCTTCAAGTTTCCCAGCTTTTCTGAGCTGTCACCCATGCTGGGGTAGACCTTGGTGATGCAGTTGTCTTTGAGTCATTTCTGTTCCTGTAAGTAACCCCAATAAAACTCGTTGGGTCATCAAGTTGGACTTTGGTGGTACCAGTATTTGGTCTGTCATGGGATCCCTACCTGGAGTGAGGATACAAATGTGTTTCATCTCAGGGAAAGTTTTGTCACATGACACTTGCATTTGAGCAAATTTAGGCATGTTGCATTGTGTGTTTGATGTGATGTTTACAGGGGAAAAGGTAATGTCATACACTATTTGCCCTAAGACCCCTCCACACTCGGTAGAAGAGCTTTCGTAGTTCTTATAAATCGGTCACTAGAAGGATGGGCTGCACATGGATGCTGGGCTACAGGTGCGACTTTCTGCTAGGATTGCAACTGTATGGAGACACTTACAGGCTGCATGTTCTCTGAAACTTACTTAACCTCCGCTGGGTAGGAATGACAGCTAGCGGCTCCCCTCACCCTGTCGTTGGAAGGTGACAGCTTACTGTATAATCTGAATTCTACCTTCGTGGGGATTCCATAGTCTTCCTGCCAGCTTTGGCTATGTCCACTTTCATTCCCTCCTTCGGTCCATCATCCATCATTCCAGAAATACTTTTTTTTTAAGAACAAGAACAAATTGGTTTTTTTTTTAAAAAAAAAAAAGATTTATTTTTTATTTATATGAGTACACTGCAGCTGTCTTCAGACATACAGCAGAAGAGGGCATTGGATCCCATTACAGATGGTTGTGAGCTACCATGTGGCTGCTGGCAATTGAACTCAGGACCTCTGGAAAAGCAGTCAGTGCTCTGAACTGCTGAGCGGTCTCTCCAGCCCCAGAAACACTTTTTTTTTTTGAGACAGTTTCTCACTGTAGCCCTGGCTGCTTTGGAACTCACTCTATAGACCAGGTTGGCCTTGAACTCAAGATTCACCTACTTCTGCCTCCCCAGTGCTGGGCTTAAAAACACGTGCCACCACTGCCTGGCTCCAGAAACAGCACTTTTAAACTGGAATGTGGTCCCTGCCAGGAGAACTGGCAGCAAACTCTGGAAGTTTAGCTGAGGATGGTAGTGTAGCCTGGCCGTGCTAGGGTAGACCATGCCTATAATTTTAGCACTAGGGTGCCTGAGGCAGGAGGATTGTGAGTTCAAAGCTAGGCCTGACTACCCAGGGAAACCTTTATTTAAAGTGGGAGGATGTTGGTAGCTTAAAGTAAAGGGAGTGACAGTCAAGAAATGGAGAATGGACTGGAAATGGCACTGGCCACTGTTGCCCGGTGACACACATTCTCCAAGGCTCTGCCTCTGCTCTCCTGACCTCTCCCGGCAGTGCCATCGATGGGTATCATGTGTCCAAATGCATGAGCCTGTGGGGCATTTCTTATTCTAACCATCAATTTTTCTTATTTATTTTTTTCTCCTCTTGGGTTGAAAGTTATACATACTTGTTTAGATTTTTTTTTCTGGCTGCTTTTGAAATATCACTGTGTGCTTTTGACTTTACAAAATGTATGGTTTGTGTTCTGAAAGTAAAAAAAAAAAATCACAAACTTAAAAAAAAAATGAAAGGAGTGAAAAGGAATTTCAGGAGCTGGGGAAATAAAAGAACCCGGGTATGGGGTGCTTTCTACATCATTTAAAACAATGACACTTTCGAAACTTCAGTCAGAGGCAGGAGAGATGGGCAGGTGCATACTTGTTCATGTGGAAGACCTGGGTTCTAGTCCAAGCGTCCCATGGTGCTTTTCAGCCATCCATAGCTCCAGTTCCAGGGCATTTGACGTCCTCTTCTGACAGTATGTATGACCACACACTCACACACATGTCAGCAAAACATTCATAAATAATAATAACAATAACAACAACAAATGGCAGCTTGATGGTGGTGTCACACAGGTTTCATCCCAACATCTGGAGTCAGAGGTAGGCAGGTCTCTGTGAGTTTGAACCCAGCCTGGTCTACAGAGCGAGTTCCAGGACAGCCAGGGCTGCATAGAGAAACCCTGTCTAGAAAAACAAAAACAACAACAACAAAACCCAGCTTCCAGTTCACTGTCCTTATTTAGTCGTTTTTCATAGAATTCTAAGTAGAACAATGCACTTTCAGGAGCCTTCGTATCCTCTATAAAATAAGGAAGATGGAGGGTATGGTCCCAGAACCCTCTGCGTTTATGGCTTCTATAAATTTGGAAGATGTGTATGGGAAAGAATGATATCCCCCTTCTCCAAACTTGTTAGCATTCTGTCTAAACCCCACCCCACAGTTACCTGGCAACAACTATAAAAGAAGACGCTTCCCCCCTCCTCTCTCTCTCTCTTATTCTCTTGCTCTCCTTCTCGCTGCCCCTCTCTCCCATTCCCCTACCCTTCTATCTCCTGGCCGGCCTCTATTCCTCTTTTCTACTTCTCTTTCTCTGCCTTTCTCTGCCTCTATTACCCTCTTAACTCCCCTCCCCGTGGCCTGAATAAACTCTCTTCTATACTATACCGTCGTGTGTCTGGTCCCTCAGGGGGAAGGGAGGCCTCAGCATGGGCCCGCTGAGACATTCTCTTCCGCCATACCTCCCCCACGCCCCCAATAGAACATATCTTATATCGCTTTATCTTTTTATAAACAGATCACAACTCCTGTGCTCTCTCAACTATAGCCACCAGGACGTCTACTCTAGGGGCTACAGGGACAAGTCCAAGTGGATTAGGAGGGACTCCTTGAGATCGCCCTCCTGGAGACTGGGGGTGCTAGGATTGGGGTGGAATGTTCCACCCTGCAGCGTCTGAACCCTGGGGCTTGGCTAGGGACCTCCCCTGCAAGCAGCCTGTAACCCAGGAGGAGCGTGAGGCACCATCACCACCCGGGGAATGCAGCGCCGGCAGTTCCCACGGGCTCCCTGCTCGGGGTGGGACCCCTTGCTTGGCGGGGCCACTGGAATCACACCTGGCAAAATATTAATTACTGTTGCTTCCAAGGTCCCACCAGTCACAGCGGTGGCGGGCCCTGCCCAGGAAGTCCAAATAATCTGCATCGCTGGTATTTTAGTCACCCCTGCGGGGAGTTGGGTCACCTGACTCCATAGCTGTTCCCTCGGCAGTTTCTGGCAGAAATGCTTCCTGGAACCCTTCGAAAGCAGGGGGCCTAGGCGGGGTGGGGTGGGTTAGGGAGAGGGTTTGGGGGCGTGTTAGGGAGAAGAGGAGAGCGTGGAAGACCGAGTGGAAAAACTTAACATCTAGGCGCCCCTTGCCTCTCTTTAATCCTAGCAGACATACTTTATTTTACCAAACCAGGTTGAGAAATCTAAGAAAATTGCCCGAAGTCCCAAGCTGGCAAGAGACGACGCTGGGACACTTTCCACTAATGGCAGGTAATTTCACAGGCCGGAAAAACCACTCTAGCCTAATCAGAGGGTGAGCATATTGAGAACGTGAGAAAGCAGTGGGCAGAGGAGTGGCATCGGGATGACACCAGACCTGTGCAGCCGCCCTCTTCTGGTGGCATCGAAAGGACCCCTGGAAGAGGGAGGGTGGGGGAAGAAGGGAAAGAGGAGGGGGAGCGGGAGGGTCACCTTACATTCCCCTCCTGCCCTCTCTGGATTGTGGGAATTGAAGCAAACAGCTTCCCCAAAGCCCCTGGAGATAAACTTTGTTAGCAGAATTAAAATGTCAATGAATTATCCATTAGAATTCCAAATAGCAAGTCCAGAATCTGAAATGGCTTTTGTTAAAGGATGCTCATCGCTTGTAAACGCGGACCACGCTGTGATCCTTCTAAGTCTAGCTGTTAAGAAGGGTGATTTCCAAGTGTCCATAACATAGAGAAAAGCAAACAGTACGAAGTAGGGCACACAGCTATGTCCACAGATCATAACAGCTGCTCACAGGAACTTAGAAGAGAGGGGAGAGAATGAGGGAGGAGGGGAGGGAGGAGAGGAGGGAGGAAGGTGAGAGGAAGGAAGACACGCAGAAGAGAGTGAGTGAGGAAGGACTACGTCTAATGTAGAGAAACCAGACTGGCTGGAACCATCCAATATTGACACTGGCTGTCTGTGGGTAGAAGCTGTTTTTCTTTTCTTTTCTTTTTTCCTTTGGTTTTCTGAGTCAGGGTCTCTCTGTGTAGCCCCGGCTGTTCTTGAAACACACGCTGCACACTAGCTCTCTTGTGCTGCGCTGGTACCAAGCTGTGCACAGCCACCATTTACAGTGAAAACTATCTGTATCTTACTGACCATCTGGCACTGTGCAAATCTCCCTCCTCATATTTCTTTTAAATCTCCATAGCATGCATCACTGAGATGCCACCGTACAGGATCCAAAGCGCCCTGTCCAGAAGGCAGGACTTTCCTTTGAGTAACTGAGGGTCCCATCCCACCCACCCAAGGCCAAAGGCAGACTGGCAGGCTTCCAGCCTAGTGAGGCCGACCTGGGTGCAGACTGTGGCCTGGCTGCTGGACCCTAAGGACCCTCTGCTGCCCCACCTTACGCTGTGCCACCTGGCTACAGTGGTAAACCATCCTGAGCATACACTTGAGTGAAATGGCAGTTGTACCCCCTTGCTGCTCTGGGCCTGTGTATTTTAATTTTTTGATTATTTTTTGAGACTGTCATATCTCAGATCCCTGCCAGTCCTATGTAGTGGACCCTTCTGTCATTTAAGATCACCAGGGTGCAGGGGCAGTGGTGGCGCACGCCTTTAATCCCAGCACTTGGGAGGCAGAGGCAGGAGGATTTCTGAGTTTGAGGCCAGCCTGGTCTACAGAGTGAGTTCCAGGTCAGCCAGGGCTACACAGAGAAACCCTGTCTCCGAAAAAAACCAACAACAAAAAAAAAAAAAACCCAAAAAATGAAACAAAACAAAACAAGATCGCCAGGATGAGGTCCTTGTCAACTTAAGTCTCAATTCCCAATCAGACAATTTCCAGTATGCTAGATCAGGATTCCCGTCAGACTGGTCATCGGGCCGTGCCTCCCACTCCTTTCCTAAGTGTGATGGAAATGTCCTGAATGTCTAGAAAATAAACCACAATAGCTTTCCTAGAACATTCTCAGAAGCTGGAGACCTGCCGCCCACTCTTCTGCCCTGGGAACCTGGGGAGCCATGTTGGGAAGGGCAGGGAGCCAGGAGCAAACCAAAAAGGGGGAGGGGAGGAGCTGATGCAGAAGGGAGGGGAGGGTGCAGGGGTTGGTCAGCCCTGCTGGCACTTCCTGCCTGGCACCAGAGGCTTGACTCAGGACAGGCCCCATGCCTGCCTTCCTTGACCCTTGTCTCAGACTTGATTGTCTGAGAGAGGAAACCTTGGTGGGTCGGACCCCACGGCCCCTTGCAGGTCCCTTTCCTATGCTGGGTAATGACAGTTTGTTTACACATCCTTTGCATGAAACTGTTAACTTCTATAGAGGAAGGCGGTGCCATTTGCACCCTGAATCCCTGATGCCCGTATGAAGGGATGGGAGAGGAATAGGAGACAGACTGAAGGAAGGACTCGTGCTGTCTCTAGTTAAGCAGCAGGCCACCATGAAACCTAGGGTTTTCCCAATAAGTCTCCGGTAAGTCCTACAGCCATGGCCTTCAGCACTGATAAACTGTGCTTGGGCCCCACCAGCAGGTTCTTGTTTTCTCTCAGCAGTACCTTGTTCTCCTCATCTGGACAGTGGGGTAGAAAAACTAGGAAAGTGCCCGGGCCTTTGCTGGTGGGCCCTCGGGCCATCCTGGCCAGCCTCCTCCTCCCACACCTCGTTCCGACTCAGTCCTTCCTGCTCCTCACCTGAGTGGAAGTCCAGAAATGGGGAAAAGGTTAAGTACACTAGCGTCCACCAGCAGGACAAAAAACATTAGCAGCCAATGCAAGCTTTGTCTGGTGATGTCTTTTTTTAATGGCATAGAAAATGTGGAGTCATGTGACGTGGAAAAGGGCGAAGTACACATGTCATGCTGTGCATACGTCCACTTATGTATGCAATAGGCAACTTCAGGAAGCGTCTACAAGAAACTCTAAATGATTTCCTTCTTTTAGCCTTCTGTTCTGTTTGGATTTGGGTGTGCAGAGATAGCTGTTCTTTGCTGTGTGTGCATGGGTGTGTGTACACACATACATGTCTTTATTTTATTCTAAGTGTGTGTGCACACATATGTGCACATGTATGTGCACACACGTATGTTTTATTATGTATGTATACATCCATTTGTGTGACATATGCATGTGTAGACATGCGCATGCATGTTTGTGTGGAGTCTAGAGGTCACTTTGGGTGTCATCTTCATCATGATCACACTCCTTTTTTTTTAATGTGTATGAGTATTTTCCATGAATGTATATATGTGCACTATGTGCATGCCTGGAGCCTGGAGAGCTCAGAAGAGGCCATCAGATCCCCCAGGACTAGAGTCATTTTCTGTGTGGGTGTTGGAAATCAAACCTCTGGAAGAGCAGCCAGCGCTCTTAGCGACTGAGCCTGTCTAGCTCCACACACCTTACTTCTCTGAGACAAGGTTTCTCACTGAGCTGGGAGCTCATTGATTTCATCAGGACGAGCTGTCCAGCAAGCAGTGTGCAGCCATCTCCTGCTTCTGCCTCCTCACAGTGCTGAGATCACAGGATGCCGCAATGCCCGGGAAGAGCTGGGGTCCAACCGCAGTTCCTCGTGCTTGAGCAGCGAAGGTTTTACTGATGGAGCCATTCACCCAACTCCACCGTGTGTATATGTTATTATTTCCAGAAACACCAAGTAATCATAGCTAGCTAGCTATAGCAGGGCACACTGTAAGCCCCTCCCTCCAGAGGCAAAGACGGGTGAAGCTATGAGGTTGAGGCCGGCTGTTCTACACAGTGAGTTTCTGGACAGCTAGGGAGACATAGAGAAACCTTGTCTCAAACAGAACAAAACAAAACAAAACAAAACAAAACAAGACAAAGATAGCAACCGCAACAAAGAGAAATAAAGTAACAAGGTCTCATCACGGGTTCTGCTGGCGATAGTGGAATTAGGGAAATATTGTTTCTATTTCTCCTGCCTCATATTTTTCAGTATTTTCTAGGCTTTACACAACTATCTTATATTTGCTTTACAATGTGCTTTAAGGTCTAAAATCATTTCAAGTGGCTCCTCCCCTTCCAGCTTGGGGGAAGACAGGTGACTGTGTGTGGGGATGGGCTCACAGATGCAGCAGGCTGTCTTAGTTTTAGGGCGGAGGTTTCTGCTGAGTCAGCTAACTCATGGTTTAGCCTCAGCAGGCCAGTGGAGGCAAGAACTGTTCCCACTCTTGCCTGGGTCATTCTGAGTCACACTGTGGGAGATCAGGGCAGGGGGCAGTAACAGGAAGCTAGCTGGAAGGGACTTCATTGTGCCCTGGAGCCTTCTTGGCTGAAGGAGCCTGAGATCTAGGCCTCTTACCCATGTGTCCCCTCAGGGCTGCCCGCCCACGGGTAGTAAGAAGGAGTGGGGAAGGATGCTGGGAAAAGCCTCCTGGCCTACGGCTGGTACCATCTTCTTGTGGAAGCTGTTGTGAAAATTAATTACCATTTGTCTGGAACTTTGAGATTCCCCAGATGAAAGACCCAGTAGAAGGAGACTCATGATGAATACGTGTTTATGGTACTGACTTTCATCCCAAACATCCGTCAGGACAATCACGTGTCCCTCCCCTCTCCTCCCACTGCCTGGACATCCTGCTTCATAGTGTCAGAGGTCAAGCTTCAGAACTGAATCAGCACCAAAGGTGGGGGAGGAGGGAGGAGGAAGACGGGAGACAGGTGGCACCCTGGGTTGAAGATAGTTACATCTTTCTCCCAGGTTAAAAGGAGGGGGCTGTCTGCAGTAAGGCTCGCGAACTGAGAGGAGGCCTGGAGAGAGGGGTTATGGGATATTCTGAGGTAGTCCTTTGTCCTAGGTCGTTGGACTTTTCCTCTTTGTAGAATTGAGGGATAGGAGGAATTTGAGAATGGTCAAGCCCGACCCTGTTAGTGCCAGCAGCTAGCTCCTGCTTGCTATTGTCAGACGAAATTCACCGCAATGCCTTTTCCTCCAGCAAAGTTTCCTGCTGCGTCCTGTTTGCGCCCATCTTCTGCAGAACTCTGGTGTTCTCACTGCTCCTCCTCTTGCCTTTCCGTCTTTGTTTCATACAAAGTGACAGATGAGTGTAAACCATGTGGAATTTCTAGCCAGGCAGACAGCGAATCCCAGGGGGGAAGACGTCTTTGGTTTATTATTAATCTAAACAGGGTCTAATTGCCTAGTTCTGGTTGGCCTGAAACTTGTTTTCACACCAGGCTGGCTTTGAACTCACGAAGATGCTGTTTCTGCCTCTCCAGTGCAGGGATTAAAGGCATTCAACACCATGCTTGGCTGCTTTAAAATTTTGTTTTAGTTTTGGTTTTGGTTTAAAATAAGGTCTGGTGAAGCCCCCAGAGTATCCTTGAGCTTGAGTGGTTTCTGACACAGGCCTTGAGTTCTGAATTTGCCCCTGCCTCCAAGGGCTGGGATTATTTATGGATGTGAACATATACAAGCTTTTTATTTACTTATTTTTAAAATGTATTTTAATTAATTTTTTTCTTTTCTTCCTTTTTAGACAGGATCTTGTATTATAGCTCAGGCTGACCTAAACTTCTAATCCTCTTGTTTCTTCTTCCTGAGTGTTGGAATTACAGGCATGATTTACTATAATAAGAGAGGATCTTGAAGAGGATCTTCTCCCTCAAGAAGACTGAATTCTCCATTGGATTTTCCACGGGTTCCTACACTTAAGGTATTTTAAAACACCTCAGACAGTGGATAGGTGGAGAAAGGCCAGTGCTCTGGACTGGGGACATCAGGAAGCTGTCCCTGACTCTGGGTGTGAGGGCACAGAGGCACCGTGCTGTCAGAATGGGAGGTTCCCGGGAGGATGACGCTGGCGGACAGGCGGACTGGGCAAGACCATGGAGGCCCGCCCCCGCAGTGCCAGGTTTAAAATCTGGGACTTTGCCCAGAAGACCCTAGAGGCCCCTGCAAAGTGTTCGGGCCGTAGGAGGACAGGATGCAATCCTGAGAGGACGGTGTGATGTTCCAGGAGCGAAGCCTGCTGCCTTCCCTCTCAGACCAGCCCCTGACTTCTATTTTGGTTAATGACACGCCAGCACTAATGTCACCTCCCCCGTGTGCTCTGACACACTAGCCAGCTTTATTTTCACAGCTCCTAACGCCCTCAGGAGGATCGTTTGTACAGTTGCTTTGGAGTGCTTCCTTTGCCCCCAGGTCCCACAGAACACAAACAGGGTAGGTGGGGGAGTCATTATCTTGTTCCATTCTCTACAGCCTCTCTGGCACCTGTGACGGGCTAATGGCAGACGCTCTGAGAGTGTATTTGTGGAATGAATAGATAGATTGATAAATGGAACCACCATTTCTCTCCTAGGGCTCCGGGCCCCACAGTGATGCCTGACTCATCGTCCTCTGCAGAGCCTAGACATCTCTTTGTCTAGATGGGTTGTTGCTGTTTCTCTCCCATCCCCTCCCCTGTGCATATAGCATCCACCTCCCCAACAACTACAAGCTCCTCGGGGTAGAGGGTTTTTTTTTTTTTCATGGTTTTCCCATGAGACCCTGGAGCCTTGGCCATGACAATTCCCACTGATCCCGTCTCCATGATAAATAGATGACTGATGCTATACAAGACTGACTACAGGGGACAAACTGGAGGTAGGAGGGGTGGCTGAGGATTCTGTTGGTCTTTGTTGAGCCCAAGACAGAAACAAAGGACGGCACATAAATGGAAAGGAGGGGGGGTGGAAAGCTGAGGCTGACAGTCTAGGGAGGAGACTGCCCTGTCCTGTGCTGTCTGGTCCCTCTTCCAAAGCACCTAGGCAACCTGAGGGAAGGCATCAGGGACAAAGTTGAAGAGTCACCAAGGTTCTGGGTCCAGTGGAAATAGTATTTATTGGTTTATGTGACTTTACTATTTTTAAGAAAATAAACAGTTCCCCTGAGCAAAAATTATTGTATAAAGGAGATATATATATATACATACATACACATAAATACACATACATACATACATACATACATACATAGCTGGATAGGGTGGTATACTTTAATCCCAGCTACTCAGGAGGCTGAGATGAGTAGGCCATTTTAACTGAGTTCAGAACCAACCTTGGTGGGCTGCAGAGACAGTCCAGCAGTTAGGCACATGTTCTAATTCTGCAGAAGACCCCAGTTTCATCCCCAGAATCCATCTAGGCATAGAACCACCTATAAGTTCACACCTACAACTCTAGATGTGAATCCTCTGGTCTCTGAGGACATGGGCATTCATGAGAACATACTCATACATGCATACAAATTGATAATAAAATAGAACTTTTAAATTCAACCCTGGCACTACATTGGGACTATTTCAAACAAACAACAACAAAAGAGCTGAGCCTGGTGCCACAGCTACATAGTTCCAGTTCCCTGGCAGGGGCAAGAGGGGCAGAGGGGCAGAGGGAGGATGATCACAAGTTCAACATAGCCATGGGCTATTGAGTGAATTCAAGGCCAGCTTGGGCCACTTAGTGAGACCCTGTGTCAAACAAACAAACAAACAAACAAACAAACAAACAAACCAGACTAGGGAGCACATCTCCGCGATACAGTGCTTACCCAGTATACATGAGGCCCTAGCGGCAACCCCCAGTACCAGGGGCAGTTGGGGTGTGGAGGGGAATACACGCGATATTTCACCATTCAGCTACAGGAGCTGCGGCTCCAGCTTGGTTAGCTGGCTGTTTGCCCAGCATGCGCGGAGCCCTGGGCTCCGACTCCAGCACTCCCTAAAACAAGAGAGACGATCTTCACCTGTAATCCCAGTAGAGAGGAAGGAGAGACAAGACAACCCTGAATGCAGGGTTATCCTTGGGCTAACCTGGGCTACATGAGGGAAGTGAGCACAGCTGGGAAGTTGAAGTTAACTTCCCAGGGATTAATTAGATTGCTCTGTCCGTGTACTATATGGTGTTCTTTCCATAAGACTGTCTCAAAAAGAAAGGAAAAGCTATTTAATACTATACTGTTAGTATGTAGAACCTTTCAGGTTATACAAATATAATTACGAATGCTTATATTTAAAAACTGTATCCACGTGCAAATATTTAAAATATTCTATATACTTACATGTAATCTAAATTAAAAATACATATGCAAAAATACGTATGTAGCGTTAGTGAGACAGGAGTCACAGTTTTACAACCTGCTTTTCACTCACTTAATCATACGTGGTGAGCGCAGAGGTGCTTTTGTAAACCCAAAGGGCCGTTTGCAAAGATAACCTTTGGGATAAACAGGAAGGCAGGGATGATATATGAGTGTGAAGTGAGCTCTGTGGTTTTGATAAATATTATTAAAGTAAATAAATCTTAGCTGTGCTGCCAGGGTAGGTGCTCATTAGCTGTGAGCAAGGCCCTAACACAGAGTCCTGGAAGGCTGGGATTTGACGGAGCCACTGAGGTCATCCGACTCAACCCCCTTACTTTCCGGCCAAGAAGCTACAAGCTCAAAGCCATTACAGACCCTGCCTAAGGAGGGGCCGCAGGAGTGGCAGCAGGGGCCTAAGAACCTGCTGTCCCAGCTACTCACAAGGCTGTGGTGCGGCAGGAGATTCACAAATTCGGGGCCTGCATAGGGTAGAGAGCGGGTTCAAGGCCACTTGGGGCATTGAGTACAGTGAAAGCCTTGGCCTAGGAAGTGTGAGGCTCTGGAGACAACACAGAGTACTAAAAACACAAGGAGGAGGGCATGGAGGAAGAGGAGGAGGAAGGGGGAAGAGGAGGAGGGCGTGGAAGAAGAGGAGGAGGAAGGGGGAAGAGGAGGAGGAAGGGGGAAGAGGAGGAGGAAGGGGGGAGAGGAGGAGGAAGGGGGAAGAGGAGGAGGGAATGGAGGAAGAGGAGGAGGAGGAGGAGGGGGTGGAGAAAGAGGAGGAGGGGTGGAGGAAGAGGAGGAGGGGGTGGAGGAAGAGGAGGAGGAAGGGGGAAGAGGAGGAAGGGGGAAGAGGAGGAGGAAGGGGGAAGAGGAGGAGGGGTAGAGGAAGAGGAGGAGGGGGGTGGAGAAAGAGGAGGAGGGGTAGAGGAAGAGGAGGAGGGGGTGGAGGAAGAGAAGGAGGAAGGGGGAAGAGGAGGAGGGGGTGGAGGAAGAGGAGGAGGGGAAAAGGGAGAAGAGGTGGAGGGAGAGGAAGAGGGGGAGGAAAAGGAGGAGAAAGAGGAACAGGAGGAGGAAGAGGAAGAAGAGGAGGAAGAGGACAAGGAAGAGGAAGAGGAGGAAGAAAAAAGGGGAGAGGAATGCGCACTCATGTACACATACACATAATTAGAAATAGAAAGAAGGGAAAGCCATCAGAAAAGTGGAGGGGGAGCCAAGCCCCTGACCCCAGCTGTGTTCTCTGTCCGACTGCCTTGTTGGTAGTGCTTTAGTCACAGCAAACTCACATGAAGCAGAGCAGAGGGCCTGTGCGATGAAAGAGGAGAAAGTACCTATAGCGCCTTTGTGGGTCTCAGCAGAACTAAGAGAAAACACACAAAAGCTGTGGTCATGTGTCTGCATATAGACAGAGCCGGGGAAGCACAAGCTATTGAACCTGCTCACGGCAGGAAGGCCCTGCCCAGTGACCTTTAAAAGGAGCCTGAGGCCGCAGCAGGCATCCAGTCCATAAGGGAAAGAGACTGAGAAGAAAGCCATTGGGGGTGCTAGGCCAGCCTGCCTACTGGACTGCAGTGACTAACAGAGTGTGCTACCAATGACAGCCTGGTGAAGCTGTGGGCTCTCGGGACTTGAGGACTGTATGGCGCTTTCAAAGGAGGTACTCCCCCCAAAATATAGCAGTGAGATCATACCCATATTCCCTAGACCAGCCACTTGGCCAATTAAAGGTCTAGGAAAGCTTCTTTTTCTACATTAAAGATCCATCTTAATTATAATCAGCTGTTTATAGCAATGATAGTAAGTGACTGTGGGTTTATAACATATCAAAGCGAATTAAAATTAATTACAACAATCGCACATACTTTTAAGGAGGGGAGGCACATGGGTGAATTGCTATGTCTTTCCTTCTACACAGAGAACAGGGATGGCATTGTTTGAAAGTGATGAAAAGTTAAGGAGTATTATTACATTATACATAACCAGGCTGGGTTTGGTGGTACAGATCTTAATCTCGGCTCTTGTGAGTTCAAGGCCAGCCTGATCTGCACAGAGGTCAGACCCAGCAGGGTTGCTGCATAAAGTGAAGCACATATGAAATCATGTAAATGCTCAATTTATCCAAAAGAAGGTTAGTAGACAAGAGATAAACAGAAGACAAATAGCGTGTGGTAGACTGATGTTAGGTTGATTGTTATATAAAAGCCAACTTAAAACATGAGCAGTGGTTCAGAAGAGTAAGTCACACTATTTGGTACTTACAGAACTCTGGGCCAGTGACCAATCTCAGTGATAAGATCCTGGGCCTGGTATACACCAGGACCTACGTTTGCTTTCCTGGAAAACAACAGTGACCAGGAACAGCAAAACAAAACAAGAATTGGTATGTTTTCTGGATGAATTCACCCTTTTATTATTAGGAAATGCCCCTCTAATGTTTCTTAATACATTGTAAATCATGGTCAATATTACTTTAGTGTTTTCATGGTACACACAAACACACACATACTGTATGTATGGATGCACACAGATGACTATGTGTGGTTGGAGGAAGAATCTTGCTATGTTGTTCAAACTGCACTTGCTATCCTCTTATCTTATGTCCTGAGTAGTTAGATTCACAGGCCTGTCTCACATGGCATTAACATTTGACTTTAGGGTTTTTTAAAGATACTTTTCCAGTATGAGCATCAGGTGGGTCACAAGTCACTCTAGCTCCAGGGAGATCTGAAACCTCCAGCCTCCACAGACACCTGCTACACACACACACACACACACACACACACACACACACACAAAGAGAGAGAGATGGAGAGGGAGAGAGAGAGAGAGAGAGAGAGAGAGAGAGAGAGAGAGAGAGAGAGAGAGAGAGAGATACCCACACACATTCACTCACTTAAAGTAATAAAGTAAATTACATTTGTTTTAGTGTGTGTGGTGGGGTTCATATGTAGGTCAGAGAACAATTTTCAGGAGTCTCTTCTCTCCTTCCACCAAGCAGAGATTGGGAATCAGACTTAGGTGGGCATCAGGTGTGGTCAGTAGGTTGTTTCCTGATGAGCCACCTCACCAAGCCCTTCCCAAGAATTTTATGAGGGAAGCATTATTTTTGATACCAAAACAAGGCAAACACATCTATAGAAAAGATGGATATCTTTAACAAAATATTAGCAAATTTTACACCCAGCAATATGTTCAAATAAATACAACACAGTGGAATGGTTCCCAGGAATACGATTTGATCACCAGTACAACAATCCGAACCAACCAAGCAACCAACCAAACAGAACAAAGAAACAGCCACAGTGAGACTTTGTGACACCAATCCCCAACACTACTGTAATAGAGACAGGGGAGCTCTGTGAGGTCTACATAATGTCTACACTGTGAGTTCCAGACCAGGCAAGGATACATAGACTCTGTCTCAAAACAAAACAAAAAGTAAAACAAAACCAAACAATCCATTGGTCAGTCATTGTGGTCCATGCCTTTAATCCCAGACCTTGGGAGGCAGAGGCAGGCAAATGTCTCTGAGTTTGAGGCCAGCCTGGTCTACATCGAGAACTCCAAGATAGCCAGTGTTACATAAACAGACAACTCCCAGAAAACCAATCCACACAGGCAAGCTGGCTAGATGATGTCCGAAGAAAAGGTGTTTGTCCTCAGGACTGACGGCCTGAACTTCTTCCCAGGAGTCTACATGGAGGAGAACTGACTCCCTGGAGGCTGACCGCCAAGCATACCCAGTGGGAGAATCACTGCCTCCCAAATAAATGAATGTAATTTTCAATAAAAAATACATCCATGACTAACGCTAAGAAATATAGTATCCTCAAAAGTACTCAAGGGCTGTGGATGTAACTCAATGGTGGGCACTTGCCTAGCGCACGACCATGGGTTCCGTCGTCGTCACTGCAAAAGAAATAAGAAAATAAATCTTAGGGATAGTTTGATAATAGCAATCCAAGACTCACACAATGCAAACTACAGAGCTTTGCTGAGCAAGTTGTGGAATGGCTAAATAGGGACTGGGAAAGTAGCTCTTAGGGCAAAAGTGCTTGTTGGAATGTGCAATGAGGAGAGATAAAGTCCTCTGACCTCCCTGAGTGCACTGTGAAGCGCACACCCTGCTCCACTCTAACACACACATGCACACACACACAGAGCACCTGAGTAAAAGCATTCCATGTTCACGGAACAGAATGCCTGCTAGTATTAAGATGGGGTATGCTGTCGATTGATCTATAGACACAATAGAAGCTGTGTTTGTTTGTTGTTTATTACTTCGTCGGTGGGGATTGAAACCTGGGCCTTGCAATGCTAGGCAAGCTACTACTAAGCTCAGCTCTCAAAATCCCTACATAGTAATTCCCTTTATACTATTACTCTAAATGGAAGGCCTAGACAGGTATCAAGAAGGGCTTTTCATGTGGAACCCTGAAATCTAGGGGACTTCTCAGAGGAAGGGACGCTATGAGCCCTTAACAAACCAGTTTCAGTGGTGAATGACCAGCTTTCCTTGTACAATGTTCAGTTAGTAGCCCATGCTTCCATGTCTCATAAGAAAACCCAGGTAATTTCCATATAAAATCTATCTCTAGACTGGCTAGTTTTATGTCAACTTGATATAGAGTAGTTATCTGAAAGTATGTATATGGGGGGGGGGACCTCAACTGAGAAAAAAGTGACTCTGTGAGATCTAGGGTGTTTTCTTAACTAGTGATTAATGGGAAAGCATCCAGCCCATGGTGGGTGGTGCCATCCCTGGGCTGGCAGTCCTGGGTTCTCTAAGAAAGCAGGTTGAGCAAGCCATGAGGAGCAAGCCAGTAAGCAGCACCCCTCCATGGCCTCTGCATCAGCTCCTGCCTCCAGGTTCCTGCCCTGCTTGAGTTCCTGTCCTGACTTCCTTCGGTGATGGGTTGTGTCACTGCAGCAACAGAAACGCCAGACAGTTACTGTTGGACTGCTCAGGCACGTCACACAAGCCCATCCAATCAGTACCTTTGAAATGATACATTCATATTATTTTGATCTCACTCCCCTAGAGAGCCTTGTCTAATACAACCAAGAACTTGGCCAAATCAACAAGTAACCCTGTCACATCAATGAATCTGAGAGAGAGAGAGAGAGAGAGAGAGAGAGAGAGAGAGAGAGAGAGAGAGAACAGAGCATCAGTTATTTCTGCTTTCTGAAGCCTCAGTACCTGACAGAGACCTTAAGGGAGGAAAGGCTTCCTTCCCTTTGTGTCTCAGCCCTTCATGGAAAAAGGCCTTGCTAGAAGGTAGCATGGCTCATCCTCAGTCCTGGGGACGTAGGGAGAAGGACCAGGAAGCAGAGAACATACAGGAACCAGAGACAAGTACGGCTGAAAGCCTACCCCTAGGGAACCATTTCAGCCAATTAGGTCCCACCTTCTAAAGGTTCAGGCCTCCTGAAATATAGCCACCATCTTGGGAATATGCATTTGAAACGTGAGCCCGTGGCAGGTGGGGCATTTCAGGTTCAAATGACAGACAGCAACATACAGGCTGTTCTTTAGGTATTTATTTATTCCACATCTCATCTCATAAGTGGCCTATTTAGTCTTTAAATGATGTCTGAATGTTTTGTGGTGGCTTTTAGGTCTCTGAGGAAATGGAAGAAAAAGAAAAAGGAAATTGGGAGTCTTTCATGCAAACAAGGTGGAATGGTAACAACACATTGTCCATGTTGGGACCATTGTCCAAGCCTGGCACCTGGGTGGTGTGCTTCCTCATCTCTGCACTCAGAAGGCCCAGGGCAGGCAGACTGAGTCTGAGGCCAGACCGGGCTACATAGCAAGATCTTGTCATGAAACAAAAACGAAAGACAAAGTGTGCCGTCGGCTCCCGTGAAAATGCCAGAGGTTGGTTAAAAGCTTAGGTCTGAGCTGCCACACAGCCTAAGCAAGAGGGAAACGGGCAGTCGTGAGCTTCAGGAGGTTTAGAAGATAGATCAGCAGGAGTTCAGAGAGTTACCTGATCAGGCTGTTGGAAGTTCGGGAGACATTTCCTTAGGGGCCTTGGCATGAGTGCACAGGCTCCTAACTCTCTCTCTCTCTCTCTCTCTCTCTCTCTCTCTCTGTGTGTGTGTGTGTGTGTGTGTGTGTATCCGGCCCATCAGGCCCAGCTCAGAAGTTAGGATGAACCTGAGAGGGTCTGCACACACATGCAGTTAGAAACCCCATGCTATCCTCTCAGATCTAGAGAGATCTTCACCTCAGACAACGCTGGAGGCCAACCCTGGAGAATTTTAGCTGACAGCAGCGCTAGCTTGAATTCTCGTACCAGAGTGAAACTGATCCCAGCACAAGTGAAGGTGTGACACGGACAGAGAGACTAGCAAACGGAGGGGAGTCCAGAGCCGTCCCCAGTGGTGGGGCTTCACTCTGTCGCCCCCCTCTGTCGCACTCACCGTGACTCACAGGGCTCGTGAGCAATCCTCGCCTGATTTAGAGGACTTACTCACCCTTTAGAGACTGACGTTAATGCAATAAAGCAAGACACGGCAAGGATGGTTGCGGCTTAGCACACCAGTCCAGCCCACGGCCGGCTTCCTATTCACCAGTTCTCCCTACACTGTCCCCTAGACAAATCTGCACAGTAAGTTTCCAGGTAATATCCCAGGGCTGGGCAGAGGCTTAAGGGATGTGGAACTTGGAGAGTCCAGAGTCAGGTAAGCTGAGCCCTAAATCTGAAGCACAGGCGTTAGGGGTTGGTGAGGCCTCTTCCTTCCTGCCCACTGCTTTACACAGAGGAAGACTTGGCTGTGTAGTAAAGGAGTAAGTGAATGGAGGTGATTGGGTCTTCTTGACCTACGGCTTTCCCAGAAGCCTGCAGAGCTCGGTTTTCAGAACGGAAAGGAAGATAACAACTCACGCAGTCTTAGGGTGATGCTCAGGGAAAACTGGGCTTCTCTGCTGTTACCTTACAAAGTACACATCAGGGTAGCTGGAGACACCTCTGGGGCCTTCTGAAGTGAGAGTTAGGCTGGAAGTATCACTGAGGGGGATGTCGTAAAACCCGGTCATTTTCCCACTGGTCTGGGGTTAGGAACCATGTTTAGTTGGTACTAGGCAAGAAACTGATTCTGCTTCTTTCCTCGGTCTACCACAGTGCCAGGCAGGGCAGAAAGACGCTGGCTACAAGCCTGGCACCTGGGCTTTTGGGAAGGAAGGACTTTGGGTTTCCGGGAGCTTTGCAGAACATCTAGCTCCTTTCAGTGCACTTCAGGAACGATGATCCAAGAGTTAAAGTGGGCTGTTAAAGGGCGAGCCTAGGGGTGGTCTCACTCCCACAGGGGGGTTGGTAGCATCTCTACATCCTTGTTAAAGGCAGACTTGAGCAAATGGGTACAGCTTCATATCTGGCATTTGGAAATAAAATGGAGCTGGAGGAGATGACTGGGACCTAAGATCACACTGAGTGCTCTTCCAGAGGACAGGAGTTTGATGCCTAGCATCCACATAGCAGTCACAAGTTATCTGTGACTCTAGTTCAGGGTGTGACGCCCTCTGGTCCCTGCAGGTACAGGGCACGCATGAGGTATACAGGCCCACACAGGAGCAGTGAAGCAACCCCAGTCCTCGCCCAAGGGTATGCCTGCCTATTGCAGGCCACCACTAACAGGAACAAGCACTTTGATTTTTTTTTTTTTTTGTTATTTTTATTTTGTACTATGTAAAAAAAAAAAACAAGAACAAAAACAAAAAACCAACCAGCAACACTGCTTTTCTTCACATTCACATGGGTTTGGGGGGACTTATCACCTTTCCCCCTGAAAAACAATCTATCAGGGAACACAAGTAGTACCACATTGCCAAAGATGCAGATCCCTTAGAATCAGTAGTTTGAAAATAACTCCACAGGGGGTAGGGAGGGAAACATTGTCACAATGGATGACAAAAAGCACACAGGACGCTAAACTGAGAAATATGTCACCACCACTGACCCAGGACACAGGCAGTTACTGCTGCCTCCTCAGAGGGGTGATTTCTGGGGACAGGTTCAAGTATTTGTAAAAATCATGCCGAAGTCCAAGGTCACTGAGGAACCCTTGGTGAGCAGGAACCCCCGAGGAGTGGGCAGCCTCTCCTTCCACCAACAGTTTTCATGGGACCCTAGACAGAACCTCAGAAACACTTCCGGGTTCAGACCGGCAGGTGTTTTTGCCTTGACAAATCTAGCAGGGCTAACTTTTCTGACTGGGCGGTGACCAATTCTCTTCCCTGAAGAGACAGAGACAAAGTTTACCAAAGTTCAACAAAACAGTGAAAATTGTGCTTCCCTCTAGACAAATTGGCCTCTTCTCTCCCGGTCCAGCGCGGCTCACTCCCACTTTGCCGTATTTATTGCCTTATACTTGAAATGAAAAGGCGAACTTTTGAGGTGCAAGGACTAGGCGGTCCTGAGTGGGCAGGGGTTCTGGAAGTACAGTAGTCAGCACGTGCAGTGCTAGGGGCATGGCTTGGCCTTCCTACAATCCCAAGAACCCATCCTTGGGGTTAGTCTGAAGTGCATCTGCAAGCCTGCTGACCACCCAGCATCTCACTGGGGCAGCGGGATGGAGAGAGGTCTTCAGTATTGCACGGGTATGAAATGTCCGCAAGTTTTAAAAAAAAACAAAAAAAACAAACATCACAGTTGCTCCTGGGGATTCGCTGGTAGGCCACCACAGTCTCAGCAGGATGTGGCCGTGGCCACGGGGCTCCTGTGGATCTCTGTGACTGTGGAGTGGGTGGGCACCGGTGCCAGCACTGAGGTAGGGAATGTGTAGAAGGAACCCTGCAGATCAGGGCTCAGTGTCTGTAAATGGTCTATAAACGGGGAGCTGGCTGCCTCCCCTTGGCAGGAGGGAGGTTGGGGGGTAGGTGTGGAGGGCAGGATCTCAGACTCGTACTGAAGGAGCTGTCCCAGGAAGCCAAAGTTGGGGGAGACCACGCTCCTCCTCTGCTTGACGTAATCGAAGGCTTCCTTCAGGCGTAGCTGCTTGGTCTTCATGAGGTAAGCCATGCAGATGGTGGGCGACCGGGAGACTCCAGCTTCACAGTGGACCAGGACCTTGCCTCCTTCTTCCCTGACACAGTCTGCAAAGAAGCGAAGAGAGAGTCAGTGAGTCAGACTAGAGTCTAGAGGCAAAACCAAATGTGGGGCATACAGAGCACAGCCTGTGCAACCTGCCTGTCCTTCACTGTGCCAGTGTAAGGGCCCGGGTCCTTAAGATGAGCATGGGGGTCCGTTCTGTCATCTACAAACCCAGAATCTGCGACATAGATGGGAGGCCCACAGGCTCAGGGTAAGCAGCAGTGCTTCTGAATCCAGACAACACACGTCCCAGCAGAGGATATCTATAATCTGTAATGCTGTTTCTGAGGACACCTGCACAGATTTTGTCACTCTTTGTGCCAGACCTGGAAACATCCTCTCTGGGGACAGCCACCTTAACTTGTGTTCCAGGATCAGGTTCAAACAGCCTTAGAAAAATCCTCGAAACCACATGCAGGTTTCATTATTGGGTGTGTGTAATTTTCTGAGGGTATCCTAGGCTCAAAGACCAACCTGGAAAAACAACCTAGTAGTGTCTCCAGTTCTGAGCTAGTGGTGATGACAGAGGCCCCATCCTGGAAGAGGTCTTCTGCGCTCCCTGGGCGCCCTGTCTTGTTATGCCAGGGCGGGATGCCTGCTGAGGTTTCAGGGTTCTCACCACCAAACATATAACAAACAGTGCCCGACCACTAATTACAGTGCTGCTTAAGTGACGCTTACTAGATGGAGAATATTAATGGCTTTTGCAAACTCCATCTTGCTCAACAATGGAAGTCATTGCTAAAGTCACCACCATCAGTTAGCAATCTTTCGATTACTATAACAAAGCATGTGTGTGTGTGTGTGTGTGTGTGTGTGTGTGTGTGTGTGTGTATAGGGTCTCTCTGCTCCTGTTCTACCCTTCTCAGTAAAACTGCTACAAATAGGAAAGGCTAAAGGTGAGAACCTATGAAGCCACACCCACCTCTGCAATTCCCTCTCTTGAGAGAGGAAATAATTACTCACAGGAAGTTAGATGTAGCTGTGAGTGCTACTGCACAGACCATAGTATTACAAACAAACAAATGGCCACAGAGGAAATGCCCTCTTACCATATGGGCGGAGACCCATGCACTTAAAAAGTTCAGGACGTGTGAAAATGGATCTATACCAAAAAGATCAACTATGCAAGGGGTCAGGGAGGAACCTCGAAGACTTCCATTCTGGACGACACAACTCCAGAGCATGCCCGCGGAATCTCACTGGAGGCAGCTCATCAATCCAGAGGAGAGATAAGAAACCTGAGCCCCAACAAGAATCGTAAGCCAGCTCAGGGAGACCCCAAGGCCCTGGTATTGCGGGGTCGAGATGATTACAGAGTCTCTTCTCCCCTCCCCCTCCCCCTCCTCCACTGGCTGTGAGCACGTGGGTCACCCTCTTGTTCAAAACCAGAAAGGATCCGAAAGGCATCATCTTCTGGGCCTTTCTAAACCTTGGGCTCTTGCCCCCGTCCCCAGCTTCCTTAGAAGCTAATCTGAGTGCAAGGCCACGGGGGAGGCGCCTCCTTCTTTTATCAGGGCACGTGTCTGGGTTTTAAAAAACATACCAGGTGCTTTTGAAATACTGTGGCTCTGTGTGATTGTGTCCACAAACACAGACGCAACACACAGGAAGCAGAGGGAGGTTTCTCAGAACTGGATGGGGGCAGGCCCCATGACTTCACTGAGCAGTCATCCAGGTAATTACATAACAGACCGAGCAGGGCAGAGCCCTCCCCAGGGCATGGAGGAAAGTCAAGAGTTCCCACGACAACCCAGCATCTCAGCTGCTTCTGAGCCTAGAAACTCAGCTGACAGGGACAGCCTCAGTCGGTGCCTCTGGTGAGTGTGTCAAGACTTCTTATGATTACCGTGTGGTGAGCACAGGCTCTTCCTTCCACGTGGCTGAAGGGGGCTCTTTAATTGCTACCTGTGCTAAGTAATTACCCTTGTGCCTAACACCTGTCTTTAACCAGCTCTAGGAAGATGATGTCTCAATCCCAACAAGTATGCATGTTGAAGAGAAGAGGAGGCAGGATCAGAAGGCTGAGGAGTGTTTCTCCACTTCCAGATCAGGCTAAACACAATGGGGAAAGAGATTTGGACTGCGAGGGCAAACACTGCAACACCCAGTAGCAGGACACCTGAGAGCCCACACTCCGTCCAACTGGAGGCCAAGGCCTCAGGCTTGTACAATGGGACAGATGACAACTGTCTCAGAGGAACCCAGGAACGATGTAAAAGGTGCCAGACTTTCTGTGACCAAGGCACAGGGCTTGACTCAGTGCTACCTTTAATCCAGAATTAGCTGCAAATACAAAAACCAACCATCTCCAAAGCTGTTCTCCAGAACCGTGCAAAGCTGCTGGGCCCTCGAAGATTGGTGCACAAGGAGCGCTCTCTCCATCCTGTCTGCTTTAAAAATAGCCTAACCTACGTAGCAGGAGGCTCTCCCCTGCCTTCCTCCTGGAACATCACGCATGGATGTACCCTGCTCCTGCCCAGTAACAAGAGCAGTTACTGCCACAGCGAATGAACTCATGTACCGTGTACACTAGAACTTCCAATAGCAGTAACTCAGACCTCCTCCAGCCCGTCTGACGGCCACTGCTGCTCGTGGCCCCAACTCTATGGGCTGCATATGCAAGACCCAGCCCTTAAGCCAGGCATGGTGGTAGATTGATTCCTGGTCCTACCGCTTGGGAGGTGGGTGAAATTCAGGGGCTCAAAGTCATTCTTGATGGCACAGCAAATCTGAGGCTACCTAGGACTACGGGAGTTGCTGTCCATCAAAACAACAGACTCCTTCCTGTCCAAGAAGGTAACCAAACCAATATACCAAAGGTAAAAATACATATTCCACTCCAACGAGGTTCCTAAAACAATGGAGGGGGAAATAGCTGAACCTACCAATAAAATCTATTGCTTCTTGAAAGTGGGAGCTGATGTCAGCCGTGTGGCTGTCCTCCACAGGGATCCACTTGTAGTGTAGGTGGGTGGTGCAGGCCTCAGAGGTCCGGCGGGAAACATTCAACAGGGCTGTGATGTGCAGGTTGGCGAGGAACTCGCACTTGGATGCATGGTAGGCACTTCCAAGGTAGAGGAAGGGAAGGATTTCAACTGGGCCACCCTAGAGCGGGGACAAAGGACAACCAGGAAATATCCGATTAGCTTGCTCATTTGAGAGAAGAAAAACAACAATCCCGACCTAGTTGTTTCTTCAGGTGGGAGGTTCCCTTTCTGGTTTCCAGGTAGAGAGGGTTCAGAGCCAGGGCAATTCAGCCAAGAGTGTGGGTGGTACCTCCATCCTGGCAAACTCTCTACCCTCATGACTCAGTGACAGCAAAACTCACAGGGACCACAGTTCCCTTTCTTGCACACACAGAGAAGGTTAGAATTCCTAGCAGTCTTCGGATGCTGACAGGGATGGGAAGAGGTGGAGAACGGAAGAGCCCCTGTTAAAGTTTATACTCCCCTGAGAGAAAGAACCAGCGCAAGGCACTGCACCTCAGGGCAGCTTCCTGAACAATCCATCCATCAGACAGAAAAGGCTTGGATTGAGTATCCTCTTTTCCAGCATTTTTAAATCATGGACTCTCCCCCCACAAAAAGTATGTTTCTTAGAATTGAAAATAACCACTACCTACCCAGAATTCAGACTCAGAAAAGCTGTTGGACCACAGAGGGGCTTCCCCACCCCTGACCTTCACAGGGGGTGTAGGAGTTAGAGGGCTGAGGTCATCACCCACACCCAGATGTCTGAAACTCCAGACAAAGCCAAAGACATCCACCCCAGAGGTGAGACTGACAGGGCCCTGGTAAGAGAGACTTGGTAATCTGCAGATCTGAGGGTTCGAAGGTGCGGAGAGGAGGCCGGTGACTGTTGGAGCCCCACATTTCCTGTTTTTCTATTTCCTGCCGCCCCAAAAAGAGTGGAATGGAAATGCTTAGCCAGACCAGTAGTAAGGGACCAAGTGAGAGGGGTTGGGAACAGGCAGGTCGCAGCCTATCCAGCACTTGAGGTGCTTAAGCAAAAGCAACTTTAACCACGCAGACAAAAGGAACAGAGAATCTGCGTACGGTTAATATTAACTTGCATGGAAGCACAAACACAGACACACACAGACACACACACACACGTTTCTTGAGATGGACTCTCATGTACCGCAGACAGGCCTCAAACTCTACGCTGGGCTGGGCGCAGGGTGCAGTTCAACATTCCTACTTCTATCTCCCGAATGCTGGGATTAAAGGCGTGCACCTCCATGCCCTGTTCAGGAGGCACTGGAGGCTGAAGCCAGAGGCTCGGTGTGTGGCAGTCAAGCACTCTACCAACTGAGATACAAATCTACAACCAGCCTTCTTATGAGCACCTTCAACGTCAGAGGCTCAGATACCTATAGCTACTAATCTCACAACGGATCTGTAAGGTAAGGTAGAGATGCCATTTTACAGACAGTTACTCGAGGGTCTTCGCTGAGGGCTTTACAGCTCAGGATGAGGGCTGCTTCTGGTTTACTCCTCCCTGAGAGGTGCTCTCCGTGTGGAGCCAGGCTGGCCCGGAACGAACGCACTGTGTAGCTCAGGCTGTCTTTGAATATAGAGCTGGTGTTATGGGTGTGTACCAGGCTTGGCTATCCCGGCTCAGTAAAAACAGGAAGAAAGTATTTTCCTTTTTTCTTGCCTTTCTCTAAGAAATCCACTTGCACCCTTCCAGAGGCAGTGTTGTGCAAAGGTTAGGAACCAACGAGAAGCTCTGGGTGAAAACCTAGCTTCTCGGCCACTAGGAGCGTGGGCAGCTTTGATAGACCCTAAACAAAAAAACTGGGAACCATGCTTATCCTCTGGGGATATTTGGTAAGACGTAACAGAGACAATGAATGCACTATTAACTTTCTATTATGTAGCTGTTATGTTCATTCAGGTGAAGAAGGAATAAATAGAAGGCAGCCTCTGTCCTGGGGAAGAAGGACACAGGGCAGAAGATTCTTCATAGATTACTGAAGCTCAGTGCTCCCCACAGGTCTGGTCTTAGCCGGAGGACAGACTACATCCCCTCCCCCTACTCCCAGTCCAGCCCAGCCTAGCCCAGACCAAGCTCCCTACTGCTTAGAAACTGGAAAAATGGTAGAGAGGCCCTTCTTAGGAAAGAGGTCAGAGATTCAAGTCCAAAACTCCACTCTACCTTTCATCAGCTATAGCCCCACCCGACACCCACTCCCATGCCCCGTGGCACCAACAGCCACCCCCTCAAAGAAGTAGGCTGGACACTCCTTCCAACTTCCCCTGCAGCCTGGCCCATCTCAGTACTGAAATTCTATTTCTTTCCTTTTCTGAGTCTTCTATTCAACTCAAGAAGAAGACACCAAGGACTGTCAGAAAACCCAGAGGATGTGACAGATTCACAATGGCCTCTCTTGATGCACGGGGGTTCCCGTGGTGAGGGCTGAAGACATATCAGAGCACCCCGCCCTCAGTGGGCCAAAGGTCTACAGAGCTTTCACAACCTGCTGCCAGGCCCTATTTCTCTTTCAGTTTCTGAGAAAGGAGCAAAACATAGCCCAAATTAAAAAAAGAAAAAAAAAAAAAAGCCAACAAGCAAACACAGGCATCCGGCTTAGACGGATGCCGTGGCCTCGGACTCATCCCGCACACTGATTTTTCATGAAAGAAAATAAATAGAACGCCATGACTCGGGCAGCCGGCCAGGCTCAGAGGCTTCCACAGATCCCACTAGAAACAGGACCACTTTTTAAAATTAGAACTCTGTCCCCAGGGGCTGGGTTCTGCCCATGGCAGGGACCTGCTGTTGTCAGTCGCGTCTAGAAGCTCTTTATTAGGTTTTGCTAGGTATGTTCTTTGTCTGGGGGAAAACCTGGTCTCCTCCTTCCAAGTCAGGTGTCTAAGACAACGGGAAAGGAATAAGAACAGAGAACTGAAGAACAGCCATGAGCCCGGGGAGGCCTTGAACCAGCAGAGGCCATGAGCCCAGGGAGGCCTTGAACCAGCAGAGGCCATGAGCCTGGGGAGGCCTTGAACTAGCAGCCAGAGTCTTTGCAAACTGGCCTTACACTGATTGACAGTCATCCCACTAATACACAAAAGGACCTTGCCCTCTGTGAGATGCATACAAGCAAAATACTCATATGCATAAAATAAAACTAATCTTAAAACAAAACAAAACAAAAAACCAAAGGAAGCCTGAAAGTCAGCTCTGAATATCTTCAGGGAAACCCAAACTGATATTTCCAAGTTTCCCCGAACCTCCCAAGCCAGCTAATAATAATAATAATGTTATCTCTTCCTTCCTCCTTTCTCCAGAAGCTACCCAGCATCCTGTGGCCCAGGGACTTCGGTTAACTGTGTGTGCTGGAAGAATGCCCACTTACTCCTGGATGGGAACTCCTGCTGGCAAGTGACAGCAGCACTCTGTGAAGTGTCCGTTCCCTTATTACATAGAGTCAGCCCGCGAGGGGACGCTGAGGAAGGGACAGAGTCGGCGGCTGAGCAGTACATACCTGGTCATAAGCTGGTCTGTGGGCGACACTGAGAATGGGCTTTCCGCACTGGCTGAGGAGGCCTCTCTCACCTTCAATCTTCTCTTGTGAAGAGGGCTTCACATCCACACAGCACTCAGGATACTGTGAGTAGAAGGTCTCATAACCCCCTTCAAAAATAAAGGGATAGGCAAAACATGAGCCAGGCAAAAGCACTGGGTTCCCAAACCATCGGGAAATCTGCCCCAAACTGCGTGAGAAGCCCAATGGCAAGCACCCTGAGTTAATAATACAGCTTCTAGTTATACAAGAAAACAGAACCAGGGCAGGTGAGGGGGCTCAGTGGGTAAAGGCACAAAGCCTGAGGACCTGATTCCTCCTGAGAACCACACAAGGGAAAGAGAGACCAAGCCTGCAGATTATCGATGACACACGCATGGTCAATAAGTAAGGTAATTTTAAGAAAACCACACAAAACCACTACTTTTAGAATAAAAAATAAACTACTCACATAGTACCCCCACCCCTTCTAAAAGTCTGTCATTTGGGGCTGGAAGGCTCAGTCATTCACAGTTTCTTCTGTTCCTGTGCATACATAGCACGCATATATCCACCATAAACAAACAAACAAACAAACAAACAAATACATTTTTAAAGGTCTCTCAACAAGAGGCAATGATTAACGTTTTCTGTCTATCAGAAGTGGCCTATCAGGCACCTGGTTAATATTAACCATATCCTTTCAAAAAAACCAAAAGCTATTTTTTTCTCATTTATGTACAACAAAGGTGTGACTATGCAAAGTTTCTTCAGTTTCTAAGACCCCTAAATTGGCTCTCCCCCAGCCTGTCTGCTCTAAGCAAAATTGCAGCTGTATCCTCTCCTACTCCTGAAGGAGCTCGCCCTCTCTCACTTGAAAGGTCCTAAAGTCACTGACAATCTCTTCTACAGGTCCAGTGTGGCCGTAAATCAAGTTAATACATTCTAAACCAAATGGGAAAGGCAGACTTCTGGACACGTGAGGGTGGCGGTATCGTATTTCAACTCCCCCATATGGCTCACTTAAGGGTTAAGGGGAGTCTCCAAAGATGAGCAGGGGAGCACATGCCTATAATGCCTGGAGGCTGCTGCAGGAAGAAGAGGAGGAGGAAGGGGAGGAGCTGTTGATGATTGTCTCAGAAAAAGAAAAAGAAAATGAACAGGTAACAGAAATGTTCTCAGAGTCTCAGGACCAGTAGGGAAAAGCTGGTAACTCTGCTCCAGAGGCCCTTAGAAAGCCAAGGCCTTATAGATGGACTGGACATCCTTGCTTAGGAACCTCTGTTCTTACAGACAGCAACATGAGGTACTTCAGAGAGCCTCCAGAAAACCTACTTGGCTTTCGCTGGCCTCAAGGATTCACTTGCTGTCATGTTACCTGCTAAGTCCACATCCTGAGACAAAGCCCTTTCTAAAAACCTTCCTTTCTTGTTTCTGTCTTTTGGTACTGACAGCCCAGCAGTGGAGGACTTACTCCTGCAGTCAGAAAAGGGTTAATGGAGTCTACAGAGGCCTCCAACTCCCTCCCGTGAGCTGCAGCCAGTTCCTAGGATGAGTCACCTTGTCCTTCTGGCTTCCTGTCAGCTTCTGCCGCCCCTGTCCCCATTTAGTGCTCCCAAACCGCCCCTGTGGTCACTAGACAAACAGCTCCCGGGCTCCCTGGCAACATTTCTGGTCTTCCACAAACGGTCTCGTGCTCTGTCATGAAGACAGGGTGCCTGACTAGAAGGGGTTAGGAGTAGAGGTGAGGCCTGGGTGGCTCAGTTTCATTATGCAGCCCCCTTAGAGATTGATGCTAATCCACATATCCTGGGGGGGGGGCGAAGGGGGGTATTTCCTAGTCAATAAATCATAGGGTTAGGCCTGGGTTCAACAGTTTGGGTTCCAAAACAAAATAAGAGGTCTGTGGGTATTTGGAGAAAGTCTAGCCCAAGCACTCCCAAACTGGAGGAAGAGAGGCCTCGGGGCTACCTTATCTCTAGGCCTTAAATAGACCATTTAAAGCTGTCGGGCAAGAGGGGCAGAAAGAGGTGTTGCTTACAACCTAACATGAAACAAGGCAGTGTCTCAGAGTAGCTGAAGGACAGACATAGGGCTTGCCTCTTCAGGCTGGGGTCAGGAGATTAGGTCTCTGCCTTCCACCCACTCCCATCGGAGGTGTGGAGGCAGAACATTCCTCTCTGCTGTCTCACTTGTGCCTCATTCAAGATTGCAAGAGTGCTAGCAATTCCTCAGGCCGCTTCCACCTTCTTCAGAGTGAGTCTACTTTCAATCATCACTGCGTTGCCAAAGGAACAGAGGCAGCACACCGGCTCTCTGTATAAAAAAGCCCCAGCCACCCAACCGGGGCTTCAGCATCTCATTTCAGTCGGAGAGGGAACTGTAGGAAGCACGCATAAGGGGCCTGGTACCACTCCCCAGCTGCCGCTGGGTCAAGCCAAATGCACATCTGGAATGCTCTATTTAAGAGACAGGGATTCTCTCCTTTGCCACAGCCTGAACTTCAGTGGTGTCATAAGGGCAGCAATACCTATCAACTACCAAATGCATATCACTTTTGATCTTTAGCTTTCACGGTCTTAATGAACGACAAGACCGCACAATGCCAGAGCACCTGACAAGAATATCTACCCTCTCCTTAACCGCTTCTCACACGGCCAGGCTGGTAGCAACCTAGTGGTTATCACCAGACCCTATCTATCATGCAGCAACACAGATGTCTCCAAGATCTACTTGGGTGAAAAGAGGCAGGATCTGGAAAGATGTGGATTCAATTTGTTTTCTAAAAGCTATCCATGAGAGAAATCATCCAACAAGAAATCATCGGTGCTGTTTCTGGAGAGGAACTAGGATTTAGGGTGTGCTGAAGACATACATCTCCTTAAACACCCAAGATGCTATTCAGATCATCACCTGGATACATGGCACTTCATTTTTAACAGTGACAGAGACCTTTGCAGAGCTTAGAGAAGGCCGGCCACCCACGCTCTGTAGCTGGGGCTGCAGCAACACCCACCTGTTATCTCCCAGTGGGATCAACAAGGGACAGTTAGCAAGAGGCGGTAACAGCTGGGAAACTACCACTTGCCTCTGAATCTTCCTGACCGACAGTGTGTGAAATTCCAACTTGCATGGCTTTGACACTGGGTCTTAGGCTCACTGCACCTGAGTTCTGAACCATAACAGAGTTCCTGGACAAGGTGTTGAGTCATCAGAGTTCTGGGGCCCTATGCGAGGTCAGCTCTCTCCTCTGCACCCGGGCCAGGGTTCCCATAGTTTTGAGGTTAGAAGGCAGGAGTAGTCACAGGAAATGACCCAGAAATCAATGATGTGGGGTTTGAGAGTAATCACACACCCACAACCGGAAGCCAAAGTTATCTCTCCCCAGCAGGTGAAATAGTCGGGCCTGCACGCAGCTCTTGAAGGCCTAAAATCAAAGGCCACAGAATCTCCTCCATATCTTACAGCCTCTGCAGCACCTCTCCTAACTAGGCTGGCCGGTTGGTAGGCTCTGAGGCCGGTCCAGGGATAATCCCCTGCTGGGGAAGAGAGGATGAACGGGGTGGGGCAGCTGTCAGCTCCCAAATTAAGCTTGAGAACGGCCTAGATGGGAGGAGGAGGAGGCTGGAGAATAACAATAAAAAGCAATAAAGAGAGAGGAAGGGGAGGGGCTTGCCAGGGTCAAAAAGGCAAGAGGCCCACCAAGGCACTCTAATTGTCTAGGCGGGACGGAAAGGGGACACCGCGGCGCCACTCTCCTGGGGGAGGGTCTCGACCTGTTTGATCGCGCCAGATCTGTAAAGAAGGGTTCCGACCCCCGTGGTCTGCCAACGGCGCCAGTCACCAACGTGCGCTCTGGGCCCCCGGAACTGCTAGGGAGCACCGCCCGCAACACCTTCCCAGCCCACCCAGCCCAGAGGACAGACAGGATGCCAGACGCTTTCGAGGAAAGGCGGGTGGGGAGAAGAAAGCCCTGGGCGCTGACGTTTGCAAGGACCTCACAAGCTCACGTCAAACCCCGGAGTTCACACTCCCGCCAAGTAGTGACTTTCTCGGGTCCAGAGTTCCCACACAGGGAGGCAACCCTGGGGCCCCGGTGTCTGTGCAGGGGGGAAAGGGAAGGCGGCTGGGGCAGTCTCCTCCCCGACCAACTCACCTTTAAGGAAGTAGACCCGCGGGCCGGCGGGCAGGCAGGCCAGCAGTGAGGTGAGCACGACGCGCGCGGCGCTCTCCTCCCGCAGCTTCTGCCAGTGGCGGCTGCCCTGGTCCAGCACGACCACCGCCGCCACGCCGCCGCCGCCCTCCTGCAGCAGCCGAGCGCGGGCCGCCTCGTCGGGCAGCACGTAGCGCGCCGACACCGCGCCGCCCCGGGCCCGCCGCAGCACCACCGAGTTGAGGTTGACGTTGAGCGAGCCGCGCACGCTCGACGCGGCGAAGGCCAGGTAGGGCCGGCAGTCGAGCACCACGCAGCGCGCCTCCGCCTCCTTGCGGAGCATCTTGCGCAGCTGGCGCCCGTCGAGCGATGTGACCTTCATGCCGCCGCCACCCAGTGGCCCGACGCTGCGCGCCCCACTGCTGCCAGAGGACGGGCGAGCCACCTCGCGGGGACTGTGGCCTGCAAACGGAGCCCGGCGCGAGGGGCCGCGCGACACTCTCCACGCCCCGCTCGCTCGGCACCCAGCCCCGCCACTCGCTGCCCTAGAAAACTGGGGATTCCTCCGGCAGCGCTGCGTTTTATGTGAATGAGTGCGTGTCCGATGACGTGAGTGCCCATATAAGGCCAAATATGGGTGTTTCCCCGCCCCTCTGCCCCGACCACGCCTCTGGGCGGGGCGTGCGTTACCCGTCTCCACCCACGGAGCAGGCTGGAGGGAGGTTGTCTTAGTCATAGCGAAAAAGAGGAAGTGGCGGGCGCCCGCTGCTTCTCTCGAGGGGCCCCGCGCGGAGAGACTCACTCACGCATCACCCGGGACTACCGGTGGGGTGTCAGGAACGCCACCAGGCTGAGGTGACCCACGCCGTGCGGGAAGAGGAGGAAGCAAATTCGGTTAGAGCCTGACCGGGGCCGCGCTGTGGAGCCCCTCTTGGGGGGTGGGGGTGGGGGTGAATCCCTGTTGTGGCTGCGCTTGTAAGGGGATAGCATCTGAGATGAGCCGAGGTGCGGCGTGGCTTGCTCGTCTAGATGCTGGAGGCTTCTAACACGCTGCCCCCACTTTGGTTATCTTTTAATTTTCCGTAATAAAAGTTCCTGAGAGTAAAAAGGAATTGTGAATGGGTGAGACAGAGACTTCAAGTGGATTCTACCTTGGATGGATTGACAGCCCCCTTGCCCCCCTTTCGTCTCTCTCCAAAGATAAGGACAATAAACCACCAGAGCTTCATAGTGAGACCCTGCATCCGGAAACAAAACAAAACAACACACACACACACAAATACACTAATTCAGGAGCTCTGTGGTTCTGGGAAGCTTGTGCGGAACTGTGAGGCTCAGTCCAATAAACTGTTGTCCAGGTGGCTTCTGGATTTGTGGGATTATGGTGGATAAAGTGTAATCCCAGGCTGTCCGCCCCGCCATTCTCTCTGGAGCCTCACGCTGCCTGCCCCCATTCTCGGAAAACTAAGAGTGATTCGTCCCCACTGCAAGTATTTATTGAGGGCTCTGCTAGCTGTCAGGACACGTGGGACGCAAATGTATCCAATCCCTCTGCCAACTAATCTCACTGTTATCTCTTCATCAAAATAAAACAAACCCTTGCATCCATTACAACCACCATAAGCAGATGAGATTTTTTTTTTTAAAGGAGAAAGCAGAAGTCACATTCTGCTATCAAATCAATCAATCCCAACAACAGTAATGGCTGGCCATTTGCTTCTGGGTCATATCTTCATTCCAGCAAAGGATTCAATCACTATCTACTCTGTCCTAAGTATACAGTGGCTGGCCTGTAATTCCAGCATTTTCGAGACTGAGAAGAAGAAAAAAAGTATCACAACCCTGAGGCCAATCTAAGCAATATAGACAAAAAAAAAAAAAAAAAAAAAACCCACACCAAACAAACAAAGATGTCTCGAGCAGTTTCCACCCACGCCTTTCACAGATAATGCCCAGCTCCCACAGGGGCCAGTCTTGTGTGAGATGGTTGGTAACTCCGCTGGGGGCAGGACTCCACTCCATCAGCCCCAGCCCAGGGAGGAGGCCTGGCCCAGCCTCAGGCCTCTGTAAGTGTCTATGTCTGCACACCCATGGTGGGTGGGCTGCGGGGCAAGTGGAGGCTAGAGAAAGTTTCTCAGCGATGAGAACTGAGACAAACTTTAAAGAATGAGTAGAAAACCACTTGCTTTGAAGGAAGCAAATAGCCCAGCCTATTATGCCTGGAGGTGTTTGAAAGGCTCCTTCCTGCTCAGGAGAGAGAAATTAAGACTTCTTAAATCCATGGTTTTGTTTGAACTTTATTGTCCTTTCTTTTATTTACTTCATCGGTTTACATGTGTGTTGTGGTGCATGTGCTGGGGTCAGGACAGGTTACAAGGGGCCTTTTCTTTCCTTCCATCATGGGGGCCTAGAGATCAAACTCAGGTTCTGAGCCTTCACCCCCCACCCCCATCCCCTTGAAAGCATAGGGTGGCACTTTCTTCCCAGAGAGCTCCAGGCTGTCCGGAAATCATGGAAGAGGCCAGGCCAGGTTGGAATGGTACCACAGAGCTACAGCCTAGCACCCTGAGACCCTCACCTAGGACCAGACCTACACAGCAGGATTTGCTCCACTAGAAGCTCAACCCATGGTGGCTCACACTAAGGTCCTAGAACTGCACACCAGCCAGTCTGGGCTGCCCCCTTCAAGAGACATGAATTCCATGTCTGGAAGCTACAACAAAGAAAAAAATCCTGTCACCTTGCCCCATGAGGCCCGAAGGCTCAGGCTGCATGTGTTACTTTACGTAGTGCCCAGCCCATTTGCCTTTTCCCACAGTAGCCAATGAAAACGTGTCCCATCCTTAAAAACAAAAGAGAACTCGAGACATTCAGATGCTATGTACTGGGTCATAGTGACCTGATTGGATTACCATATGGGGTCATCAGGGAAGTGGCTCTGTGTAGGATGGAGGGTTTACCTGAGAGTGGGAGTGGGGTCCAGACTGAGGTCAGGGAGAGGGGCAGCAAGTTTGCATAGATAATCCAGGCCTGAGCTGGTTAAAAAGTTGCTTGAATTTGCCAACTTCAGTGGTCACAGCTGTGAAGAAGGCACAAGATGGGGGAAGATTTAGAAAGTAAAGGTCCAAGGGGTGTGATGGAGACACAGGGGTGTGATGGAGACACAGGGATGTGATGGAGACACAGGGGTGTGATGGAGACACAGGGGTGTGATGGAGACACAAGGATGTGATGGAGACACAGGGATGTGATGGAGACAGAAGGGGAGCAGGACCTCATGGGAGGGAGACATCGAAGTTTTTAATCAATGACTGAGTAAATGGTAGTGGTACTGCAGACCCTACAGCCACAGGGCTAGGAATTGAAGGGAGGCAGGGGCATGGGGCATCACACTAACAACTTAGAGCTTGTCGTGACTCCCAAGGGGAGGGAGTCCGGTAAGCAGTAGGGGGGCCTAGGAAGCAAGGCAGGAGGTCTTGCTGCATCAGCTCTTCTCTTCCCAGGACATGAGGCTGCCGTGGAGTCTGTCTTCTGACCTGCCTCCTCTGTCCTGTCACAAGGGCTGGCTTCCGCCATAGCTCCATGTTCCATACAGCCTTGTAGTTAAAGGCATGCTCCAGGGTCTTAATCCTATGCAGTCATCTAGAAATATTAGGACCCAACATTTTTAATTTACAACTGGATCCCACCAATTACATAGCTGATTTCACTCACAGCAGGAATTAAAGAGCACTGCTACCCTTCCAGACCCCACAAGTCTAGCATTCTGTGTCCCTGTTTCCAAGACTTTCGGATTTCTTATCCTCTGTGGTGTAATTTTAAGAATGAATTTGTACAGAGTGTCCACCTGCTTTGTCTCACAGAACCTCTAATGGCCTGCAGATAAAAAAAAATCCAAATTTCACTGGGCATGGTGGTTGTACATCTTTCATCCTAGTTCTTAGGGAGAGGCAGACAGGTCTCTGTGAGTTTGGGAGGAATCTGGTCTACACTGGGAATTCCAGGCCAGCCAGAACTTCAAAGGGAGAGCCTGTCTCAAGCAAACAACCAATCCAGATGCCACCTGACCTTCTTTTCTCCTCCTGTCCCAGAATAAGAATCCTTCTTCAGCCCAGCACAGCTCCAGCCTTGTTGCGCCTCTGAGAAACCACACCTTATTCTCCCCTCCCCCAGCCTGATAGACTCTTATCGCTCCTGCCACACCCAGAGCCTATCTGCGTCTCCCTTACGTGGTGCTTGTCAGTCAGTGCTGACTGAGAGACGTGAAGCAGCTGGCTCTAAGGCACGCAGAGAGCAAGTTGGTAACAACAAAGACCGAAGCCTGAGACACTGGGAAGGAGACAAGGTGGAGGATCCGTAGCCCACAGCCACAGGTCTCAGTGGACAGGGAGGAGGCTTCTTGTACAGAAGGGGCTTAATGGCAGAAAAACCACGACTGTCCACTGTCTCTTGATGCTTTGGAAGGCGAAAGAGTTTACCATGATGATTTCACGAGGCCTGATCTTTTTTTTTTCTCTTCTCCTTCTCCTCCTTCTCCTTCCTCTTCCCCCCCCCCCCTTCATTTTGGGTTTTCGAGACAGGATTTCTCTGTATAGCCCTGGCTGTCCTGGAACTCACTCTATAGACTAGGCTAGCCTTGAACTCAGAAATCCACCTGCCTCTGCCTCCCAAGTGCTGGGATTAAAGGCGTGCGCCACCACTGCCTGGTACAAGACTGGTTCTTGTCCCGTTTCTCTTCGGAGTAAGCTCATGTTTTCTGAAGGTTTCTGGCCTTTGTTGGAGCCTTATTCTGTGCACCTCAGTGTCCTGGGCTTGGAAGACCTTTGGCAACATCATGGGTCTCTCTTTAGGAAACAGCTCACATCCCTAGGTGGGCCAGGCGGAAAGTGGGAATGGATTAAAAGGTGTGTCTACGGTGTGGAGCGCGGCGCAATCCTGGGGTGAGCCCACGAGCCCCAGTCCTGAGAAGAAGCGCTTGCTGTGGGCATCGGTTAGCGCTTGCTTGATTCTCCTTGTAAGAGCAGTGTGTGCTCGTCAATGAAGTGGAAAAGTCAAAGGCAAAATGTGTGGGATTTTGTTTCCAACCCTTTCTTACATTTGTTTATTTACTGGCAGGGGACAGCATGCGTGTGGAGCTCTCTCCTTCCACCATCTGACTCCTGGGATTGCAGTCAGGTTGTCAGGGCTGGTGGCAAGCACCTCTACCTGCTGAGCCTCTGTCTCTCACAGCCTTTGTTTTGTTTTTAGGGTGCGGTTTCTTCAAGCTAGCAGATCCAGACCTGACACTTGCTTCGATCTTAGAAGGAACAGGAACGGCACTAAGAACCAAAGATCTAGATTGTTATGGGGTCTCTGTTGCCCCTTGTTTAACTTTTACTGATCTATTCATTGTGTCTGCCCCTCTCTGTGTCAGACCCACCTGTCTTGTCCCCTGGATCTTAGACCTGAACAATGACACCTCATTCCAGGCTAGAGGAGGCAGGTTAGAGGAGGTATCACTGTTGTGAAGTGGCTCATTTTCCTGGAGCCATACTGAGTTGCTCACTGTACGGGAGACTTTCAGCAAGTGTAGCCCTTAGAACCTAACACCTTCACACTAAGTGACCTTCTTTCTCCCGTTTGGAAATTGTGCCGAAGGCCCTGTCTTACATAGACACAGCCGGCTTCGCCGTCTCCCACTGCCCAAGGAGTGAGGCTTCCTGGTTGCATCTTCTAGCACAGTCCGCATTGGCCCTTAGTAAGACCCGTTTGCCCAAGAAAAGTGTGGGCAGGGACTAGGTCTTAGCTGAGTGAGAAGGAAGAAATGTAGAGACTTCGGTCCTACCCTGGGAGGCCTGGGAGAAACCCAGGGAGGACTTGCTGCACAGAGAGGGGAGGGGGTAACTGGAGGAGACACTATCCCACAGAAAGTGGGAGGACGGAAGCAGACCTGTGTCATTTCCTGGGAGGGTGACGCCTCCTTGGTGGGGGCAGCATTCTAGAGTGCTGAGAAGGTGTGTGTTGGGAGGTGTGGTGTATGGTGTGTGTGTGTGTGTGTGTGTGTGTGTGTGAGAGAGAGAGAGAGAGAGAGAGAGAGAGAGAGAGAGAAACAACACCTGCTGCGTGCCGCCAAGCATTGTGCGCACGAAGTCTAAAAATGTTTATTCTTCCTCACCTAGTAATTTCGCTTCTGGGAAATAATCTTAAAACCTAAATACGAGGGAGGCAAAAGTATATCCACAACAGTGTTTATCACAGAGCTATTTATAAGAAGGTAAAATTGGAAGCAGCCAACACATTTAAAAGAATGTCAAAGAAAATAGTATACTCAGCAGTCATTAGATGTGACACTCTCAAAAACTCGATAACACTCCCAATCAATTATGGTAACACTTGAGGGAACTGACAGTTTATGATAACAATAGCTGTCCCTTATTTCGTGATGTTGGGTATTGCCTACTTAACTGCGGGGGCTCTCCACACATCGTGACATTCCCGTCACAGAGAGTGGGGTCATCCGACTGTAACAGATTTAGAGACTGAGGCTCACCGAGGTGTGGCATGCACGTAGTGGAATTTGAGCGTGAACTTCCAGTGTTCTGAGGATTATCTTCTGTGGTAGGATCACAGTCAGCAAGGAGCCCAGAGAAAAACCTTAACTAGAGTTAAAGGCTCTTTCTGGGGCACAGGAGTTACTGGAAGGGGTAATTTCTCACCCAGCTTCATTTTTCACTTTCTAAGTTAAAAAAAAAATTTTTTTTTAAGTTTTCTTTCTTGCCTGGGCACTGGTGGCACACAGCTTTAATCCCAGCACTCATGAGGCAGAGGCAGGCAGATCTCTGAGTTCAAGGCCAGCCTGGGCTATGGAGAGAGTTCTATGACAGCCAGGGCTACACAGGAAAACCCTGTCTCAAAAAACCAAAACCAACTAACAAACAAAAAAAGGTTGTGTTTCTGATTTTTCTGAGAGGAGGGTGTATGGTGCAGTGTGTGTAGAGGTCAGGAGACAACAGGAATGGGTTCTCTCACCTTTAGCTAGGTTCAAGGGACTCGAACTCATGTCCTCAGAATTGCACAGTCACTGCTTTAACCCCCGAGCCATCTCGCTGGCCCAATTTTCTAAGCATTCCTAATGAAATCGTGATCTCTTCTGTGCCCCTTTCCGGTTTTTAGCCGTCCATCATACTAGGTCTGCAGCTCCCGCTCCTTCCCTCTCTTATTTCCTGTACCGGCATTATCGTCTTCTGATGCTTTCTGTCTATTTACGGGAGGAGTTTAGGGGAAAACGCAGACTATTTCCGGTTTGGATTTGGCATAATTTATTTACCTGGAAGAGCATTCAGAGGATTTCTAAATTTGAATCGATTCATATTGGGTTTTTTGGAGCAAGGTTGCAAGTAGTCCAGGCTAGCCTTGAATTCTCTATGTAGCTGTGGATGGCCTTCAGCTCCTGAGCTGTCTCCATTTTCCAAGTGCTGGACAGTTAGAGGATGTAGCTTGTATCCAGCTTAGAAGGTTTGTCTTCCTTTCATCGATACAGGCAGCTGAGTGAGGAGCAGGCTCACATCCCTTTGGGCAGAAGGTGTGGCTTGCGTCTCACAGAAAAGGTGGGCTTTCACAGACGAAGAAGGGTTTGGAATTTGATTGCTGGATCCACATGGAAGAAGCGGTGGTCTGGGGTGCACCTGTGGTCCAGTCTATCACCATGTGCAACAAAGTGAGCTGTTTCTCCAGCCAGATCCTGCAACAGCCCCTACCGTCCGCTCCCCTCACAGCACCCTACAGGCAAACTTACCAGGGCAGATCTGGGCCTTCTCTCTTTGCGGGAAGTTACAGATTGCTCCCTCCCCTTCCCATCCTTGCCAGTCACCCCTCAACAAATATGTATTAGCATGTGGTTCCGGTGTGTGTGTGAGTTCTCTAGAGCACATGCGTGTGTGCATATGGTAACACTAGGCATCAAGCAACCTTGTGTGTGGTAGAAAAACTGTGCTAAGCTCCATTTCCAGGCCTTTTTTTTTTTTTTTTTTTTTTGTCCATGACAGAGTCTAGCCGTTCAACCCTTAAAGGCCTGACATTACGTACACAGCCTAAGCTGGCCGGAGCTCCTGGCCGTCCTCGGCCTGCCCAGTGCCGGGATTACTGGTGGATACCTTTGCACTCCACTAAGCAGCTTGATTCTGTTTAGCTCTGGGCAAATCCTCTTGAGAAAGGCAGTTACTCTGCTGCCCACGGGGCACCAGGATGCACATACGATTCTACTCCATTCACAGCCACTCTCCCTGGAGGTGTTTCAAAAGTAAATGTCACTGAAAATCCGGGCACCCCAGCCAATTCCTGACACCTGCTGTGTGGCCTGCGGCCAGCTTTGTGGGGGGAGGGGTGGGCTGTAGGGCTGTGTCTCAGTTATGTGAAGGGAAAGGGCTGAAGTCAGAAGATTTAAAACAACTTAGGCCCTGTAAGGAAGGCATTGCCCCACCCTTTGCTGGCTATGTGATCTTGGGCAACTCAGTTTCTCATCTAGAAGTAGGGGTCGTGGAGACAGTCACCTGTTATGGTAGTATGGAGTGAGTGAACTGGGAGTTCTGCAGCCAGCACATGTGGAGAACAAACAACGAGTCACAGACCCAGTTCTCCGAGATCCCAGGAAGAGAGGCCTTCTTGTATCTGCACTGACAGCTTTGTAAGGACCTCCGTCCAGGACAGAAGGCCTATGCACTTCTCAGCCGACGAGACGGTGGCTTGAAGCCACCTAAGCAAAATCAACCATAAGCAAACACTTTTCCGAAGGCAGCTCCAGAACAAACCTGTTCTGCTGCTCTTTGGGCCAGCACACTGTGTCCCATATCTCCCTTCACTCTATCTCCCTCAGATCTCTTCCCCTTCGTCAGCACCAGCAGCCAGACCGTCAGTCTACACTGTAAGAGGAAAGACGTCAACTCAGTGACCTTTAAAGACTTGTGTTCAAAATGTGTAATTAGACATTGAAAGCTGGGTGTCAGGATTGTGGTGCATACGGCTGAGGCAGGAGGATTACCTGGAGTTTAAGGTCAGCTGAGTTTCATATTGAAAATTTATCTTAAAAACAATAAACAAGGGTCTGGAGGGATGGCTCACTGGCTGAAAAAAAAAAAGAGCACTGGCTGTTCTTTGGAGGACCCAGGTTCAATTCCCAGCACCCACACGGCAGCTCACAGTTACCTGTAACTCCAGGTTCAGAGTATCTCATGCCTCTGGCCTCTGAGGGCACCTGTACTCACGTGCACACACCACCGTCCATACACATAATTAAAAATAAAAGTAAATCTTTAACAGCAACAAGAAAGAAATTTAAAACTATATTGCATTCTTGAAAAACAACTAGAAGGTAAATTTTTTTCCAGCAGATATGTTTTGTTTATACCATCATAATAAAAATGTCTGTAACAAGCAAGAGAAGGAAAGAGAAGCCAGAAGGTCTGCTGCAGGAAGCTGGGCTGTGGAGAGCAAGCTTATTTGGGAAGTCCAACAGACTGACTCAACTTCCCCAGTCAGTTCCTGCTGGGTGTTGTGAGGACCCAAGCTGGTGATGTCATCTCTATCTGCCTTGTTTGTTTTTATATGTGGAGATCTCACCAGTGGACAGTTCCCTCTGCTCTGGGTTCCTTGCTATTGGCAACTCCTGATGGCAACCTTAGAGTGACTTTCCCACTCTATTTCTGCTGGGTGTTTTGAGGGCCCAATTTGGTGATGTTTTGCTATCCATCTGTCCATCCATCCATCCATCCCTTGCTCTTTATCCTTTTCTTTGGCTTGTTGTATACTTAATAAGCTGATTCATTCCTAACTTATAGTATAGCTGTTGTAGACCGTCCCCGGGCCTGTATAGAACAAAGTAAGATAACCAGCCTCATGACATTGTTAGGCAGGATAAAGAGACGTATCTGTACACCTAGCACAATGTGGCCATTCAGTAAATACTCAGAAACAGGCTGGGTATTACTTGAGTCACCCAAAAGAAAAATAATCTATCTCTATATCTATCTCTATAGATATCTAGATAGATATAGAGTGCATATCTATAACTATATAAATATATACAAATATGCATTACATGTATATGTACTTACACATATACTTACAGGGTAGCTGTATATTGCATATATAATGTAATATTACATATATAATGTATATATTACATATATAATGTATATTATATATGTAATGGCTATTCCTGGTTACCAACTTGACTATATCTGGAATGAACTACAATCCAGAATTGGAAGGCTCACCTGTGATCCTAATCTGGAGGCTGAGAGACACAAGTTTCTGACCTGGATCTTGGCATAGAGATCATGAGGCACAGTGGCTATGAATTCCAGAAGATTAAGACAGGGAGATCTCTGAGTTCAAGGTCATCTGGGATGAAGCAAGTCCCAGATCTAGGCATGGTGGCACACGCCTTTAATCCTTGCCACACCTTCTCTGGAGGCCTACATAAGGATACTGGAAATAGGAAGATTTGCTCACTTCTTTGTCTGCTTGCCTTGTGGGACTGAGCAACAGCCAAATCCTTGGACTTCCATCCACAGCTGCTGCTAACCATCTTTGGGGAGTTGGACTACAGACTGTAAGTCATCAACAAATTCCCTTACTACGTAGAGACTACCCATAAGTTCTGTAACTCTAGAGAACCCTGACGAATACAGAAGTATATGCCTGTAATCCTAGCAAGTAGAAGACAGAGGCAGGAGGATAAATAGACTACGTAGTGAGAACAGATTTCAAAAACACAAAATCCACAGGGCTGGGAAGATGGCCTGGTGAGCGAAGTGTTTGCCGAGTCAGCCCAAGGCTGCAGCGAGGTTCCCGGCTCCCAGGCACACACTGGGCAGGTACAGTGTCTGCCTGCCATCCTGACTTCCAGGGGACACAGACAAGGCAATCTGGCTACCTAGACTGGCATAATCAGTGAGCTGTGGGGTCATTGAGAGACTACCTCAGTACTTGAGTTGGAGAGCCATTAAGGAAGACACCAGGCATTGACTTCTGGTTTGTGAAAACCTGTGTTCATACATGTGGTAACATGAATTCATACTTGCACACACATACAAATGCTAATGTGTGTGTGTGTGTATGTGTGTGTGTGTGTGTGTGTGTGTGTGTGCATGTATTGGTTTGAATGAGAATGGTCCCCATAGGCTGCTGTTTGAATACTTGGTCCCCAGATAGTGGCACTGTTAGGGAAGCATTAGGAGGTGTGGCCTTGCTAGAGTAGATGTGCCTTGTTGGAGGAGGCGTGCTACTGGGGGTGGACTTTGAGGTCTCAAAAGCCTATACCAGGCCCAGAGTCTCCCTCTCCCTGTCCCTCTCCCTCTCTCTGTCCCTCCCCCTCTCCCTCCCCCCTGTCCTTACCCTTTCCCTCTCCCTCCCCCCTGCCCTTACCCTTTCCCTCCCCCTCTCCCTTCCCCTCTCCCTCCCCTTCTCCCTCCCCCCTACCCTTACCCTTTGCCTCTCCCTCCCTTTACCCTTTCCCTCTCCCTCCCCTTACTCTCTCCCTCCCCTCCCCCTCCCCCTCCCCCTCCCTCCCCTTACCCCTTCCCTCCCAGTCCCTCTTTCCCTTCTTCCTCCCCTCCCCTTTCCCTCCCCCTCCCCCTCCTTCCCCTTTTCCCTCCCCTCCCCCCCTCTCTGTTGCTGCTTGAGAAGCAGGATGGAAAACTCTCAGCTCCTGCTCCAGAGCCACGTCCCTCTGCTTCCCTCAGTGACGATCACAGACTGGTCAAGACGACAATTCAATGCTTTCTTTTTAGAGTTGCCTTGGTCATGGTGTCTCCTCACAACAGTACAACAGTGACTAAGACCAGCGCACACGCACGCAGCCAGCTTGAACAAATCGATGAACTCTAGGTTCAATGAGAAGTTGTCTTGAAAAATAAGACTGCGAGCAGTTGAGGAAGGCAGGCTTCATCAATCTTTGACCTCCACAGGCACTCATGCACGAGTGTGTATGTTTCCTCCCTCATACAATGCATACACAGAAAAACAGACAAGGGGTGTGTGATGCAGTCCTGTGGCGGTGGCAGGGTATCTGCCTAGTGTGCGCAAGGCCCCAGCTCCTCTCCCTTGTAGAGAGAGAGAGAGACAGAGAAGAGACAGAGAAGGAGAAAAGAAAGCCCTGGGAAGAAGGAAAGGGGGAGCGGATGGGTGCTTGTGAATACCAGCTGTAAACGCCCTCACCACATGTAGAACCACAGTAGAGTTCCGTTCTACTCTGCAGAAAGACAACTCAGGAAAACATGGATGTTGGAAGAGAGGAAGATCCAGCAGATGGACTCGACACCCAGTGTGGATTAGCCTTTGGGAAGACTGAAGAAGATTTGTCTTCTCTCTGGCCCCGGAGTATCACAGGCAGGCGGGGTGGGGGAGCGGGAGTTTTCTCCTTCATTGGCCAATCCAGGGATGGGGTGTAGTGTAAGCTGGGTGTAATCCCAAGGTTTAGCAGGTCTCTGAAAGCAGAAGGATCAGAAATTTGAGGTCATCCTTGCCTACATCATAAGTTCAGAACCATCTCAGACTACAGGAGACCTTGCTTCAAACAAAGAAACAAACAAAACCTGTTTTGTTAGAAAATTGTCAGGCTTATTCAGAAGGCCTGGAACTAGTGCTGACATGGTGTTTCACACAACCTTGGGACTTGCAAAGCAAGGGCTCTGGTCACCAATTATAAAGCCCAGGCCCAGAAGACAGCAGGTGGGGTCATGGCCCCAACCTTGCATGGTGCTTCCAAGAGAAAGAAATCCCAGTGCTGAACATTGAAGTCAAGAAGGAACTAACATGGGCTGGAGAGATGGCTTAGTGGGTAGGAGCACTGACTGCTCTCCCGAAGGTCCTGGGTTCAAATCACAGCAACCATGTGGTGGCTCACACAACCATCCAAAATGAGATCTGATGCACTCTTCTGGTGTGTCGAAAGATAGCTATAGTGTGCTTACATATAACAATAATAAATAAATCTTTGGGCTGGAGCAAGGAGGGACTGAGTAGGCAAGGTTGACTGGAGTGAGTGGGGTTGACCAGAGCGAGCAGAGGTCCTAAATTCACTTCCCAGCAACCACATGAAGGTTCACAACTACCTGTACAGCTACAGTGTACTCATATACACTAAATAAATAAATAAGTAAATAAATCTTTTGGAAAAAAAGGAAGGAACCAACACATGTGTGACTCAGGTGTGGCTGGAAGAGCCTCTTCGCACACTCTCACACTCTCTCTCTCTCTCTCTCTCTCTCTCTCTCTCCTGAATCCCACCACTCCCCTCCCACTCATGCCCTCCCGGATGGGGCCGAGAGATGCTGTGTGGTGGATTGCACTGGGCCTTCCGGTAGCCTGTGATGAAGACATCCACCTTTGGCCACATTGCACTTGCCCCCAGGCCCTAGAATTTCAAAGATACCAGGTGCTGAGCCTAGTGTCACATCTATTTGTCATAACCATATAATAGCTGTCTTTATGCTGGACTGTTCCAAGTTGGTAAGTTTATATTTGTTCTTTTTGGGGGGGGGGATTTGTTTTCTCTGAGACAGGGTTTTTCTGTATAGCCCTGGCTGTCCTGGAACTCACTCTGTAGACCAGGCTGTCCTTGAACTCAGAAATCTACCTGCCTCTGCCTCCCAGAGTGCTGGGATTACAGGGGTGTGCCACCACCACCCAGCATATTTGTTCTTTTTAAACTTCAATACAGGCTGATGGAAAAATTAAAATTCCTATAAGGAAATTAGGCCTGTGGACTGAGGCTAGAAGTAGCTTTACCTGACCCAGACAATTCAGATGCCTGAATTGCTTTGCTGCTGATGAGCTAACTATCTATTGGACCTTCTGAAGGACCATCTGTTGCTGGTCCTTGATGTTATATTGCAATCCACTTTGACAAGAGTTGGGGGGTTATGGCTGTATTTCTCAGATCAAAGTTTTTTGATGAGCTGGGATCCCCCGCCCCCAGAAAGAGGACTGGACTGAGGCCCCAGGTCCTATGCCCTCTGCCCCATGGAACTTCTGTGGAACTTTCCAGGAGGTCCTTGCATGTGAACACTCAATTCTCCCTTCCTTTTGAAGGAATAGTGAGGTCTGCTTCCTACAGCTGTCTCTTCCAAAGCAACACCCTGTGGGCTCAAGAGAGCTAGTTGATAAATACTAAGACTTTAGAAGCTAGAGGTGGCTCTCTGCACAAATGTGGGATCTGAGTTTGGATTCCACATAAAAAGTCAGGCGTGGTGACACCAGACTGTGATCCCAGCCCTGAGGGAGGAAAGCAGATTCTGTGAACACACTAGTCAGGCTAGTCAAGTTTGCGAGCTCCAGGTTCGGAAAGGGACACAAGTTAAGGTGGGGAGCAGCTGGAGACGTCTGACTTCCGCACATGCATGCATATGCACACACACTTTTGCATACACCCTTGTAACTTCCCCACAAAAGAGATTCCATACTTCTTTGAACATAGACCAAGGACTCTGTGTGATTTTTTTTTTTTTGCTCTGACTCACATTCATTTGCATTTAATGTATTGAGTACAACTGGGTGTCAAGCTCAGGAGCTAGGGATTCAGGAATAAACAAGGCAACCGAGTTCCCTGGTGTCCCAGAGCTTCTGAGTGGTGGGAAAGACAGGAGGAGCACTCAGCAAAGCCAGATGCTGAGTCTGGGTCTGTGGGAGGAGACCCATCAGAACCAGAGGCCACAGAGGTCTTTCTGAAGAGTAAGTTTCTGAACGGCCACAGATTGACCCATGAGCTAACAGGTCCTCAGGCCTGGCCCCGTGTGGCCTATTTAGAACTCATGGATGCCAATATGGCTACAGCTCAGCGGGAGGTAAGGGATGGGGAGGGTGAACCAGGAGATGAGATTTGATTCTAACCAAGCTAGGAAGCCATTAGCTAGGTTTAAAAGGCAGAACAGTAAGCTGGGGATATTGTCCAGCTAGTAGAACACTTGCCTAGCATGTGTGAAGGCCAGGGGGCAATCTCAGCATGGCATCAGACAGGCAGCTACAGTTTTGTAATCCCAGCACTTGGGACGCAGGAGCAGGAACATGAGCCTGAGGTCATTCTCTCGGCCATATAGAGAGTTTGAGGCCAGCTTGGGCCACGTGAAAACAAGCAAACCAACGCAAGCAAACCACAGACAGAAGACGAGCTGCTTGGGGTATAGACGTAGGCAGGGTGGTGCGGAAGAAGAGATCAGTTAGCAGACCACTCCCTGACCAGTGGTGGCTAGGACAGGTGTGGAAGAGGAATTTGAGAGAGGCGGGCAGCCTGTCAGATATGCAGTGACAACAGAGGCACAAGGGAAGGGACCAGGTCCCAAGACTCAGTATGGATACGTGGGAGTCAAATTTCTGAAACACAGAAAAAAAAAAGTGCAGAATGAGGGGGGAAAACCCAAGAGTTCCAGTGTGTGCCCCTTGTCAGGGACAAGCTGAGTAATGGCCCCGCGATGGCTCTTGAGGACTCACCTTGAGCTTACCTAGGGAAAGGGACTTCGCAGATGTGATTAAGTCACAAATTTGGAGAACAGGAAATTATCTTGTATTATCTCAGTGAGTCACTGTAAACACAAGGGGCTTTAAAAACCAAAGGGGGAAGGGCGGAGTCAGAGAGATCTGATGAGGGAAGGGTTGCCCTTGGCTTCCCTGTGAGTTTACTTAGGATACAGGGAGGAAAGCCAGGTGTGGTAGAGTGTGGCTGCAATCCCAGCACTCAGGCCATGCAGGCATGAGGATCCAGTTTGAGCTGGGAGCCCATGTTTGAAAGCACGGATGGAGGAAAGGAACGTCAAGGCTGGGAATGCAGACATACAGGAGCTGGCAAGAACACGTTGCTTCCTGAAGTCTGCAGAAGGATATTCCTTCTGGCTCCTTGCTTTTGAGCCCAATAAAACCCATCCGGATTTATGAGCTCCTGGACTGTAAGATAATGTATTTGTGTTGTTTTAAGCCATTGAGTTCATGGCCTTATTACAACAGCATGGAAACAGTGTCCATGAGAGCCCAGGAGACAGGGTGAGGGTGAACTCTAGAATCACCAGCGTACAGTGGGAATTTTCTTGACAAGGGATGCCAGTCACTCCCAGATGGAAAGTCGAAGGTTTCTAAGGAGAGAACCCTCGGTCCAGGGGACCCGTGTGGCTCCTGAGCTGATGGGCCTTTTTCAGGATCAGGTACCAGGGCAAAAAGAGAGAAATGTCAAGTTGGTGCTAGTCTTTATGCATAGAAGACCCCACCATGCAATCTTAGTTGTCCCATTGGGGAAGTTGAAACACTGGAGAGGCGGAAATGTTTATTTAGTATCTGCTAAGTGCCAAGATTCTGATCTGGCAGGCCCGGACTGGTTAAGAATATGTTTTTTGTTTTTTTTTTTTTTTTTTTAACAAGTGTCGTAGAGTTACTTGCTAGAAGGTCTACGGATGATGCATTGAAAAACAGTGGCCACCAGGGAGACATGCTGATCAGCAAACTGGATTATCACAATGTCTATGAAAATCAGAAGTTGTGATTGAAGGCATCTCAGTTATTTTTCTATTGCTGTGACAAAACACCATGCCCAGTCTATACAAGTAAGCAGTTAATTTGGGGTTCATGGTTCCAGAGGGTGGTAGAGTCCATGACCATCATGGTAAGAGAGTGTGGCAGCAGGCAGGCAGGCGGGCATGGTGCTTTGTCTCAGTAGCTGAGAGCTTACATTTTGAGACAACCATGAGGCAGAAAGAGGGAGGGGACAGACACACACACACACACACACACAGAGAGAGCAAGAGAGACATAGACAAAGACAGAGTTAACTGAAAATGGCATGAGCTTTTGAAACCTATAAGCCTGCCCCCCAATGACACGCCTCCTCTAACAAGGCCACACCCCCTAATCCTTCCCAAACAGTTCTACCAACCAGGGACCGAGCCTTCAAATGGATGAGTCTCTGGAAAGCAGTCTCATTCTAACCTCAGGGAGTCAGATACTGAGACAGTAAGCCACTCTGTAAGTGCCATGAAGAAGACATAGCATGGCCAAGGAGGGCATCCTATAGATCATGTCTCCACCAGGTCACACCAGATATTCTCCAGTGACAGATGGCATGCACCCTCTCTTCATCTTCAGGCCTAGGATGACCCTGCAGGAGGCTCCCTGTAATAAATACAATGATAGATGGGGGTGGGGGGGTTCTAGCCAGCCCCCAGCTAGTCCCGACTCTATAGAAAGGATCTAAATGGTACACATGGACCCAGAGGACTCCAATAGGATGGGGCGGGGGCAGGTGGAGAGTGGCTCTCAGCTCAGGTGTCTCCACAGCTTGACTGGAACAAGGACTTTAGAGCCAGGAGCCTGCAGGATTCAGATGCAAACAAGGCCAGGGAAGGTGGGAGTGGGGACTGGATAGGGGTTCTACAGACTGAACAGATTTACCCTCTGATCCCGCCTTGTAATGCAAGGCCTGCCCCTTACAGGCTATTTTGCTATTTACCCGGTACTTATTTACACATGCCCAGACAGCAAAGAGTTTCAGCTTTGTGGCCACAGGATCATAGCTACTTGAATTTGTGCTGTGTGCCAATAAAACTTTATGTAGGGACAAACAAAGAGAATATTCAAGCACATACCATTGGCCTAGCCAGGCAAGTGATATAATAGTAAGAGATATATGTACTTGGGGTGGTCAGACAATGAGACAAAATACAGAATTAATATTAGAGGTGAGGAAAGAAAATATCAGTGGTTAACAGGCCAGGGGGCAGGGAGTTTCTTTTTTAGTAAGAATCACTGAGCAAACATTCCTTTTGTTTGTTTGTTTGTTTGTTTATGTTCAAGACAAGGCCTCTCTATATAGCTCTGTCCTGAAACTCACTAAGTCTACTCACTGAGAAGACCAGGCAGGCTGGCCTCAAATTCACAGAGATCCACCTACCTTTGCCACCCAAGTGCTAGGATTAAAGGTGTGGGTTACCACACCTGGCTTTAGATTATTTTTCTTCTTAAATAATGCTTATTTGAGTTTATATTATTAACATCTTGCATGTGTATTCTTTCTTTTCTTTTGGCACAATGTCTAACCATCCCAGATTTGCTTTGAACTCATTACAGAGCTGAAGAAAACTCCCAACCTCTGACCTTCCCTTCTACCCCCTGAGTACACACCTCCATACCTTGTATGTTATTAGCATATAGTAAGCACATGAAATTAAGGGTCTTGACACATCTGTATGCATCACACATGTATAAAATCACTCCTCCCATTCTCATCCCTTGGGTCCCTTCTCGTCCCCATAGACCTCATCTACTTTGTTTTCTCCTCTTTCATCTTTTCATGCTAAACCTGAGTCTGAAGACCCAGCTCCAGAGGAGCTGAAGCAGGAAGACACTCCTACGCAAGAGGTAATTGTGTCCCTGGGTATCTGCCCGCATCATCTGAGGACTCACAGTTCTAAATTCTGGGACTCTGTAATCATGAAATAGAGGCTGTGACTGTGGCAGACTTCAGTGGAGAACCACATGACAATATAAGTCCAACTCACTTGAGCCTTACGGTGGTTTTTCTTCTCTTTCATTTTTCTCTTCTTTCCCCTCCTCTTCTTTATTTTTCTCCCTGTCTTCCTCCTCTTCCTCTTCCCTCTTTTCTCCTTTGTTCTCCTCCTCTTCTTCCCCTTCCTCTTCCTCCTTCTCCTCTTCCTCCTCTTCTTCTTCTTGTTCTTCCCCTTCCTCTTCCTCCTCCTCTTCTTCTTCTTCTTCCTTCCTTCCTCTTCTGCTCTTTTTCTTCTCCCTGCTTCAAGATGTAGCCTAGGCTTTCTATAGCTATGCGGACGAGAATAACCTGAACAGCCTCCCGCCTGTGTCTGCCTCTTAAGTGCTGATATTGCTGATGTGTGCAGTTTTAGGCGGAGATGGGGGTCTAACCCACTGCTTTGTCCATGCCTTGCGTGCACTGTACCAGCTGATTGACAACCCCGCGCCCCCACATACATTCTTCCTCCCTTTTGTTCTGTCTGGGACCCCAGGCATAGGGTAGTGCTATTCACACTCAGGACTGTTCTTCCCATCTTAGCTAAGCCTCTCTGGAGACACCCTCTCAGACACCTGAGGTTTGCTTCCTCAGTGATTCTAAATCTTGCCAGAGGGACAGTGAAGATTAATCCTCAAAGAATTTCACTGACTGGCAGGCCGAGAGACTCTGAATAAAGCAAATTGTCCGAGCCACTCGCCTGTCAAGTGGCAGAACTTGGATTTGAACACATGATTCCGTTGGTTTGCTCTATTTTGCCAGCCCTCTCCTTTCTCCCAGCGCTGCTTTTCTCTGGAGCAGGAACTGATGGGCCTGGAGTTTGCAGACTATCCTCAGGCCATGTGAGTGCCGGCCAGGCTGATTCTCACAGGCAAGGCCTCCCCCAGTAGAGGATCTGCTGAGTGTGAAGTGCTGAGGGCTATGGCTTGGGGGTGGTGAGCCGCAGCAGCTCAGCTGGGCACTTTGTGCTAGAAGGAAGAGTTCCTGGCCCAGAGCTGTGTTCTGTTCCCATCCTGCCTCCAATCTGCCCCCTCCACAGCCCCAGACTTCCGCTTGAGTCAGCCCAGGGCCTGCGTGGGGGCGTCCTCTGGTCTTCAGCAACATCCTGTGTTCTCCATTCTGCACACCTATTTTCCATTCCCAGGGAATTCTTCCCATCAGGGTTCAGTTTTTTTTTTTTCTTACACACCCAGGAGCCAAACAGCCCACAGAACAATTAAAAATGGCTCCCCTGAGGTACCCCAGAACCATCCCTGCGTTGCATAGTCTCCTGCCTCTAGGGTCTGGCTGGGCCTCCTGCCATCATCCCCAAAGGTTCCAAGCTCTCCTTCAGCCTCAGTACGAAGAGCTTCTCTTCCAGAGTCTGTGTCTGACTCTACCGAACTGTCTCAACTACTAGGGAACACATCTACCATATTGTTTGCCCAGCCTCCCTCCCATCCTGTCCAATCGTTCTTTTGTCCTTGTTTTTATAGTTTATAGTCCTAGTTTAAATCTGTTTGTGGTCCAAGATCTAGAATGTACTGGATTATTACCCAAGTGTTTTGTACTTCATTTGTTGCTGTAAAAAGTTTTACAACCATGATGTTCTTAGAAACTGTCTGGATTCATCTGACCCCACCCCTCCCTGACCCTACCCCTCCCGGACCCCACCCCTCCCTGTCTGGTCCAGCTCTTGATGCTCCCGCTTCGGCTTCCTGGATGCTGCAAGCATACGTGACAACAAACCCTCTAAAGACTGTATATCTCTTAGTGATACAGTGTGATTTTCTCACTGTTAACACTCCATGCCTGATAATATATACATGTGGACGTGTGCACACATGCACACACATGAACACACACACATACGCACAGGGATACACAAGCACACATGTACATGCACACACATGCAGGGACACACACTCATGTACTTCAAACACACACGCACACATACTTCCATGGACACACATGAGCGCGCACACACATACATGCACACATGCATGAACATGCACACATAGGCACACATGCAGGGACACACGCACTAGCACATATGCACACACATGCACACATACTTCCATAGACACACATGAATGTACACACACACACACACACACACATACACACACACACACACACACACACACACACGGATAGAGAACAAGCATATGCCTTCCCTTTCTCACTCTCTCAAGGCTCGCATTCCCCCATCTTCTTGCTCCAAGGCCTGTAAGGAGAATTGTCTGCGGAAGGTCAGTAGCTTTGGCTGAGTGTCTTTATTTAGAACACTCTTTTGCTGATGCCCACCCCATTACCTTTGAGTGTGCGGAAATGGAGCCCATTAGAAGCACCAGCAGGCAGGAGACTTCCAAACGGACTCCGAATGCCTCTGAGCTGGGCTCATCTCGCCACTTCGGTTTATTTTATCGACAGCCCCACCCCCAGCTCTCTCTTAATGGCTCCTGACTTCTCTTGCTTTGCCAGCGCAGACCTGTTTATGGTGAAAGGAAACTTGGCTTTCAGTGCTAACTCCGGCACCCACTCTTATCTCTGCTGCCCTCCTCCGGGGCGAGACCTGCTTCCTGGGGCCCCCACCTGACTTTGGACCCCCACATCCAGAGCTCTGACTGGCCCAGGCAGGAGTGTAAACAGTCGGCAGGCACTCCTGGCGGGTGCTTTTACAGTCGACCCTGATCTGTGTGTCCTTCACTCTTCTGGCTGGCTAGGGTCCCAGAGTCTCCAAGAAAGCCATTTCTTCCTGCAGTGCCTGTTTTCTGTCCCACCTTGTCCTGTGATCTTCCAGCATGTCTTCTCTGTGTCATTTAAAGTACTGCCGGGTGCTACTTTTGTGTTTCCAGCTTTCTGAGTTGCAGAATTGAGGTGATATGCTCACAGCTTCAATGCGGGTGTCCTTACATTAAAAAGTCGTAAGGATTTAGGAGCGACACACATAGAAGAAACATCTCTTCAGGGCTCTTACTGGCACAGTGAGGGCCTCTGTCAGCAGCGAGAGGGTGGGAACAGGCTCTGGGTGGGCACTTACCAAAGCAGAGCATACGAATGTGATTATCCTGAACAAGGGATTCTGCTTCTAGGAAGTCGGCCAAGCAGGAGAGTAAAGTCCCACATGTCTTTGTTGCAACAGTGTCTAGGACATAGCATAAGCTAAAAACCATCTACATGTTCATCCTCTGACAGGGTGGGTGGCTGCTGCCCCAGTGGTGAGCACGGCTCTCTGTAGCGATCTACTGGATAACTGTGGGCTGGCGGCAAGTGATTTCTCAGGGCACGTGTATGTGCATGTATATGTGTGTGTGTATATATATGTGTGTGCGCACGCATGTGTGTGTGTATCTCAGGCATAGGTGTTAACAGTGAGACACTCATACCACATTACTATGAGACACTCCTTTAAAACACAACTAAAAAACAAGCAGAGAGCAGAGAATGTTTGCCAGGGAGGGGACACAGAGATGGAAAGAGGGTTTTAAACGGTGTGCCCTAGTACACTGAAACTTTTATCATGCGGAGGATACACACGGTGTTAACAAAATTTAGAAATGGAAAAAGGGCGTCAGCAAGCCTGGTGTGCTAGAGTGTCCCTGTAATATCAACACACCCATATGGCAGAGGCCCGAGGATAGAGAGTTCAAGGCCAGCTCAGGCTATGTTATGGAGAATCTGTCTCACAAACGAACTGATATTTTTTTTTTAAAAAAAAGGGCTGGGGACAGATAAGTTATTTCTGTCCTGACCACTCCCTGTGTATTTCTAGAACATTCTAGTGATACAGATATTGGCTCTGACTGTGACCTATGAAGAATGGAAATCTGCCACACACTTTTAGAAACCAAAGAAGGGTGTGTACTCAGATCTTGCCAGTGAGTGTGCCTTCAAAAGTTTCATGTGGCTTTAAGACCAGGAAGACCAGTCACCCAGACTCTGTTATGGTCCCTTATAGCCTCCGGCAGTGCTCCTCAGACTCCCAAGTGTGCTGCCTGTCTCCTCAGGCCTGTGCTGCATCTGCAGTGTTGTCATGCACCAGCTCTGCCTTTGCCTTCCTAATTCTCACAGCCTGCGGCATGGTAGCCAGGCCACAGGTGCATGCTAACAAACGTTTGTTCGTTCTTCACACGGCTGTCAGAGTGAGCTATCTAAATACTAAACAGTAAGGTGCAGTGTTTAATTCCTGACCAAACTGGTCATCATTATGCCCATATCCTTGTGGTCCTGGGACTGAAGAGATGAAGGCAGGGTCGTGTTCAGGTCTGAGGCTAGCCTGGGCTACATGAGAAATGCAATTGCAGCCATGGGGAATACCTGTAATACCAAGATTTGCTTAGGAGGTGGAGATAGGAGGATCAAGAATCCAAAGTCATCATCAGTCACTTAGGGAGTTAGAAGACAGCCTTGGCTACATGAGCAACTATTTGGAAGGAAGAAAGGAAGGAAGGAAGGAAGGAAGGAAGGAAGGAAGGAAGGAAGGAAGGAAGGAAAAGGAAAGTTAAATCCCACCTTGTAGATCACTGCTTTTAGAATAAAACAAACTCCACACCATGACGAAGATGCATGGTAGGCCCTGACCCACTTCTTTGTTATCACCCCCATGGCCTAACACATCTCAGCTCCAACCATCTTTGCCCTTTGCCCTTTGCCTGCCCCAGAGTCTCTGCAGTCCTTGTTCCCAGTAGTTGAATGGCTCTTCCTGGTTCCTCTCAAAACTGTACCTCACCATTCCGTTCTCCGCCAAACATCGCCTTTTCAGAGAGGCTTCCCTGGTTCCTCTGTACAGAGGATGCCCCTCCCTTAAACCCAGCTGCCACTCCGTCCCACCCCCACTGCCTAGGTTATTTTCTTCATGGTAGCTGTCACCTTCAATAGTTGCTTGGCTGACTTGGGCTCTGACTGCTTCCCACAGACCGTCGATGCTCGAGGCACAGGGCATTGGCTGGTGTTCATCCCTCCCGTGCCTGGAGAGGGATGCCACTGCCAGGGTGGTAGCCGCGTGGAGCACTCAGCAGGTGCTCCACATTGGCAGACTCTCTGCTGTTTACTTGTGTGCCTCTGGGGAGAAGCCACGCGTGCTCTGCAGCTGGGAGGCAGGGCAAGCCTCGGGTAGCAACGGCAGCTGTGCTAGAAGTTGTGTTGTTCCGCAGTCGTGCGGAAGCACACCCAGCGGGGGCTGTCTCCTGCCCACCTTCCTGTTCTGGGAAGCAACACATGTTCCTGGGGGAGACTCTCCCTAGGGAGAGGGTTGGTTAGGAAAATAGCCCAGTGCCTGGGAAGGGGGAGAGGAGAGACCGCCGGGGTAGGAGGGGAAGGAATGGTTTTTTTTTGGGGGGGGGGGAGAGATGACCTGTCTCCAAGACAAGATGAAAGTCTGGAGCAGAGGAGATGGAGATCCAGGAGGTTGTTGCAGGCAGAATCCTCACTCCTGTGTGCACTCAGTGGACATAACCGGATGCTCATCATGGCCACAGCACGGAGTGGATGAGCGCGCCATATTCATTTCCAAACACCAGACTACCTCAGACTGCATTCTCTGCCTTATTTACCTTCTAACACAATCCCCCAGGCTAATTCCACGCCCCCCCCCTTCTCCCTCCCTGTGACAAGATGTTACCATGTTTCCAAGAAGGTCTTGAGCTCTGAGGCTCAAGCAATCATCCCCTCAGCTTCCTGGTTGAGGAAAACTGTGAAGGGAAGGAATCCCTCCAAGGTCTCACTCTTCAAACTACAGGGCTCAGACACCTAATCTGATTTTTGTGCCACAATTTTGAGGCTTCTACAACCTTCCCAGGATTTATTATTTTGGTTATCTCTGCCTTGTTTCCTTGCGGTTACCAGAAATAAACAACCACGAAGAAAAGAGATGGTGTTGTGGGTTGGTTTGGGGACAGTGGAGTTAGGAGGAAATAGGGCCACTGTGGTCTGTGAGGGGATCTATAAGGACCACCCAGGAGAGGAGAGAGGCAGGCCAGATCTCAAACTGCTGTGTAGCCAGGCCGAGGCATGACTAGGTCTCTTCCCGGCTCTAGAGAAGGACTTAGCAGGAACTAAATGGAGACATACGTGGTGAGACAGATTGTCCTCACACTGGGTTTGGGGCCTGGCCTCAACTCCGAGAGCTTCCCAACGGCAGGACAGTCCCAGCCTGTGGGCTTTCCCTGGAAAGTCAGACACCCTGGGAGAAAGCAACAGACAGAAAAGTGCATCTGACTCAGGACAGACTTGGAGCCCGGCTGGGGGACCAGACTCCTGCCCTGCCACTGGGGTGGGGGTGTTGGCAGTCTTCGCTCTTTTCTTTTTCCTACTAGGACAGCCTCAGGATTCCCTCTAATCCATTGACTGGAGGAGAGGGTGGGGGCGGGGCTGGGGCCGGGCCTGGTGAAGCTTCTCCCAAGAATCTACAGAGAGGCCATGTGAAAATCTCTATGTCCTACTCAAAAAAAAAAAAAACAAAACAAAACAAAAACAAAAAAATGTGTGGGTGTGCTGGATGTTGTGGTGCACTCGTTTAGTCCCAGCACTACCTGCCCAGGCAGAGGTAGAGTTCAAGGCCAGCCAGAGCTACAGAGTGAGCCGCTCCCAACTCTTCCAAAAAAGTGGGTGAATATGCTTCAAGAGCTGAGACAGACACTGGAAGAAACACGAATTGAAGGAAGGGAGAAACAGGCCATCTAGCCTGGAGGCTGGGCGTGGCCGAGGTAGAGTGGTAGGAACTGGGAGTCCTTTTTTAAGCTCGGTCTTTTGAGGTTCCACCTCTGCCAGAGAGTTGATCGGCTTCGAACTGGATGAAGGCAGTTCTGTCAGGGCCTGGTGCTCTGGCTAAGGCCATCTGGGGTCTGCTGGTGCTGTCTCCCTTGGCCCACTCCTAGTTCAAGCTCCTTCCCAACCCTCCTCCCATGCTGTTCCAGAGCGGCCACCCACAGAGCAGTTCAGGCTGGGGGCTGAGTCATAAGATCACAGTGCCTGCCAGAGGGTGAGAGTGACAGATGGCTCTATGAGGGTATGGGGGGGGGGGGTACGGGAGGCAGATGGAGGGGGCAGTGGCCTTGGACCCAGCAGGGAGTCAAAGAGCTGACCTGGGAGGTATGCCCAGTCCTCTACAACCAGCTCTTCCTTTCCGCTGTTCCACGGCCCTACCGAGGAAGCTCGTCACTGCGACAGCGACCAGCCTGGCTGGGGATTAGCGTGGAAAGTGATGGAAAGGACACGGCCCGAGGTTGGGAACTTCCGCCGGCCAGGCTGGGTCGGCAGTGGGAGGCAGAAGCCAGCTCTGTTTATCCAGGCCACGCTCTTCCGGAGCAGATGGGCGCCTGTCAGCGCTGCCAGCCAGGAACTGGGCTGACGCCCTCGTACTGCCAAGTGGCAAGTGACTTGAGGGCTCAGAGGGGAGCATGTTTGGTTTGGCTGTTCACGAGGGGAAGTCTTTCCGGCTGAGAGCTGTGTGCACACCTGAGTGAGCATGGTCTCCAAGGAGCATGGGACACAGGGCACAGTATGGACTCCAACCCAAAGAGGCCCAGTCTTGGCGGTGGTGGCTGGGAGCCAGCACCTCGGGGGACTTCAGACTCTCAGCAGCACTGTGGTATACTACAGTATTGAACGGCTACAAGCTGGGTGGCTTCCTAACGCGATAGAAATACTCTCCCAGTTCTGAAGGCCAGCCTTTAGACCCAGGGGTATCTTGGGTTCCTTTTGGAGGCCCGGGAAGAGTATCACCACACTACCCTGACTTCTGGTAGTTGTCAGAAATCTGTGTTTTCTTGCTTGGAAATCTAGTCATGTCAAACCTCTGCTTTCATTATCCCTCAGCAACTCCTTTATTTTTAATCTATCTATCTATCTATCTATCTATCTATCTATCTATCGTCTGTCTGTCTGTCTAGTGTGTGCAGAGAGGATGTACATGCCGGGACAGCCTGTGTGTGGAGGTCAGAGGACAACCTGATGCAGTTGCTCGGTTCTCTTCAGTGACAATGTGGGTTACATGAATTGAACTCAGGTCTTCAGACTTGGAAGCAAGTCACTTTGTCCACTGAGCCAGCGCACTAGACCAGTATCCTTTTTTTTTTTTTTTTTTTTTTTTAAATAAGGACACCAGTCCTATGGAGTCAAGGGCCCATCGTGTGCCTTGCTCTGGGTAAGGGTTCTTTAGTGTCTTCTGAGGTCACCTGGAATCAGAGCAGGAACATAGAACAAAAACGGACCCCTCTCTCCTGCTGTATAAACAGTTAAGGAGAAGAGCATCTTTGGGAACCATCTGGTCAAGAATGGGGGGTGCCCTCCTCTTTAGTGGTAGGCAGGAAGGGTGTATCATAATACAGTGGGTGGTTGAGATAGGTCAACTAGAAGGGACCTGGGGGCTATCCCAACTAGCTCCAGGCTTGGTGGGTCAAGGGAGGTGGTGTCTTCTAGCTTCCCGTCTCATTGTTTACCTGCCTGGGACTTGAACTCTGCTCATCCTGGGCTGAGACCAGCCAAGGTTCTGGTCTTCATCAGGATAGGAAGCAGCACGGTCACGCTGAGCTGGAGCAGGGAAGGTGGAGAAGGTCTCAATAGCTCTCAGCTCCCTGCTCCTGCCTCCAGGGTCGGTCGTTCTCAGAGGGAGACCAGCAGAGAGTGAGAGACCGTGAACAAGGACTAATTAACAAACTGCTGACCCTGGCCCCTGGCCTGGCCCCTGGCCTACAGTTAGCAGCAGGGAACACTTACTAAACAGCAATAGTGAAGGCACTCCGACTTTCCAGCACCCACTCTTCTTTAGAGGACTGCATCCCGCCCTCCTCAGTCTGACAGATTCAGCTGTAGGATCGATCTTTTGCACACTGGAGTGCAAGCCTCCCACCCTGAGCATTATCATCCTAACTGAACACTCAGAACCTGGATTCGAGGCGAGCCAGAGAGCCACATGTTATAAAACTTGCACTCTGAGTGGTAAGTCAACAGAAACACAAGGTGAGAATAAATTCTGTGTTGGATAGTTTTATGTCAACTCGACATAAGCTAGAGTCATCAGAGAGGAGGGAGCACCAACTGGAAATGTTTCTGTAACGTTAGGCTGTAGGCAAGCCTGTAGGTCATTTCCTTAATTAGTGATGGATGTCAGAGGGCCCAAGCCATAGTGGGTGCTGCTGTCCCTGGGCTGGTGGTCCTGGGTTCAATAAGAAAGCAGGCTGAGTGAACCATGAGGAACAAACCAGTAGGCAGTGCCCCTCCATGGCATCTGGATCAGCGTCTGTCCCCAGGTTCCTGCCCTGCTTGAGTTCCTGTTCTGACTTCCTTCAGTGGTGAACTGTGATATGAATGCATAAACTGAATAAACCCTTTCTTCCACACATTTCCTTGGTCATGGTGTTTTGTCACAGCAACGGTATCCCCCAAGTAAGACAAATACCACAAGGACCTTCAGGGACTGGTGTGCACATAGAGCAGAAAGAAAATGTCAGGAGAGGAAGGAGCACTGCAGCTAGGATAGAGTCAGGGCAGGGCTCAAAGAGAACATGAGAAAGTGAGTCCAGCCCTGACGGAGGACCGAGTACAAGCATCTGGCCCTGTGGTATCTTGGAACAAAAGCATCCAGCAGCATCCTGGGGAGCAGAGATGGGAGATCAGGAGGAGGAAAGGCCGAGCCACACCTACCTCCTCTCCAGGAGCCTGCTGACCCCAGGAAACCCCAAACCTACCCTAGCTGATTGACCGTGTCCCCTCTTGGGGTGAGCTCTTCTCAGCAGGACCTCCTGCCCGCTGTCAGTGGCTCCTGGGGGAGAGAAAGGAATTGCAGCTGCTCTTTCATTGACCTCAGGGAAGAGAGAGTCTCTCAGGACCACAAGGCTGACAGGAGTATGTGGACTGCACAGGCACATGAGAGGAATGGAACCTTGGCACAGGCTAGGGATGGGCAGGAGAAAAGGAGCTGGGTGTGGCATTCTGTAGATCACAGGAACTCATGGACTGGAAGGGATCAGAGAACAGTTCCAGTCCAGATTTCCACTTGAACCAGTGTGTAAGCCCTCAGGAATGAGGAGATGCTTGGACAAATGTAGGAGATGCTAACTTTTAATCTGTCTGTCCGTCTATCTATCTATCTATCTATCTATCTATCTATCTATCTATCATCTGTCTATCTATCTATCCATCCATGTATCATCTATTCATCAACCATATATCTATAGTCTATTTGCCTGTCTGTCTATCTTCCACCTATTTATTGAGATCGGGTCTCTTGTAGCCTATGCTGGCCTTGAACTTCTTGATCTTCCTACCTCGGCTTCTTTTTTTTTTTTTTCTTTTTTAGTTTTGCTCTTTTTGTTTTGATAGCTAAAACTATTCTCAACAGTAAAAGAACTTCTGGGGGAATCAATATCCCAGACCTCAAGCAATACTACAGAGCAATAGTGTTAAAAACTGCATGGTATTGGCACAGTGACAGGCAAGTGGACCAATGGAATAGGATTGAAGACCCATAAATGAACCCACACAACTATGGTCACTTGATCTTTGACAAAGGAGCTGAAACCATCCAGTGGGAAAAAGATAGCTTTTTCAACAAATGGTTCTGGCTCAACTGGAGGTCAGCATGCAGAAGAATGAGAATTGATCCATTATCTCCTTGTACTAAGCTCAACTCCAAGTAGATCAAGGACCTCCACATAAAACCAGACACACTGAAACTAATAGAAAAGAAACTAGGGAAGACCCTTGAGGACATGGGCACAGGGGGAAAGTTCCTGAACAGAACACCTACCCCTAAGTGCTAGGATTACAGAGCTGTGTTACCGTGATTGCCATATGATTAGATCAGGTCACTGGTAAGCGTGTGAAACCCCATGCTGAAGACAGCAGGAAGCTCTCAGGTGTTTCCAGACCACACAGGAAGGAAAGGGCTAATGAAGTAAACATGTCTCAAATATTTGAGAAAGTGTTCAATACCATTAGCCATTAGGGAAATGCAGACCAACGCTACAGGGCGGGGGAGGGGCTTCTCATCCCAGTCAGAGCAGATGGCATGAAGAAATTAGCAACAGGCTGGGCGGTTGTGGCACTTGCCTGTAGTACCAGCACATTCGGAGGCAGGTGGATTTCTGAGTTCGAGGCCAGCCTGGTCTACAAAGTGAGTTCCAGGACAGCCAGGGCTACACAGAGAAACCCTGTCTCGAAAAAAACCAAAAAAAGGAAAGAAAAAAAAAGAAAAGAAAAAAATAGAAATTAGCAACAGAAGCTGGTGAGGATGTGGGGAAAAGCAGAGTTCCCACCACTCAGTTTTTATTTGCCTTGTTTGAGACACAGTCTACTTCTGTAGACTGAGATGTGGTAAAACTCATAGAAATCCTCCCATCTCAGTCTCCTAAGTGCTAGGATTATGGCATGAGCCATCAAACTCTGCTGAGAGAGAGCCCTGTACATCACTAACTGGGGTGTAAACTGCTGCCGTCGCTGTGGGAATCATTATGAGATTCCCTTTTAAACAATAGAAACAGAAATAGAAATAGAATAGAACTGCCTTTTGTCCCAGCTACCCAACTCCTGGCTAACCGGAAGTATTCTAGGTCAACATGCCTGCCCTACTGAGATATAGAGCCACACATGAATGGATAAAGAAAACATGGGGCTGAAGAGATGGCTCAGCTGTTACAGTCTAGGCTCACAACCAAAAATACAAGAAAACATGGAACGTAGGTACAATGGAATTTTATTCAGTAAAGGAAGAAATAAATGGAGAATGCAGGAAAATGGAGAATTGGAGATCATTATCTTCAGCAAAAAAACTATTCAGAAAGACAGATAATGTGTGTGTATATGTGTACATGTGTATGTACACATGTTTGTATGTGTACATGTGTGTATGTGTACGTGTATATACATGTTTGTGTGTGTACATATGTGTATGTGTTCGTGTGTGTATATGTGCACACATGCATATGTGTGAGTGTGTGTGTGTGTAGAACATGAATGAATAACTAAAAGAGTCCAGAAGAGGTGGGCAAGTGAGGTTAGATGAATTTAAAAAGAGAAGGAGGACTATTGAGGAGAAAGGGGACCAACAAGAGGGGACAGGAATATAAGACTGAACAAAAACAGAGTATAATTAAATATCGTCTGGGCATACACACACAAAATGTCACAGTGAATTTCATTTCTTTGTATGAGAACCAACCGATTATTTTTAAAAACCAAAATGAGGGGATAGGGAGAGGTGGAAGTCATTTGGTATGTAGGAAAATGTCACTACTGTTGCCGGAAATATTTAGAAAGTGAGCCAATATGTTCCCACACTAGTGCCGGCAAGGCAACCGGGCGAGCCGCAGAGCCCATGTCGGGCCACAGGGCTCCACCCCGTGCATCTCACTCGGCGGTCCCTCTGCCCGCTGCCATCTCACCAGTGGGGGACCCCGAGTTCCTCCCCGCTATCATGTAATGTCCCACACACTCCACAATTTGCCACCTCATAACCTAATAACCCGGTAGAATCAAGACTCTTAATGCTTAATTAACCAATCAGATTTAGGTATAAATAATATTACGACCTACAAGATGTTAATACAATAATTTTAGAGCCAATTGATAAAACCCAATTTTTTTTTTTTTTTGATTTGATTTTTCTTCAAGACAGGGTTTCTCTGTATAGCCCTAGCTGTCCTGGAACTCACTCGGTAGACCAGGCTGGCCTCGAACTCAGAAATCCGCCTACCTCTGCCTCCCAGAGTGCTGGGATTACATGTGTGCGTCACCACCGCCCGGCTTATCCCAATATTTCTAATCTTATAAAAACAAAGCTACTTGTGGCTAGTAAATGCCAAGCATGCAGGTCCACGCCGGAAGCCATCTCGAGTTTCCTCCCTTCTCCTGCGACCTCTCCCCCCTCCCACTCCTAGCTCCTCCTCTCTTTTCCTGTCCAATCACAGACCTTCCACTGCTCTAATGTGATTGGACAGGGAAAATCCTGCAACAACTATCCCTTGGAGTCAAGTCACTTCTGAGTTGAAGGACACTTGCAATGTTCTGGACAGTGTCTCACATCCTGGGTTTAAGGGAAGAAATCCTCTGGGAGTGGACTGGCTCCTAAATAGATGTTGGGAACAGTTGCAGCCCTGGCTGGGTTTGCTTCCTCCCCTAGGAGGTCAGGAAGGCCAGGTTGGGTAGAAAACAGTATGGCCGGGTTCCTGCACCCTCTGCAAGCAGAAGAGGAAGCCCCTGCCCACGGTGGCCACTTCCAGACCCTCAGTGGTTGTGGCCAGTTCACTCCCAGAGGATTTCACTCTCCTCCTGTGGTGGAGGACCGGGACCTCAGTCTCACAAAGCAGTCCCCGCCCCTTCCTGTGCTCCCAGCTGGTGTTTCGAGAGAGTACCATTTGGTTACTAATTTCCGTTACTGAGTGGTGACAGGCACCTGCTTCAGGATCCACGCAAGCAAACCAAATTGTCCATTAGCACAGGAACCATTTTGAGCATTTACTGTCATCAAGGCTCCATATAGGGCACAGAGCTCAAAGCCAAATTAAATAGTCCCTTCTAGAAGCCTCACTACCTAGATTTTCATTTTCTCTTTTAAATTATTGATAGCATCATCTCAATATAGTAGATATCAGAGCTATTTCCTGCTGCCAGTCATATGGCTCTTGCTTGAGGCTGGCCTCACATGAAGATTTATTAATTATATAAATGCATTTTTGAAAAGTTATTGGGATTGGTCTACAGTGTTCATCATCTTCTTGAAACTGTGTGTGAGTCTGCATGTTCATGTACTTGCATGTGTGTGCATGTATGCACAGGTGTAAGTATCTGCATGTTCATATAGGCGCTTGTGCACATGTGTGCATGTGTGTGTGCATGATTGTGCATGTGTACATGCATGTGTTCATGTGTGTGCATGCATGTACATGTGTGGGAGTATGCATGTTCATGTAGGTCCTTGTGCACATGTGTGCATGTGTATATGTGTATATATGTGCATGCATGTACATGTGTGTACATGTGTGGGGGTGTGCATGTTCATGTAGGTGCATGTGCATGAGTGTGCATGCATGCACATGTGTGGGTGGTCAGAAGCTAGCCTCAGCTATCATTTCTTAACTGCTGTGTACCCTGTTTTTTAAGACAGCGTCTCAATGGGATCTGGAGCTTGCTAGTTAGACTAGGCTTGGCCGGCTGGATTAGCCCAGGATTTCTCCTGCCTCCAGCTCCCTAGAACTGAGGTTACACACCACCACATCTTTTACATGGATCCTGGGGATTAAGCTCAGGTCCTCTCACAGTGTAGATAGCATCTTATTGATTGAGCCATCTCCTCAGTCCCTCAGAGGGTATGTTGTTGTTCTCTTAAATATATTTCTTTTAGGGCTGGGATCTGGCTTCTTGATAAATCTCCTTCCATTGAAGCATGAGGACCTGAGTTTGGGTCTCCAGCACACATGTAGAAACTAGGTGTGCAGCTGATAGCTGCCATGGCAGCCAAACGGTCCTGCGGAACAGCCAGATGTGTGGTCTGTGCTGGTAATCTCCAGAAGAGATTTAAATGGCCCTCCTACCAACCAGATAAGCCCATTTTCATTTCCCAAATGCATCTGGAAGACAATTCAAGTGCACGGCCAGATCATGATGGGAAACAAGCCTCTCTCATTGCTTCCCCTCCTAAGCCTCTTCCAGGTTCCTGCTGTTAGTGGCTTCTATACAGTGCCCTCCAGAAAATACTTAATGCATTCGTCAGCATTATAAATGTATGAACACTTCCTACTCTTAAAAGGCTCTTCCGGACAGTCTCTCTCTGTGCCGATTGTACATCTCTACACCTTTTTGTCCTGTTATGACAAAACTTGCTGACAGCAGTAGGAGGAACCCACTTTTTTTCTGGGACTACCTGATGCCCTGGAATAGCTGGGACTCCTCAGTAGGCCTCCTCACCTCCTCTGAGCCTCAGGTTTGCTCGTTGTAAAAAGCGTACGTTTTAGGAGCTCAGTGATGGGGCATAGAAAGGCCTGGCTGCACATCAGCCCTGATGTGTAGAGCCCCGCCCTCACCCTACAGATGAGGGAGGGGCTGCCAGCTCTAAATAGACAGCATGGAATTTCCTGCCAATTGCTGTTCCTCAGAGTGACATGCTGCTTGTAGTTTTCCAGCTATAGAAAGGAGAAGATAGAGTCCCCTAACTGGAAATGACAGGGTCACATGAATTCCTCACCCATGGTGTTGGCTTCCACCCCAGACACATAAGCAGTCCAGACTTCAAGACATTCCATCTGTCCCTGGCTTGGGCAGGTCCCTGATGATATATGGGCCTGGCTACCCTCCTCCCCTTTGGTTTCAGCTTTTAACACCCATGTGACCCAGCATTGGGACATATGATTATAGTGAAAGTTTTCAGCATTTTCTGGGTCTAGAAGGCAGTCTGGCTATTGCCAGCAAAGCTATGTCTAGCCCCACAAAGTCAAAAAGAGGAATAAGACCTCAGCTGGAGCATATGGGTGCAATGGGGACAGCAAAGACAGCCTAGATTGGACAAAGGCCATCTGTAACATGGTGGCAAACATCAGCTATAGCACTGGGCCTTGTAGGTATCATCTGCTTGGCTCTTCCAACTTCACCCCCATTCAGTGGATGGTTATATTGAGGTTCAGAGAGGAGAGTCAGTGTGGTGTTTTGAATAGACTCATGTGTTTGAATGCTTGCCCTGTAGAGAGTGGCACTATTAGGAGGCGTGGCCTTGTTGGAGTAGGTGTGGCCTTATTGGAGGAAGTGTTTCACTGTGAGGGTGGGCTTTGAGGGCTCTATGCTCAAGCACCACCCAGTGTAGAGAGAGAGTCATCTCCTAGCTGCCTGCAGAAGACAGAGTCTCCCTGTGGCTGCCTTCAGATCTAGATTTAGAACTCTTGGCTCCTCCAGAACCATGTCTGCCTACACGCTGCCATGCTTCCCACCATGGTGATAATGGATTGAACCTCTGAAACTGTGAGCCAGCCCCAACTAAATGTTTACTTTTATAAGAGTTGCCTTGATCATGGTGTCTCTTCACAGCAATAAAACCCTAAGATAGCCAGTTTGCTATAAACATCATAAAGGACATCTGGTCTACCCTGTAAGGGGAAGATGAGCCTCCCTAAACCAGCCATGTCCTCAGAGCTCCACAGGAGGTCATGGTAGATATTGAAAAGGCCTTACTGGCTCCACTTTATTAATGTAAGATTTCCTGGGGAGGGGGGGGAGAGAAAGAGAAAGAGAGAGGAAGAGGGAGAGGGAGAGAGAGGGAGAGAGAGAATGTTGAGCTAGAGTTGAGGCCAGGCTCAGGCCAGCCTCTTCTTACCAGCTGACATTGGTATCACCTCTGCATCTCCAGTCTTTCATGTTCTTCAATATGCTCTGGAAGATGTGTAGACCTGGAAACTGCTGGAGCACTGGCTAGCTGTGGCTCAGAGCTGAAGTTATGGTGAGCCTACATTGGCTCCCACCTGCCAGATAGAGGGATCAGATGTCCATAGGTTCAGTTTATAAGGATCACATGCTAGGATGGTGCTGGAGATGGAGTCTAGGGCTTTGATAGACCAGGTAAATGCTGCACCATTGCCTTGTATCCCCAACTAGGAGCACAAAGGAACAGCAAGAGCATCAACGTGCCCAGTTGCTTTCCAGATCATGTTCTCATTGGATGCTCACAACGCACAACTTACAGCAGAGAAAACATGGTGCCCAGAAGTAAGGCCATACACAGAGTTGGAACTGTGAAGCCCTTTTCCAGAGCCCTTGTGCTTGGTCACAGGAACCCCCTGCCATCGCCACAGTCACACATCCTTCCCTCTAAGAAAGATCCTGTCAGGCTGGGGCCCCGCCTCCCTGCACCATGCATGCCAGTGCCATTGTGTCGAGCTGAGGAACAAGGTGGAGAAAGTCAGCTCTGGGGGAGATTTGGGAAAATAGAAGATGTTGACTAGATGCACGTTGTCGACAGGAAGGCATTCTGGGTAAGAGACTAAGGCACAGAGGTGTGGCTAGTGCCTGGGAGCCAGTTCAGAGCATGATGAAAAGGGGAAGGGTCTAGAAGCTAAGACTGTGGGTTGGGGAAGCAAGGGCTGGTGTCTCAGACACACACAGTAGCCTGAGGGATGGCAGGGGGTCATGCAGTGGCTGGATCCTGAGAGACGCATCTATCCATTCTCGCATCCCGTGAGCTTAGCGCTGCTTCTACCCAGGCCTCAGCATAAGGGCCTTGCACTGTCCTTGCAGAGCCTGGAGCGTTTAAGTAAGCTACCCAGTCCCTCAGCTGGCAAAACAGCCATTGCAGAGTGTGTGGCCTTGGTGCAGGGGACAGAAGCCTGCCCATCCCGCGTTCCAGCTGAGCTCTGGCCTGAGCTGGCCCGCCAGCCAGCCACCTGCAGCCGCTTGAAGGTCCCAGAAAAAGGAAGCGGGGAGGCCACCCAGGTGACAGCCGGCGAAGCAGAGGCGAGCTTGCCGTGCCCGTGGCAGAAGCATGAACACACGCTTGCTTGAAGCCACACTGTTTGGGAGTGATATATGGAAGCCGCTGATATTTAAAACAGAGGGAGAATGGCCAGTGAGCGAAAGTATCCATGGTTATCCAGAGGCTGCAGTCCAGAATGCTTTTCTCTTTATCAAGGGAGCCTTCCTAGGGGGTTTCTCTAGACCACCCTTGCCCTCCTCACCACTCTTCCAAATTAGTGTGTGTGTGTGTGTGTGTGTGTGTGTGTGTGCGCGCGCGCGCATGGGCGTGCGCGTGAGTGTGTGTGTGTGTGTGTGTGTATGACACGGGAGGAGAGTGTGTCAGCGTGTCCATAGAGGTTAGAGAACAGCTTGGTGGCGTTGGGTCTCTCCTTCCACTTGTATGTGGGTCCCAGGAGTTGAACTCAGATCACCAAGCATGTGTTAAACACCTTTATGTGCTGAGTCACCTCAGTGCCCCTCAGCCACATATGTCTATATCCAGGGCCCTGCTAGCAGGTCCCCTGGGGCGGAGGCTGAGGAATCCAAGCCTTATCTGCTGTTGTGCAGCTTCTGCTAGAGCTGCCTGTTTCAGGCTTTCATCCCCAGCCAAGTGGAGGTGGAGAGCCTCATACCCAAAGTGCCTGGTTCAAACCCTAGTTCTGCCACTTGTTTGCTGTGTGACCCTGGACGCTCAAACCACCTCTCTGAGCTTCTTATTTGCTTATCTCCCGAAGGAGAATTACAAGTTCGGCATAGTGGCAAAGGCCTATAACCCCAGCATTTTGGAAGCTGAGGTAGGAAGACAGCAAGTTTGAAGACAGCTTGGGGTACATAGTGAGTTCAAAGCCAACCTGTATATACTACGTCCCTGTCTCAGAAAACAAACCCAAGAATCGCATCTAGCCCTATGAAGACAAGGAGAATCCCATTGGTGATAAACCCAACACACTGCCCAATATATATGTATCCCCTCATGACAACATATTGCCCTATTCTTCCACAGAGTGAACAACTCCAGGCTCCAATTAATGAATATATGATTCACCCCAGTGTAGACCTAAGATCTACAGTCATTGATTTCTGCTAAACTCCCTGGCTATAGGGCAGAGCAAAGGATGGGGGTGGGGTGTCAAGCCCAGCTCCTGAGTCTCTCAAAACCTGGACTGCAGTCTCAGCTCCTCTTCCTGCTCTCTGGGGAGCTTTGGATGGCCTGCCTATGGGCTGTGCAGTAGTCCTGTCCTGCCCTGTCCCGGAAGAGTTGCTATGATGTTCCAGTGACCCACGGATAAGGTCAGGCTTTGTCCTCAGCTGTGCGTGTCAGGTAAGTGCCTCTCAATGAGGAAATGATTGATAGTGTCATCAGTAGAACCTGGAGGAGTCTGGCTCTAGAGTCACCTCGACCGCATTTCATGCAGCTGTAACTGCATGTGGCTGATGCCCCCCCCACACACACACACACGCTGGCTGCACAGGCCGTGTCATCACCACTGAAAGTTCTGCCTTGCACCAGAGGTTTTCCAGTGGAAAATGGAAGTGAGAAACTGTGGCTGGAGAAAGCTGAGCAGAGAAGAGTGGGTGATGTGTCTGATTTTCTTGCTTTTGCAGATCTGGCTTAGAAGATTAGACTCGGGTGCCCACTACCTTGGGCTGTTTCAAGTCTGTAGTCATCCCAGGCAGGTCCTTAGAAAACAGCCTTTCCTCCTCACCAGGTCAGGATATCTCAGGCTAACTCCCACAGAAAATATGACTGTGGAGGGTGGGGGTGGGGTGGGGGCCAGAGAGGCTGAGCACTACATGCGGCTTCCTCAACTGGGCTGCTGTTTGACAGGGTGCCCTCCAGATTTGACGGGAACACTCCTGTACCCATTGCAACATAAGCCAAGAGGGCATGGTAAGGAGCAGTCACCACAGTGCCAGGGTGACGGTGGTGCCCCAGAGCAGTGCAAAGAAACCGAGTAGCTAGTCATGCATTGCCTCCTGAGCCCAGACCCGCTCTAGACTCCAGGTCAAGGCAGCGAGAAACCAGCTCTCTCGGAGCCCCGAGGATCTGCAAACACAGCCTGCCTGTAAGACTCCGAGGCAGGGGTCCACAGGGCACACAGAGCCCTCTGCGAGAAGCCTGCTGCGAGGTCACATTTGCTGACTTGCTCCATCGAATGTCCACCCGGACAGATACACAAGCCACATTCATAATACGCAGATATGCGACTCACACGCAGCAAGCACTCAGACATGTACATATAGACAAACACACCAAGAAAGAGTCAGATAGATACACAGGCACTAGAGTCCAGGCAGATGACTCCTACAGGGCCGGATGAGAATTCACCCTGACCCCAAGACACTGAAAGGTTAAATGTGTGTCCCTGGATATAAGCAGTCCCTTGGAGACTTCCTGGATCCCAGTGATCAAAACTAAACATCCTCAAGTCAGTACTAGGAGACCCTAAACTTGGACACATTGTGGGGAAGGTGACCCTGCTAGTCACACGACCTTACATTCAGCCACTGGGTTCCATGGGACAAAGAGACCATTAGGGTCCCAGGCTTCCTGGCAGGACACTTGCTCTCCTTGCTCATCCTTCCTATGGGACCTCTGGTCTCCCCTCAGTCCCTACAGCAGACAGACAGCATAGCAAATGACAAACCGAAAATCAAGGCTCTGGCTATAACTAGTTGGTAGAATTCTTTCCCGGGATGCGTGAGGACCTGTGTCTGATTCCCAGCACGGAATGGATTGGGCGTGGTGGGGCCCACCTGAAACCTCAATAGTGGAAAGGTCAAGGGAGAAGGATCAAGAGTTCAGGGTCATCCTCAGCTACCAGTGTGAGGTCAGCCTGGGCTACATGAGAGCCCCATCTCAAAACGCCCAATTAAAACAAAAAAAGTTATTGGCTCTTGAACTAGCGTGTCCCATGGTGTGGAGCAGAACCGGGATGCTAAGGCTTGGCGAGAGTTCCTAACAGGAAGTTGAGATGCCATGGGTCTGTGCTTGGCTGCCCTTCCTGCCCCAGCTCCAGGGTCAGAGCTGTGCTGTACTTTGCCCTCATGAACTTGAACAGCTCAGTCAGGGCCAGGCTCTTTCCTGAACCAGGTTTTTAGAGAATCTCAGAAAATGGCATCTTCTCACAGGGGGTGTGGATGATCCAGACTGCAGTCCTTCATGTTGTCTGAGGCTCCTTTCAGGGTTTCCTCCCATTCTGTCACCCCTGGCTTTCAATAGCACCCACCGCCAATCCCAAACCCAGGGCAAATCTGAAGACGGTCGCGCCATCTCTGAAACTACAGACAATATCTTTTGGATCAATTCCAAGACAAATACTCCCTACTTTGTGCCCCCTTTAGGTCAAGAAGATGATTTAGTAAGTGATGGCTGGTTGTTTTCAATCATATGTTTTTGTTTTGGGTTTGGTTTTTGGTTTTTTTGAGACAGGGTCTTACACTGTTGCTCAGACTGGCCAACTGTAATCTTAAACCACTAACAGCTAACATTACTTATATAATAAACGTTTACTTAAAATAATTGCTATCATTAGACTGCAAGCCACAGCACAGATCATACAAGGGCAAGTATTTTTGTCAGATTTTTAAACCAATGTAATCCAAGTATCTTGAATCGGGATTGGCACATTGCTGGCATTTGCTAAGTATTTGGTAAATAAAATGTTCACTACGTATGTTTTTCAAATGTTTTAAAATGTGTGTGTGTGTGTGTGTTTGTGTGTGTGTGTGTTTGTGTGTGTGTGTGCGTGCATGTGCATGTGTCTGTGTGTGTGTGTGTGTGTGTGTGTAAGAGAGAGCAGGAGTGACCGAGGGGAGCTTACATGTGCCTCTCCACACAATTATAGAAGCCACACGATTCCTCTTACAAGAGCAGTTTTCTCTTCCCATCTTTGCATTGACTGCAGTGATAAACCTCTGGCTGTCAGGATTATGGCCTCTACTTGCTGAGCCATCTTGATGATCTGCTTTTGAAGTATTAATTCATTTAATCCTTACAACATCATGAAATAGGCAATAGTCTCATTTTGTGGAAAAACAGAACCATGGAGTAATCAACCTCAAATTCAAGACCTATTAAAGGGAAGTTCTAGAACCAGGTGTTTGGCCACCGAGCTCTGTTACCTCGACAGCTATGTCATGCTGTAGCTGTCACTAGCTTTGGGATAGAGGAAGAGGGCTTTGTTGGAGATATAACATGGAGCCTTGGGTGTGCAGCTCAGAGTTCTGTCACTGTTAGGTCATTCGGGGCTTTGTTGCAGTTCTTGATTATCAATTTCTCTTCCCCAGGCCACGATAACTCTAAGACAAAGAGGTAGCCATGGGGGATGTATATTCCAAATACAGGTAACGCTTGATAAAGTCATGAAAGGCATGATGTGTCCTTCCATCTCTTAATATACGCCAACCATCAATATCGATGGGATGACAGGAAGGAGTCAAGGGTTATCAGCAGAAAGAAGATTCCAGAGTCCGGATGACTGAGCTAGAGTCCCTCTCTAGGTGTGTGACCCCAGGCAAGTTGTTCAACCTTCTAGGCCTCAGTTTTATCATGTGTTAAATGGGGATAATAGTAGCTTCTGCCGGATGGCTTCGTAACAGCTATTACACTGTGACTATGATGCTGGTGTGACTCCTGTTTGTCATGGGTCTGATGTGTTGCTAAAGCTCCCTCTTAGCTCTCCCACGGGCTATAGCAGTGACTTGTTAGCAGGTGCCTGCAGCAGGTGTGACCCACTCCTGCCCATCTGTCAGGGTGAATCCTCTGCAGCTTCCGGTCAGAGCCAACAACCTACTTATTAGGTTAATTAGATGCAACACTTTTCCAAAGATATTATGACTCCAATGCCAGGGCCAGTGTCTGATGAGGGTTACAGCTTGCCAGGGAATTGTGCAGTGGCAGATTCTCACCAGCCTCTGCCTGAAGCAAGCTGTGCAGTGTCAGGTGGAGGAGACGTCTCTGTCTTCTGAGACAGCTGGCTGCCTCCTAGGGTCTAGTCTGGATAAGGCTGCTGGACAAAATACAAAATTCCTTGATACATTAGAATTTCAGACAAATACTGAATAAGTGTAAGTATGCCCTAATTATATGGAGCATGTTTACCCTAGAAAATATTCAGTTGCATAGAAAATATTCAGTGCATCTGGAATTCAAAACTTATTTGTAATCCTTTTAAATTAGATATTCTTATCCCCGGGGGCACGTAGGAAAGAAAGACTGGCCTGGGCTGGGGGCAGGAAGGAGAGGCCCAGACTTTCAAAGAACCAGGACCCAGAGCCAGTGTTGCTGGGCCTGACTGGCCCTCCCTGGGCCCTGGCGCTGAGCTCTCCGGGCCCCTTGGGTCTGAGGGGAGATTGCATGAGGGAACTGCTGGAGCCTCTCTCTCAGAGGAAGGCCTTTCAGAAGAGGCAGGGCACTACTGCCAACTCCAAGTTGTTTGCACTTCAGGAGCTCCCTAGAGCCCAGGCCCCCTTTCTGGTTGACATCCTGGATGGGAGGCCCAAGAACAACAACGCCTTCCCCCGGGCACTGTGGCAGTCCCAAGAGCACCTGGGTAGGCATCAACCTCTGAGGAGACCTGCCCCTGGGACTCAGAAGACAGCCCGGTGCCCCACAGGGACCTTGAGAAGGCACGGGGCCTATCCAAGGCCACACAGTGCTGGAGGAAGGACCTGGATGGTGGATGATATCCTAGCATCCTGCCGTTCATCCTTAGCTGGATCTCTCGGGAGAGGCACAGCCATGGCCTGTGCAACTGGCAAACAAACCTCTCGAACTCAATGGGTTTCAAATCCCCGCTGTTTTTTTCTTTCCTCCTCCGACATATTTTCATAGCGCGATCTCTCGACCCCGCCCACCTGGCTGGGCAAACAGACACCCAAGCACCATGCAGGAAATAGATCTGGTAGTATAGCCTCGACGAGACCACAGCCTGGCTGGATTAAACGACAGAAGCATGTGTCATCAGCTTCGGGAGGCTGGAAGTCCCAGGTCAATGTAGTAGCAAGAAGGCGTCTCCTAAGTCCTCCTGCTCGGTTTCGACAGCTTCTTTTACGGTGCACCCTGTGGTGCACTCTGCACATCCGTATCCCTAGTGTCCTCTGTATCCAAACTTCTACCTATGAGAACACCAGCTGAATTGGGTGAGAGACCAGTCCCAGCCTCATTTTAATTTAACCTTTTCTTTGAAACACTCTCCCTAAATGCGGTGGTATTTGGGGGGTCCTGCAGATTGGAACTTCAGCGTGTGCACTTGGGGGCGGGTACTGTGGCTTGGATGAGAAACACTCCCCTGCGAGGCTCGAGTTTGGTTCGAGCTTGATTCGAGGGCAACGCTTTGCACTGTAAGGGCCTGGCCTTTGTCAATGGCTCCAATGATGGATTCAATACTTGAACGGACTGTTAGGGATCCTCATGGAAAGGTAAGTCACTGGGGCGTGCTGTGGGAAGAGCGATCCTGTCCTCAGTCCATTCTGACGTTCTTTTTCCTGCCTGCCAAGCATTCCTCTCGCCACCGCCACCATGATGGTCTGCCTCCCCACAGGCTCACAGCAACAGACTTAAGTCTCTAAATCTCTGAGCCAGAATAAATTCCTCCCCTAAGCTGTCTCTCAGGTATTTGTCATAGCAGTCGCAAGCCTGACTAACCCAGAGGACATGCTTCAGCCATAACGAAGGACACCCGGCTCTGCTTCTTCTCCTGTGAATCACCAAGCCTCGTACACACCACTTCCTCTGTGTTTCTCGAGTTCGTCCGTCTGTCGGTCCGCACCTTTCCCTCATCACACAAGTTCAGGAGTCCCTCGTCCCCTATCAGGATACTTCCCCCAGAGTCCTGCCTCTGCTTACATCCCTGGTTTTCACCCAATAGCACTCAAGTCAGTCTCTGCCATTCATCTTGTAACTCTCTCTATCCCTGGTTGCTTCTTCACGTCACAATAAACCTGAACTCCTTATCATGGTTGCAAACCCTGCATCTAGCCCTCCCCGCTGCCCCATCATGGGGGTCTCACATGTGAGTCCCCCTAACCCTCATGGCAGGCAGCCTTAACCCTTTCATGCTTTAGAGGAATCCAACTATTTCTCATTTGTTTTTATGTGTTTATTTATTTATTTTCAAACAATATATTTCAATCATATTCTTTCCCTTCCCCCAACTCTTCCCAGGTCCTTCCCACCTCCCTACCCACTCAACTTTTTCCCTCCCTCTTTCTCCCTCAAAAGAAAGCAATAACAACAAACAACCCACAAGGAAAACATATTAGAAACAAACAAACCAAGAAGACAAAAAAATATCAAATCAAAACAAAACATATGAAGTCCATACTTGTGCTGGCCAGCTACTCCTGGGCATGGGGCCTGCCCTGGAGGGGGGCGGACACACCCACTGACACCCCCCCCCACCCCTGTTGGAGAGAATGGGTTTTCCCTCTCCTGGCAGGTGTCCTTGCAGATAGCTTCTTGGTTGGGGATGGGACTCTGCCCGCTTCCCTCCTCTGTGCTGGAGTATAGTTTCCTCTATCTGCAGTCTCCCGCCTCTCCCCGCCTGCCCGTCCACTCACTCTCCCCTCCCTCCCTTGTCTCCCCAGGCTCACCCCACCTCCTGTCTTCCCATCCACCCTCCATTCAGACTCCATGTCTCCAGAAGCTTCTCTTTCCCACTGACCCCCAGGGTCTAGGTGGGGCTGTCCCCAGGCATTCCTATGCCATGCATTGTAATTCTTGTTTCCCAGTCCATCTTCCTGATAGCCTATGGCTTTTTGGTGAAGTCAGAGGCTTTCATTGGCAGATGTGTAGGTCCTTCTTAACTATTAGCTGTGATTGTTCTGATTAAATTATCTGGGATCTTTGACTCCAAGCATTCAGAGGCAAAAGGAGAAGTTTCCAGCAATCTTCCAACGGAGGCCATGCACCAGAAGCACTTGTGCTGTTTCAGGGACACACTGATGTTTAGCTATCACCCAAAAATCTGGGCAACATTGCTTGGAGGGGCATTGCCCAAGCATGTACCCCTTTCAAACCTGAGATATACTATTTGAGGCTAGGGTTGAGATACCAGGGCAGAGCCCAGAAACAGACCCTTGATGGCTGGTGTCTGCTTGTGTCGAGGATAAAGAAGGGTCCCTCAGGTTTCCACTCCTGGCCCCACTTTCATTCTCCACACCATGCCTCCCTAGGCCGAGAGCCAATGTGCCTTTCCACGAGTTCTTCTGCTCATCTCCTCACTGCAAATGCTCAAGCAGTCCTATTGGTTCCGTGTGGCCACACCCAGGCCCAGAGGGAAAGGCGGGTGTTGGAATCTAGGGCAGCAGGCTTGTTACCAGGTCTTCTTCAGTTCAGAACTGGCCCTTTGGGAGTTCAGTTGGTTCAACAAATATTTGCTGACTATGGATGGCCGGGAAGCGAGGAGTGAATCCGGTAATGCTGTCTGGCTACAGATTGGCCCTCGATGCACTCTGAGGCCAAGGCTCGAAGAGGAGCTGAGAGAGAAGCAGAGGGGAGCTCTTTGCTGACATTGTCATTCTCCAAGTTCACCTCCATCACTGTGGGACAAAGGAGAAAGGGTTATCCTCCCATTCCCATCTCAGTCGTCCCCTATGTTCCCGACAGCCCAGGGCGGCTAGACCTATTGTCACAACTCCCTCCTTCCAGGCTGATCTAAAATGAAGATTCTCTTTTCTGGAGAACAGGTTGAGATGGGTTGGACAAGATAAACACAAGGTGCTGCTCAGGGTAAGGTTCCTTGAAGATGCATTGGAACCAGGGTCAGTCCACTGGGCCCTTTCGGATAGAGAAGCGACTACAACACCTGTTTGTGCAAAGGACCCGGGCTCAACTCTTAGCACCCATGTTGAGGCTCACAACCACCTGTAGCTCCAGTTCCAGGAGATCCAAGGCCCTCCTCTGACTTCCTAAGACGCCAGGCATGCACATGTTGCACATATATACATGCAGACAAGTGCTCATACACATAAACTACAGTATATCTATCTAATTTTTAAATGCAGCTTCCTTGGCCTCACTCACCGGTGGAAATCTGATTCAGAAGGCTCAGGGTGGGGCCCTGCTGTCTATATTTCAGCTGTTGATGCAACAGGTTACCTGTGACTCCGAGGCTTAGCTTCCTTTAAGCTCAACAGCAAATTGGGCATGGGTGGTACATTCCTGTAATCCCAGCCTCGGAAGGCAGAGTCAGATTATAAATTCCAGATAGGCAAAGACACACACACACACACACACAACCCCAACAACCTAACCCCCCCTAGGTGGGCGTCTGACATTTGGGGAGGAGGTACATGAGAAACATTGAGTTTCCTGGGCTCAGCAGATCCAGCCACACCTGGTCCTATGCGGTGCCTCTCACACTCATTACTTCATTAGCCTCCCAGTCTGTACTTGAAGCACAGGGCTGGGTGCTTTTGCTTAATCCTCACCCAGCCCAGAAAAGCAGGTGATATCCTGGCTTTACAGCCAGGACTGGTTAGGTTGTTCCCCAAGGTTGGAGGGAAAAGTGATCTACTCGACATCCAAGTGGTCTGGGTGTCTGGGTGCTCACAGACCCCAGGGGAAATTAAAAACTAGGTTGGGGCAGAATGGACTGGAAGCTCCAGGAAAGATAAAAGCAGAGACCTGGGGGGTGGGGGGAGAGGGCGGGTTACAGAGAAAGGTACCTGAATGCTGGCGCAGAGGCGGCGGCAGCTGGGCTTGGCAGATTGCATTAGAGTCAGACACCTTCGGAAGGAATAGGCACACTAAGGGACAGAGGGAAGTCACTGGAGAAGGTGAAATGTGGTGGGCACAGCAGGTGGTCTGGTGTGCTTACAGTGTAGGGCGTGTTTGGGGACACAGGACAGGTTTGCTGTGACTTCATTGTTCAGTGGGCGTTGGGAAATGATCAGGCAGACCCAACAGTGAAATAAGAAAGCAGATGTGGCTTTAGGAAGGCGTTGGGGACAGAGGGCTGGATAGATTCACTGGGAGCTGAGCTAGGAGCTGGCTTGACCTGGGAGATAGTGCACTGAGCCACGCTGCTCCTCTGGGCCAGTTTGTTCACTTTCAAAATGGCGATTCTCCATTGAATCTCCCCAGTATCTGTCCTGGGTTGCTGTGAAGACAATGACAGCAGCAGCAGAGATGGAGAAAGTGTTGGTAAGCTCCGGGAGGCAGAATTGGGGTGGGGGTGGGTGCTGGGTACCGTGTGACCCTAAGGCCCACTAGCTGGGGATCCCAGTGGCATGGCTGCAAGACATGCAGGCATTACAGAAAATAAATGCCTAGGGGTAGAAGGGGTTCAGTTCCCCAGAGGCATCTGCATTTGAACTGAGAGAAGAGGCAGGGGGACTCCTTCCAGGACATTCATGCCCCACAGACACATCTGCTTCTCCATCCGAAAGGGCCCAGTGGACTGACTCTGGTTCCAATGCATCTTCAAGGCACCTTACCCCGAGCAGCACCTTGTGTTTGTCTTGTCCAACCCATCTCAGCCTCTTCTCCAGAACAGAGATGATATAACCAGAAGAGCTCAGGCTCCCTGGGCTCCAGAACCAGGGGCACCTCCAGAGAGTCTTGTGGGATGTCCAGTCCAGATGTATGCTCCTGTGTTACCTTCCTAGAAGGTCTCAAGATTGGGTTTGGTCCTCCATACCAGACAGGACCAAACATCTACCCACACACAACAGGACAGAGCCCTGGGCCTCCCCCAACTCTCTTGCTATTCAACACTCAGGTATTGTCCCCTCTCCCCACAAGGTCCCAGTTGAATCCAGAGCTTTGGAGGAAGAATTTGCGGGGGAGGAAGGAACTGGACTCTCCCTCACTAGCAAAGCCTGAGTCTCTCTAGAAAAGCCACCCCCTCAGGCCTGCCTGCCTGTCCCTCCAACCCTGTGATACTCCTCCTCGGCCAGAAATGTTTCCTGATGAGCTCACTGCCCTTACATAACAAGTCTGTCAGCGTTCTGAGCTCCAGCTACTCCGTCTTAGAAGACACTTCAGCTCCTGTCTGAGGCAATATACCTAGGAAAGGCAGGGAGAGCCCTTGGCATCTCAGGTTCGAGTCTGAAGTCGAACTTCTCCACACTACTACTGCCAAGGGCCAAGATTACAGCAACATTAAAAATCCTGACTGGCTTGGCTTTGTGATTCTAGAATCAGGAGACACTGGATCGCATCGACTGGAGCAAGGGTTCGTCTGGGCTGGCAGAGGATGGAGACTGGTCTCCTATGTGAACGGCTGAGGAAGCAGAAACAAAGAACAGAGACTTGATTGCTCATCTGCGAGTTATCTTCCTTGTAGGGCCGGGACAGGAAGGCAGAACAATAGAGTCGGATGATTATCGTTTGACTACCTTTTGTAAGCACTAAACGATGAACAGGTCACAGCAGTGGGAGCTCCTCGGCCATGCCAACCTTTGACAGAACTCAGCTTTCTCATTCCCCTGCCTTTCCAGAAGGCCAGGTAACAACTGTATTTCAGAACTCTGTTAAGTCTGGGTGATTCCATTTTTATTTTAATCCAGTCTGTTGGGCCCAACTCAGGAACCTTGTGTATAAAACCAGGGCCTACGGCTGAGCAAGGTGACCTGGTGGGTAAAGAATGCAAACCTAACGACCTGAGTTCGGTCCTCGGAGCTCACAGTGGAAGGAGAGACTTCAGTCACTGTGGCATGATCGTGTGCCAATGTGCACATACACAAGAATGGCCAGACACCACACTCTTGATCCTCTCTCCCAGGCTGCTGTGTGCATGTGTGTATCTGACCATCATTAACCTTGCTCAAGGATAGCTCCAGTTTTATGGAGGAAACCGCCCTTTGGAAAGGAGACCACACTTCTGTTTTACATCTGTGTGTAAAAGAGCCCACTTGGCTATGTGGGACTCAAGGGACCATGCATGGCTTTGGCTCTGGAATGACCAGATTTTTTCTTCTTTTAATATGTCATTTCAACTCTCCTCATCAGTTCCAAGAGAAGCCACTGTGTGTGTGTGTGTGTGTGACTGTGTATGTGTGTCTGTATATGTGCATGCATGCACACGCACCCTGGGATCTCTTGTTTTTGCTTTCTCAGCTCTGCGATTACAGGAGCACATTGCTGAGCCTAGCTTTTATTTATGAGTATTGGGAATCAGAACTCAGGTCCTCATGCCCGTTCAATGGGCCATTTCCCCAGATTGTGCCCCCTCTCTGGTTTGTTTTTGTTTTTTGGTCATTGTTTTTTAAGACATTGTTTCTCTTGTGTAGCACTGGCTGTCCTAGACCTCACTCTGTAGACCAGGCTGGCCTCAGACTCACAAAGCTCAGCCTATATCTGTTTCCTTAGTGCTAGGATTAAAGGCATGTAGCAGCACATATCCCCATTTCTTTATTCTTTTGAAACAGTCTCAGGTAGTCCAGGCTGGCGTCAGACTCACAGAACTCAGCCTATATCTCTCTCACCAGTGCTGGGATTAAAGCTTTCTTCATTCTTTAGAAACAGTCTTAGGGAGTCCAGGCTGCCCTCAGATTTTCTATGAATCCAAGGATGACCTTGTACCCTGATTCTTTTGCCTCTATGTCCCCAGGGCTGAGATTGAAGACACGTGCTGTAATAACCATCTTTATACCATGTTGGGAGTTACACCCAGGAGGACTTCATAAATACTAGGCAGACTCTACCATTGGAGCTGCGCTCTCAGCCCAGGAAGTCACCTCTCTAATGCCCTTGCCACCAATGCCTGGTTCCGGCCCTGCTAGCTTTTCTTTGTGTAATGAACAAGGAAGCGCTACCTCCCAGGTCTCCGTTGTCTTGACACCACCACTCACCTTCCTCCCTTGCTGGAGTCAGAACTTTTTATTTTTTTACTTTGGATTTTGTTTAATTTTCAGTATGAATCAAAGCTAAGTATGAGCGCAGATGGAAGTCATTCACAAATGACTGGTCCTTCCCCAGAAGTTCTACTTTCAGCAATTTAGGTGGTTTCTTGTTTCAGAGAAGATCTAGTTCTAGGTAGCTTAGCCTGGCCTTGACGCTCCTGCTTTGACCCACAAAGGACCAGGATTCCCGGCAGGCATTACCAGCGTGCTGGGCCTTTTAGAACCTCACAAACACAGGATGAGCCGAGTGTCCGGGCAGACTGGAGTTTTTCTTCACCTTTCCTTTCTCTTTAGGTGGACCCATAGTTGACTGTGAGTAAAGGAGATTGCCACCAATCTGACCTCTGACTTTAATATCTCAGAGTCACATGATGGAGGGAAAGGACCGACTCCTACAGGGTCTGCCCCCCCCCATGCACACACACACACACTCACACACTCACACACACAGCACATAAAAACCACAAAAAAATTAATGTTTAAAAAAATTAAATCTGTTTTGGCAGTTGCCACTCAAGTGGCAGTACCAGTCACCCCAGCACAGTGTGGCTCAGCTGACTCCAGTCACAGACGTCACCACTTCTCCTCTCCCTCCCTCCCCTCCCTTCCCCTCCCCTCCTTTTCCATCTCCTGTCACTCTCCTCTCCCCTCCCCTCCTCTTCCCCCCCCCCCCTTCTCCTCCCATCCTTCTCAGTACCAAGAATAGAACCTAGGGACCGCTGCCTGTCAAGCCCTTTACCACTGACCACACCTCCAGCTCCTCAGCATCTTCTTGAGAAGCTCTTGTGGTCTGGCTAACAGTAACTCAGCAAGAAGTTATGCTCTACACCATTAGACTATCCTTTCTGTGTGTGCCCCAGGGGACACTCAGGGGTAGTTCTGAGGTGGATTCCAGCATCAGGGGGAGTGTTGTGAACTCAGCCTTGCCCTCTGTGGCTACCTGACCTTTACTGAGTTGCACAGCCCCTGAAGCCTCAGCTTCCTTATTTACAAAGTAGAATTAAAGGTCTGAGCCACTTACTTCACAATACTGGCTGAGGTACTGCAAGATGGCAGAGTTGGTGTGGGATGTGGAAAAATGAGACAATGTAGACATCAGCAGGATGTAGGGTTGTCTGTTCACTTCTTTACCGAGTATCCCAGAATGCACAAAAGGACGCCTCAGAATGTCCAAGACTTCCGGAGAAGTCATCTGTCAGTATCTGAGAGTCCAGCCCACCTGAGCCTCCTTCCCCATTACAGTGGATGCTCAGGCGGCAGCCAAGCACCGGAGAGCAGATGTGTGGATGAGTGCAGTCACTGGGCACTAGGAAAAGAGACAGGTTGTCCTTGTCACATCTCTGTCTTCAGTCAGATGTCTTTGGCCACCATACCACACCACAGAGCTTTGTCCTGGTTAGTCTCACTTTCTTCTGGTCGCCCCAAGGAGAAAGTTGACCACTTGACTCCTTTAACTCAGATAAAATATCTGCTAAGTCTGTGAAAGTCAAGTGGTACTGAAAAATTAAAATTTCGCATATGCCTTCCACCTTAGAGAAAACTATTCTTAGCATGGATTATATATCTTTCTAGGATTTGGTTCTTCAATTAAAAATAAAGATTTTTTTTTGGGGGGGGGGTCAGACACTACCATGAACACCTGCAATCTCAGCACACGGGAAGCCGAGGCAGGAGACTGTAAGTTCAAGGCCAGTCTGGACTCCACAGTTTGCTCAGGCCAGCTAGGTTGCATAGGAAGAGCCGGACTCAAAAGTGTATTAACACTGGGTGGGGGTGTCACACGCCTGTAGTCCCAGCACTTGAGAGGCAGAGGCAGGCAGATTTCTGAGTTAAAGGCCAGCCTGGTCTACAGAGTGAGTTCCAGGACAGCCAGAGCTACCCAGAGAAACCCTGTTTCAAAAAACAAACAAACAAACTGTATTAACATATATTGATTATGCGTAATGCATTTATTATAATATTTTCAGACATTTATATAGTGTATCCTGATGATATTCTCCCCATTTCTCACTCTTGCCCTTTCCTAGAGCAATTATCTCTCTCCTCTTCTCCCTTCCTCTTCATGTGTGTGCGTGTGTGTATGTGCATGTATGTGTGTGTATTCGTGTGTACATTTGTGAGAATGAGTGACAGTCTGAGATTATACCACGACATCTTTCCCCACCACTCTCCTTCTTATTTTTCTATGATGCTTACTGAATCTGGAATTCACTATCTAGGCTAACCTGCCTGCCCAGGGATGCCTTTGGGATCTGCCTGTCTCTGTCCCCAAGCACTAGTGTCACAGACATGCTGTGCAGAGCCTGATTTTCAGGTCGGTGCTAGGATTCTGAACTCTGAATCTTGTATATCAAGAACTTCACTGCCTAAGCTGGCTTTCTAGTCCTCCCTCTGCCACTTGGGAGTTTCTTTCTTTTTTATTTTTAATTTAAACTAGATTTATTTATTTAGTTTATGTATATGAATACACTGTCACTGCCTTCAGACACACCAGAAGAGGGCATTGTATTACATTACAGATGGTTGTGAGCCACCAGGTGGTTGCTGGGAAATGAACTCAGGACTTCTGGAAGAACAGTCAGTGCTCTTAACCGCTGAGCCATTTTTCCAGCCCCACTTATGAGTTTCTTGACTGTTCTGGTGACCCAGTAAGTTTAACTTGACTTGCTTACATGAGCATGGGGAAAGGGGTTATTTACAACCACATTGGCAATTCAGTATCCAAGTGTGTATGTGTGCAAATATTACATTTACTTGCAGAACATGTGTGTGAGGCATGCGCTCAAGCATGTGGTCACAGCTGACCGTCAGCTCCGTGACTTGCTTTTCTGTGTCCCCCAGCTCGGCACCTCTGTAGCACCCTGTCTTCCTTTAGGTGCCTTTCCGACCCCATCCAGGGCCCCGGCTTTGGAATGTGCATGCTCTGCGGTACACCTTTGCACGATCGTGCTGGTGCTTTTGAAGAGAGACCTTGAAGTTTCTGCAGCATGAAGATAAGGAGGACAGTTTGGAAGTTATACCTCACCAGTCCCTCCCAGCGGTTCTCAACCTGTGTTGTGACCCCTTTGACAGACCTCTGCCTCTGAAAATACTTACATTAGGCTTTGTAACAGTGACAAAATCACAGTTATGAACTAACAACTAAAATAATCTCATAGCAGGAGGTCACTAGAACATGAGGAACTTATTAAAGAGTTGCAGTATTAGGAAGGTTGAAAGCCACTGCGGACACCTGGCCCTCCATGGGATGACCCTCCTGGGTCTCCTCAGTGTCCCCAACCTTTCCATAAACCTCCATCCATCCTCATCCCCATCTGTGTTACATCCCAGCTCCTGACCTGCTGGTGGATCTGAGATAGCCCTTGACCTTTGCACAGAGTCCCCAGTTTCAGAAAACAAGGAACCTGAAATCTAGAGAGGGAACTGACCTACCCAGAAACTGTCCCCTGGCAAACTGGGGCTGCGACTGGATCTCTAGACATAGGAAAGGTGTAGGTGGAGGGGAGGAGAGGCAATAGGTCACAGAGGTGGGGGAGGGGAGCTATACAACAGGCTCTGCCAGTTAGTTAGCCCATCCAGGCCCGGTAGCCATGGTGAGAGGCAGAGGCTGTATAATCTTTTTTTTTCCCCCAAGGGAGGAAACTGAGGCGGATCTGAATGTGAAGTCCCCTGCACTTCTTTCCATGACCTCTGGTGTCTGAGATCTAGACTGCCCCGCCCTCTCTACTTGGTGGCCTGAGGTGGCTGAAGCCCTGTCCTACCTGGACTGTGGGCTCTGCTGCACTCCGAGTGACCTGAAGGAGCAGTGGCTTCCTTCCCAGAGGACAATACATGGCTGGCCGTGGGGTCCAGGAAGAGGATGTGTGTGGATCCCACTCTTCTCCCCCTTCTCTGTGAAGTCACGGGGCTTGCTCAGCAGCGGGTATGGAGGTCAGCGCCCTACAAATCCCCGTGCTGTCGGAGGTGAAGGCAGTCTCCCTGGTCTGAGGAAAAACCCAACCCTAAGATCCTATCAGCATTCCCTCTGAGATGGGGGTGCCTCAGGCAGGACCTTCCTCCTGGGGATCTAATCTCCTGCTGATCCCCAGCCCTGGTTGCTGGGCACTGTCAACAGAGTGTTCCCCACAGTCTCAGTGCTTGGCACGGCTGAGAGCAAGGCTCCCTGAGGACACGAGTCAGGGCCCAAGGCTGCTCAGAGGGCCACATGGGCCTGGCTGGGAGGTGGCTCCTGCTGATTTGGGATTGTTTTTTTTCCGCCTCCCTCTTTCCTCAGACATTTTAGAAGAACAGGTTCACCACGCACAGGAAACAGAGATGTGCCCTCCCAGAGGAGAGGGGCAGTACATCCTGCATGCAGCTTACCATCCCAAAGCTCAGTTCTACCCTACAGCCCCTGTCTGCGCATATCCATAGTGACAGGGCCTCGCAGGCCTCACTGCCTCCATCCTGCCTGTGTCCTAAGCAGTGTAATAACCCTTAAGAGTGTTATAACCCACATTTTTATTTTTGAGACAGGATCTCTTATTCCTCAGGGTGACTAGAATGCCTTGTGTCCTCAGAGGTGAGCTTGACCCTCCTGAGTGCTGGAAGCACAGGCTGCACCACCACATTTAGTTTCTGTGGTAGTAGGACTCGAACCCAGGGCCTGGCGTCTGCTAAGCAAGCTGTCTACCAACTGAGCTACATTCCCAACACTCATTCCCTCCCTTTCCCCCAAACAGAGTAAACTCACTATTTTAAAATGCCCAAGGACTGGAGAGAGGGCTCAGTGCTCTTCGGATCCAGGTCGATTCCCAGCACCCATACGTTGGCGGCTCACAACCGCAGTAACTTTAGTTCCAAGGGGATCCAGCTTCCTCTTCTAACCTCCTTGGGCACTGTGCATATGTGGTGTGCATGGATATATGCGCAGGCAAAACATCCACATACGTAAAATAGAAACAAATACATCTCAACAGATGGAGGAAGGTAGCCCCCGCCAGCTCGGCCACAGCGACAGCGCTGTGTGACAGGCTCACTGCCCATGCTAATCTTCAACTCACCTCAGCAAGAAGAGCTCTTGGAAACCAAAACCGGCCACTCCGCCTGTGTTTGAACAGCTCCAGTGCTTACCACTGCTCTCTCAGAGGACAGTTTCTCTTGGCCCAAAACACCATGCCTGTGAATATTGAAAAATGTCTTGTGCATTATTTGGGCTTCATGTGTTTAACTTTTTTTTTTAAGAAAAAAAAAGGGTTGCATGAATGAAAACAAGCTCTGTATACAGTATCTATAAAAATGGCCTGCTTTGATTGCTTGCTTCCACCCACACAAAGTAGAATTTAGTGTGGCACGTGGCTATATCTAAACACCTGTGAAGCAGTTTGTCCTCTCAAGGCTGCACTCTGCACCCCGAGGACTTGTCTAGCCATGTGCTGCCGAGAATTAGCTCTGCTGCCTTTCTTCTTTCTCAAGGAAGAAAGTTTGATTTGGGAATCTGCCCCATCCCAGTGGAGTGGAGGTGCGTACTTCCCTTGGCATTTGTAGATATTGCCTGTGTAAACCATAATCTAGTTTGTAAAAGAGATGGTGACACAGGTAAATAAAGCTTTGGTGACACTCTATCTCAAACAAAACAAAACAAACAAACAAACCAAAAAAGCCTTGCTTGCCTGCATCGGCTGTGCCTAGAGCCAGCTGACCCCCAGTCTCAGTGTCCGCCCTGAGGAGCCTGTCTTTCCATCCTTGACTGCTCTCTCCTCTCTTCCCCTCCCCTCCCCTCTCTTCTCCTGCCTTCCCCTCACCTATCTTTTCCTCTCCTCTCCTCTCTCCTCCTTTCCTCTCCCATCCCCTTCCCTCCCTTCTCCTCTCCTTCCCTGTTTCTCTCCTCCTTTCCCCTCCCCTCCTCTCCCCTCCCCTCCTCTCCCCTCCCCTCCTCTCCCCTCCCCTCCTCTCCCCTTCTACCTTCACATGGGAGGGCTGCTCACCTGTGAGTCTGCTTTACCTCTGAGCCCTGCGTATAGGAAAGTTCCCTCCTTTAGTGAGTGCTGTGGAACTTGACTGACAGCCAAGTATCCAGCATAGGGGATTGACAGACAACACAGACACAGGTCATTCTGTAAGGAGAATGCCATAGCTTTGCTGAGGGACCAGCAATATATACTAGAGGCCAGGGAAAACAATAGGAAAAAACAATCATAGCCATAGGTCAGGCACCAGGGAGGTCCCTACCACGCAGGGCGGGAAAACAAGAATCAAATTAAGCCGCAGGATATTCTGCAGGATGTTTCCTGTGCAAACAGCTCACCTGGGGGCATTGAGCTAAACTCACCAATGCCCAACAGGTGCCCCTTTTTATTTTATAAAAGGAATAGCAACTGTCTTAGGTCACCTTTCTTCCAACTCCCATTACCCATTTCTGGGAATCTCAGCCGGTCCCAGAGTCCTTGTCTTAAGTTGGTGTGGACTGGAAAGGAGTTGCCCATCATAGACAGGCTGAGCCAAATTTGAGCAGATGTATTATCCTGTGCCAAAGACATAAGCACTTGTTCAGTTACTGCTCTGGACTGGTTTTGTTGTTTGCACATATGGTTTAGAAGGAACAATCCCAATGTGGCAGCTCCACAAGCCAAAAACCCCAGTGCCATAGACCCAGACCTTTTTAATCAGTCAGTGGTGGCAATAATGCCAAAGTCTCTCTGATGGTAATACAAGGTGATAGGGAGTCTTCCTTCATCATTTAGAGGGATAGGTACAATTCCAGGAATTCTCACAACCACAGCAGCATCTTCATACTCTCAGCAGTTTGTCAATATACACAATCTGCTAAAAAAGTTAATTTCTTCTTGTCTTCTTCCTGTTCATTAGAGACTTTTCAAATTATAGAAAAGAATGGGACTAAAACACAAGGTTTAGCATTCAAGGAAACATTGCAAAGCACAAGACAGGAACCAAAAAAAAAAAAAAAATGAAGCTCTATCTAACTAACTCCTATTACTAATTTTAATAAAACATAAACTATTCTCTAATATAAAATGTATTAATCAGTTCTACTTCTAATTTAGCTGCAGCCTTCCCCATAGTCCTATTAGTAGAGAGCACAACTGGCCACACAGTATTTTTTATCCCCACTGGCATCAGGACTGGTGGATTTTTCACAAAGCTCCAGTGAGTTTCTGTCTGTACCTGTGTCTATAACGGCAGGATGCACACAGAGCTCAGGAACCCTGATAGGACTTTCTGCATCTTTAGGAAAGATACAAACAGAACCTCTTGTCCTGACCAACACAGGATCAGGACCTTTCCAAACTCCTGAAGATAACTCTTTCCATTTTAGTACACCCTCTGACTTCTTCGCACCTTTCCAATGTCTGTCTGCAGCAGAAAGCTTATCTTTATCCATTAATAAGAAGTTTAAAGTATAAAGAACAAAGGACAATCTAGCATGCAGAGAGGTAAACTCCCCCTTTTTTGTTTTTTCAAGATAATTTTTTACAGTAAGATTAGCTTTCTCCACTATAGCTTGCACTTGTGGATTATATGGAATCCCTTTTTTATAAATAATATGAAAGTCCACACAAACATTTTCAAAGGATCCAGTGCTATATGCTGGACCATTATCGGTTTTTAGCTGATATGGGACTCCCATGCAAGCAAAAGCTTGTAAGCAATGATTTTTTTTTTACATCTTTTACCTTTCACCACTATGTGCAGATGCAAAAATCATACCAGAAAAGGTATCTATAGATACATGAACAAAAACTAGTTTCCTAAAAGATGGGACATGAGTCACGTCCATTTGCCAAATATCCTTTCCTTTAAAACCTTGGGGAAGCTGGGCGGTGGTGGCACATGCCTGTAATCCCAGCACTCTGGGAGGCAGAGGCAGGCAGATTTCTGAGTTCGAGGCCAGCCTCGTCTACAGAGTTGAGTTCCAGGACAACCAGGGCTACACAGAGAAACACTGTCTCAAAAAAAGCAACAACAACAAAACAAAAAAAACAAAAAAAAAAAAACAAAAAAAAAAAACCAAACAAACAAAAAACTAAATCCAAAAAACAAAACAAAACCAAAACAAAAAACAAAAAAACCAAAAAACCAAAACCTTGGGCATTCACTTCCAAGTTGAGGGGTGAAATGAATTGAGGGCATGGAGAAACAATTTGCACAGCTTGTTCTCTAGTAACATCACAGTGAAACTTCAAAGAATTTGCATTAAGATTAAATTTATTATGCATATTCAAGGCTTTATCATAATTGGTGGCCAAATTCAATGCAACCAATGGAGATTGAGTATATAAATCAGCTTTATGATTGCCCCATGCCAGGGGACCAGGTAATAATGAATGTCCTCGTATATGGTCCACAAATAGTGGTTGTTTGCGCTGCCATAGAAGAGCTTTACCTCCAACAGGCAAGAATAAATAGAGGTAACAGGTGCTACATAAGCTGCAGTTTCTAATGGTTCTATACCAAGCCCAACCTGCCCTGCAGTGCAGTAGCCTGCATCCAGACCCCATTGTATGAGGGTTGAATAACAAAAGGAACCTGAAATTTGAGGGTTCCCGGAAAAATTCTACTAGCTGTTTTTAGTAGTCTTATCTATAAATTTTTGAAACAGTTTTAAAGGAGCCTGTTTGATTCCAAATAAATTCCCATTGAAATCTCTTTTTCAATCTTTAGGAGTTAAATTTTGCTTCTACCACTGTATCCAACAAAGCTTGTGGAAAAGTGGCAACAGGTCTATACTGGCCACAACTGCTTTTAACTTTTATCATTTTTGAAATCATCTTAATTGCAGAATATGAGTGAGTTAACAACCGTGAGCCTCTGATCAGACTGCAAACTGCAGTCAATGGTACACCGGCAGTTGTTAACCATAATTCTTAACTTTCTCTAGCAATATTAGAGCATAACCTCAACTTAGGAAAGTAAAGCCCAATTTTAAACAATCTATTTTCTCTAAAAATCAATGGCAAATGCATTATTTTCATATTACAAAGTTTGTCTGCAAGTTATGTTTGAATGCATGACAGTACAACTTATAATACCTCATTAAAGAAACATCGTTTTAAATCTTAGCCCTTATAAGTCTAAAATCTAGGAGAAGAATCACACAAAACATTATGCCAGTTTAGAAGTATCTTTAGAGGCCTGTTCTTCCTGGGTTGAGTCATGCCACATGTTGTTGTTGTTTAAGATAACTCCAACTCTGAGCTACCAGTTTTAAACTAACTTTTTGTTACCAATGCAATAATTTTTCATCATGCCCAACAACTTATAAGCCAATACTCTATAGTAAAGACATGCAAAACATATTTATACCTTTAAAATCAACCAAACAGGGGCTGGAGAGATGGCTCAGCAGGTAAGAGCACCGACTGCTCTTCCAAAGGTCATGAGTTCAAATCCCAGCACCCATATGGTGGCTCACAACCATCCGTAAAGAGATCTGACACCCTCTTCTGGTGTTTGAAGACAGCTACAGTGTAAAAAAATCAACCAAACAAAAATGAAGTAACCACACGAATCTTATAAATTTAAACCAAATAATTTTTTTCTAGCTATAATTTCAAGAGAAAAAGCACTTTAGACCCAATAATCACAATTGCAGAAATTTTTCCAAGAGAAATAACCATCAGCCTACTTGCCCTAGAGCTCAAGAAGCTGCTGGCCCTTTTAAAAGCAGCTTTTCTCTAGCTGTGCTTGACTCCTAGTTAAATGCAGGGCAGCTTAAATCAGCCTCTGCTGTGTAAACTGAGATTGGATCAAGAGATGGACCGCCAGCAGATAGAGTTTTTACCTTTTTTTAACATGAAACATAGAACAACAAACAACAGAACAAGGACAGAAACAAATTGACACGTGGACAAACCGGTGCACCAACGACAATGCATAGAGAGGGAAGAACACTTGTAGCCAGTACTAAGAGCATCTCCAGTAGGGTCCATGGAGGAAACAGGACGTCTCCATGTTTCCCCTTGTCCTAGGAGAGTTTTGAAATCCATTTTCCTTCTCTCTTTCTCTTTCTCTCTCATGTTTCTAAAATCTGTCTTTTTTATTTGTTTTTGTTTTTTGTTTTTTACTCTTTTTATTTTATGCCCTGTTCTTCTCTCCTGATGCAGTTCTAGACTGCTGACAATTTGCCTAATAAAATTCACCATCTCAATTTGCTGTCACACCCTGGCTGATCTTAGCATCATCCTACACTGATTCAGTCTAGCTGGTATCCCTTTTGCACCCCTGCAACAACAGCCTTCAAAAGATGACATTTATAGCGCTAACATTAATGCTGTATTTTGCTTACCGTGCAGGATACATAACTCTTTTCATTCCTGTGGATCTCCATCCAAGACAGCATCCCTCAGTTGGTTTTCAAGCCCCAATTTCAGGCACCAATCTGTAGCTGCCATTTCACTTTTCTCCCGGTACCTTATTTTCCCCAATGCGTTCCTCTCTCTTTGCTGGCCAGCCTTTCTTGGAATGATCTCGTCAGGTTGACAGTGCCGGTGCCGAGTATCAGGAGTATCAGGCATAGTCCTGGGGGATTAACAGAAAACACAGACACGGGTCATTCAGTAAGGAGAATGCCAAAGCTTTACTGAGGGACCAGCAATATATACTAGAGGCCAGGGAAAACAACAGGAAAAAACAATCATAGCCATAGGTTAGGCACCAGGGAGGTCCCTACCACATTGGGTGGGAAAACAGGTATCAAATAAGCTGCAGGATGTTTTGCAGGATGTTTCCTGTGCAAACAGCTCAGCTGGGGGCGTTAAGCTAAACTCACCAATGCCCAACACTTGACAATTACATTTATGTCATGGGCTTGCTTTCCAAGACCATCTGACACAAGCTCAACAACTAGAGGGGTGCAGAAACCCGATTTCCTCTCTGTGTCTCCCAGTGTTGTCACATCGTGATGCTCGTGGATAGGTGGGCGCTTTCGAGGCTCCGACTGCTCACAAGGCAGGGAATGGAGAACCAGGTGGTAGAGGAGCTGCACAAGGGCGTGGTGGAGGCTGTGCTGGCTTCATGTCACCTTGACACAGGCTGGAGGCTATGCGGGCTTCATGTCACCTTGACACAGGCTGGTGTCATTTGGGAAGAGAAAACCTCAATAAAGAAAATGCCACCACCAGATTGGGCTGTGGACAAGATTATGGGGCATTTTCTTGATTGATGATTATGAAAACACAGCTTGCTATGTGTAATGTCATGCCTGGGGTGGTGGCCCTGGATTGTATAGGAAAGCAGGCTGAAGCCAGGCTTGGTGGCACGTCCCTTTAATCCCAATGCTCGGGAAGCAGAGGACGCAGATCTCTGAGTTTGAGGCTTCCCTGGTCTGTTGCTTGACCCTACCTGCCCTTGGAGGTGAGGTGGTAGAGTCAGCGACACAGACTAAGAAACTCCACAGCAAGCTCATCTGAGCACTGCTGCAAGCCCCTTTAATACCCTCCACCTGCGAGAGCCCCATTGATCCCAAGAAAGCATCTCTTCTAAACAACAGTTCCTGATTGGCTGGCATTATTTGCACTCGCAATCCTTGGTCCCTTAGGCAGTCCTCAATTAGGTCCTCCTGCAGGAGATGTTTTTGCAGCAGCATGGCCCCCAGTGTTTACATAGAGGTGGCCGGCTATTCCTGCTGTGATCTACGTGTGTGTGTGTGTGTGTGTGTGTGTGTGTGTGTGTGTGTGTGTGTGTGAAGAGTTCTAGGACAGCCAGGGTTACAGGGAGAAACTTTATCTCAAAAAGAAAAAGAAACAGAGAAAGGGAAAGAAAAGAGGGAAGGGAAGGGAGGGGAGGGGAGGGGAGGGGAGGGGAGGGGAGGGGAGGGGAGGGGAGGGGAGGGGAGGGAAGGGAAGGGAAGGGAAGGGAAGGGAAGGGAAAAAAAGAGTCTGATCAAATCATGGCTATCAAGCCGGTAAGCAGCATCCTCCATAGCCTCAGCATCAGTTCCTGCCTCCAGGTTCCTGTCCTGTTTGAGTTCCTGTCTTGACTTCCTTTAGGGAAGTAGAACTCTAAGCAGAAATAAACTTTCTCTACCCCAGGTTGCTTTTGGTCACGGTGTTTTTATCACAGCAGTAGAAACCCTAAGACAAAGATTTGGGGAAGGGGAAATCAGGAGCAGAATATATAGGAAAAATGTATTTTAATAGTTAAAATATATAAATAAAAAATATTTTAAAAGAACACACACCTCTCCTAGCATGCTGTCTGCTCCCTGTCTGTGGATGGGGGTATGAGCTCTCAGCTGTGGTTTCAGTGACATGCCTGTCTGCTCCCAGCCACGATGGACTGTTCTGAAACAGCCCCAAATAAACCCTTCCTTCTAGAAGTGTCTTTGGTCACGATGTTTTATCACAGCAACAGAAAAGTAAATATGTAATGACTCCAGTGAGTGAGGATTTATTTTGGCTCACAGTTTTTTGTTTTTTGTTTTGTTTTGGCTTGGTTTTTGGTTTTTTTTTTTTTTTTTTTTTTTTGGTTTTTTCGGGACAGGGTTTATCTGTACAGCCCTGGCTGTCCTGAAATTCACTTTGTAGACCAGGCTGGCCTTGAACTCAGAAATCCGCCTGCCTCTGCCTCCCAGAGTGCTGGGATTACAGGCGTGCACCACCACCGCCCAGCTTGGCTCACAGTTTTAAAGAGTACCCCAGCTACAGCAGCTCCATCTGTGATGGTGGCAATGGGCAAGGTGATCACAAGGTGGCCAATCAGGAATAGGCAAGGAACCTGACACAGAACTGGCCTCTAGTGGCCTATGTCCACCAGCTAGGTCCTACACCCCCAAATTTCTACATGTCCTCCAAGCAGCACCAACCAGTTTGAGGACCAGATGGTCAAACGCACGAGTCTATGGGGACATTTCATGCTCAAACCACAACATTTTGTGATGTTTTGTTATTCATTACATGATTGTCTTCCAGTTAACTACAGGCCCCTGGAGAGGTGGCCGGGGGCAGAGAGAGGGGGGCTCTGCTGCTGCTCACTTCCTCTTTGCATTTCCCTAGTGCTCTCCCTTTAGCAATTAACCCAGGCCCAGAGGTCCAAGAAGTATGTCATAAAACAGTGATGCATAGGCAGAGGGCTGAAGAGAGTGAGAGAGAGAGAAAGATGGATGGATGAACGGATGAATGAATAGGTATATGGATGGATGTGGATGGATGGGTGGGTGGATGGGTAAATGGATGGGTGTGGATGGATGGGTGGGTGAGTGGAGGAATGGGTGGGTAGGTGGGTAGATGGATGGAGGAATGGATTAGGTGGATGAGTAGATCAATGGATGGATGGATGGATAGATAGAATAGATAGATTGATGAACAAAAATTCCCAGTCAAAAGTTTTTGGTTTTGTTTTTTTGTTTTTGTTTTGTTTTTAGGACAGTTCTCATATATCCCAGGCTGTGAAAGAATCTGAGGAGACCTTTGAAACTCTGATCTTCCTGCTTCTCCCTGCCAAGTGCTGGGATTACAGGCATGCACCACAATTCTCAGTTTATATGGTGCTGGTGATAAAATTCAGGGGTCCGTGAAGGGAGGCAAGCAGTGCACCAGTTCAGCTACACCCATCCCCACATTCTGCTTCCTAAAATTAGGAAAGAAGAGACGGACACACCTTCAGTCACCTCATCTGGTCCTCTGAGCACCTTATCCTCCAGTCCTGTCTCTCTGCCTTTCTCATTCTGTGTCCTCCAAACACACCAGGGAGTCCTCTGTTTGCTGGGCACCTCGTTTGTCTATTGGGTGTATCGCTTGAGAAATCTGATGGCTTGTGGTAGGTGTATCAGTGTCCTCTGGAAAGTAGATGGAGAAATAAGACCAAGGGTCTTATTTCAAGCTGCACAGTTGATAAGTAGTATCTTCCACACAACCAACACCTCGCTATTTCCAAACCTGTGATCATAGATCCAGAGACACATCTTTCTCAGCTACACCACCCACTCCAAAGCCTCATGTATTACTTTTAAAACATATTTTAATTAGATTTATTTATTGTGTATATGTCGGGGGGTGGTCTGCTGCAGTATGCATGTGGAAGTCAGAGGACAACTTGTAAGATTTGGCTCTCTCCTCCCACCCTGTGAGATCCAGGGATGGAACGCAGGTCAGCAAGCTTGGTGTGTCGACGATTATCTGCTGAGCCACCCCACTAGTCTGCAACTCTCAAGTTAGTACTTCAGAGATGGTCTCCCTCTGGGCTTCCAGTCTCGCTCTTCCACAGTCCTGATGGCTTTTTTTCCTAGGTGCTTCCCTAAAATCTCGAGTTTGTTCCCCTCAAATATGTTACAGATCTGTTGAATTTTGATGTCCGGTGTGGATTCCAGGACCTTGTTACCAAGGGCAAGCTCATCTGTGGATTCAAGGGAAGCTGGCTGGGGGCTAGGAGTGTGGTCCGTTTCCAGAGCTTATGCAGAGTGGCAAATCTACATGCAACAGGTATATATTATAAATATTTTAAAGCTAATGTTTCATGTAGCCTAGGCTAGCCTCAGACTTGATAGATAGCCAAGGCTGACTTTGAACTCTGAGTCCTGGGATTGTAGCATGTACCACCATATCCAGTTTTATGACATACTAAGTATAGAATATAGGTCTTTGTGCATGCTGGGCAGGCACTCTACTGTGAGCTTCAGCTCCAGTCCCCAGGGGACTTTCATTTTCACATCTGTTACTTTTCCACGTTTCCCAAGCATTTGTCCCATTTTATAATCAGAGTAAAACTTTTAAAAATAAATCCAATAATGAAGCTTACTCAGCCATGCTGGCCACCTCCTCTCTATAGCCCCTGCAGTGCCATTTGCAGAAGCCTCCCGCAGGTCCCTGTGGGGTTTCCTTGGCTGGCTGCCTGACAACCAGGCTTTCAACAGCAAGGAAAGTAGCGTTAAAGCAGACACATTCACACCGAAATTCATCAAAGGTGCTGGAGACTGGTGATGTGGTAAGTGCCAATCAAAAGGGAACAACCTATCAAACAGGGTTAATAAAAACCATGAAGTCAAGGTTTATCTACAGCTATTAGAAAGACAGGTTTTCTCACCCCTCACTGCATGGCCCTGCCCCAAGTCAGAAGAGCAGGAGAGCTATCCCTGCCCCTCACTGCCTACAGCACTCCAGAGAGCCAGCCCTGCACCTTTCCAGGGCAGCATAATAGAGCTGGGGAGCTGACTAGCTCGGCTCCAGACCAAGGTCCAGGGGTGGCCCACCCCACCGTCTACACCATCTCCACTGGTCTGCTAGAGCAGGTGAAGGGACCAGTCCTGCAGATGCAAAGCTGCAGGATCTCTGTGACACCGGGAAACAATAGGATATCTGAGAGGGGTCCCAACGAGGACCCAGTATTGATAGCATAGCAGAAGCCAGAGGCCTGGAACCAGACGAATGACTATTACAATGAACATTTGCAAGATGTTTGGACAAAAGGGTGCACTGTGGGACAGACACACCATGACACACAGTAATTTCCACAGCAAGATATTTATTTATTTATTTATTTATCTTTTCTTTTAGGGGAGATTTTAGGGGAGATTGCAAGGGTAAATATGAAGAGACAGGGTGCATTGGGGTGCATGGTGTGAAATTCACAAAGAATGAATAAAAAGTTGAAAAAATAAAAAAGGCAGAAAGACAGGTTTTAGTTACCAAAATGACTGTTTCCAATGTGACCAGCGCCCGCGCTGCCACTGTACTGAGCATCTGGTGTAGGCCTGGGGGGGTTAACAGAAGACACAGACTCCGGCCATTCTGTAAGGAGAATGCCAAAGCTTTACTGAAGGACCAACAATATATACTAGAGGCCAGGTGAAAAACAACAGGAAAAAACAATTATAGCCTTAGGTTAGTTACCTGGGAGGTCCCTACCACACTGGGCGGGAAAACAGGAATCAAATTAAGCTGCAGGATATTCCCCAGGATGTTTCCCTGTGCAAACAGCTCAGCTGGGGGTGTTGAACTAAGCTCACCAATGCCCAACACCAAAGTATAGTAGAAAATGAAAAATAAGAGAGCCAGGAGAAATGTGTATAGTGTGTTCACATTACTGTAAAAAAATGATAGGAGACAGTTAGGCAGTAGTGGCACACGCCTGTAATTCCAGCACTCTGAGAGGCAGAGGCAGGCGGATTTCTGAGTTCGAGGCCAGCCTGGTCTACAGAATGAGTTCCAGGACAGCCAGGGCTATACAGAGAAACCCTGTCTCAAAAAAACCAAAAATTCAAAAAAAAAAAATGATGGGAGAAACACCGTGTGTGTGTGTGTGTGTGTGTGTGTGTGTGTGTGTGTGTGTTTGTACGAGTGTGTGTGTGTTTGTGCGAGTGTGTGTGCTTATATGTACTTAGAAGCATGTGCATAACCTTTGAAAAGACCCCACACACAAGAGCTGATGAAAGTAATTGCTTTGCTACGGGGGAACCTGGTAAAAGACATTGGAGGAGATTTGGATGTTGCTTCTGTTTAGATTCTAAAAGCTGCAAGTACCATTTTAAAGGGGATGGGTTAAAGGGCATGGGGTTAAAGGGGATGGGGTTAAAAGGCATGGGGTGTGCTGGAAAAGCCCATGAAAGACAGAATTGACTTTGTGAACTCAGAAGCCGGCGATGCTGAATGGGGGGAATGCTCCTGCACTCTGAGCCTCTCCCCTCTGAAAGAAAACTTCCAGAGAGAGGGGAGCCAACCAGATACCTCAGTGCCACCCCTAGATGAATCTTGGACCCTACTCCAGCCAAGACCTCGGTCTATTGAAGCTTTTGTGACAGTTCCTAGCAGAAGCCCTCAACAGCAATCCCCACTTCTGACTCCTCACACATGATGGAATGGCTGTGCCCTGGAAAAGGTGGACCATCACCAGTCTGTCAGCTTAGGTGACTTGACACACCTTCACTAGGCCCTCTCAGGGTGAGGTGTGCTGTTGATCCAGATTGTCTCAGCCTCTTGGTTCTGGTCGGGAGAAGATGAACAAGAAGGAATCCAACAGATTGCCATCCAAGGGTGAAATCGGCATCCATAATGATACTTTTCCTTTCCTTGGAGTCTTGGAGATCTCAAAGTTTTAAAGAATTCAGATTTTTTGTGGGGAGAGGGCAAGGTGAGAATTTGCCTGGATCTCTCTAAGAGTGTAGACCTTGATAAGTTGACCACTCTCCAATGGAAAGCCCCATATGCAGAAATATTTGAACAGCACAAAATGGTCAAAGAAAGGAACATAAAGTTGAAGGGGTGTGGTGGGTGTGGATAGGGGAAGGGCAGGGAGTAGGAGGGAAATGGTCAAAACAAGTTGTGTAAAACGCTCAAAGAACTAATACAAAATAAAAATTAAAATGACAGTGTTCCTGCACCACTCAGTCACAGTAACTGAGGGCCACAGGCATATGGAGCCAATGGTTCCCCAGGCTTTTGAGCAGCCCCCAGGGCTGGTCTGGCTGGGAATGTGGGCAGAGAGCAGAAACACCACCGTGAGGCTCCAACAACTTCAGTTCTCATTGCCATGGTCACTTATGGGACTTATGGATTCATTCTTCCACCTGGCTCAGAGATCTTAAAAGTCCTGGTCTTCTGCAAAGGATTTCCTAGCATTCCTCTGGTCTTAATGTTCAACAGCCAGGGGCACAGGCATGAGCCACAGTGTCTAATCAAAATATAATCTTCTTTTTGTTGTCATTGGGTTTTGTTTTGTTTTGTTGTATAATGGAGTCTCTCTCTGTAGTCCTAGCTATTTTGGAACTCAGTTTGTAGACCAGGCTAGCCTTGAACTCACAGAGATCCACCTGCCTCTGCCTCCTAAGTGCTGGGATTAAAGGTAGGCCGCTACCTAGCCGGTGATGATGGCGCACGCCTTTAATCCCAGTACTTGGGAGGCAGAGGCAGGCAGATTTCTGAGTTCGAAGCCAGCCTGGTCTACAGAGTGAGTTCCAGGACAGCCAGGACTATACAGAGAAACTCTGTCTTGAAAAACAAAAACAAAAACAAACAAAAAAGGGGGAGGGAGTGCTACCACCCCCAGAAAGAAATATAACCTTCACAACTATGTATTTTCAACTGCTCAAATACTTGCAGTTAACAATGTTGACGTCACCCAGAAGCAGAGAACATCTTGTGGGAGTTGTTTCTCTTCTTCTGTGTGTGTTACAGGGTTGGAACTCTGCTCATGGGGTTTGGAGGCAAGTACCCTTATCTTCTGAACCCTCTTGAAAACCCCACTCACAGGATTTTATAATTAACACAGTAACTTATTAGAAACTTGAACTGAGAAAATAACTATAAACTAGTTAGATGGATGTATGCCTATAGTCCTAACACTCAAGAGGCTGAGACAGGAGGATTGGTATCAGTTTAAGGCCAATTTGATTTCCATAATAAGACTTTGTCTCAAAAATCTCTCCCTTTCTCCACAAAGAAAAAGAAGCATAAACTAATTAAGTCTATATATACTGGCTTTATACACTGAATTCCATACCTGTCAAATTTTGTTTATGAAATGGTCTAGTTTCTTTTTCATTTATTTACTTTGTTTGTTTATTTGTTTGTGACCAGGTTTCTCTCTGTAGCTCTGGTTGTCCTGGAACTCAATCTGTAGACCAGGCTGGTCTTGAACTCACAGAGAGCCACCTCTGCCTCCCAAATATTAGGATTAAAGGCATGAACCACCACTACCCAGCTCATTGACTTACTATTTATTGACTTTTTTGAGGTATCTAATTTTCTATATAGATAGCTATGGTCTTGACCTAATCTTCCTGCCTCTGTCTCCCGAGTTCTGGGATGACAGGTTTGTGTCTCCATGTCTGACTAAAAGACACATCTGTTTCTCAACGTGTCTGGCCGACCAGGGCTCGGTCACTAGAAGGACAGTTCTGCAGGAAGCAGGTGCTGCTGCTGTAGCAGCTTTTCTGTGTCCATGGCTGCACTGGGGTGTTTCTCAGTAGATTGTGGTGAATCAAGCTCAGATCTGAGAAGTTCCACAAATTGGTCGGAGCTGTCAGAGTGTTTTGAGAAGTCCCTGGAAGCAGATGAGGGCACATGCCTGGCCTGGAAGAGGTGGGGCCTGGCTTTAGTACTGTGGGAGATGAAACCAATCCCTTTTGGAGCTTCCTGGAGCCATCAGGTAGGCACCAAGGTCTTGGGATAACAATCAAGTACAGCCATCCCTTTGTGTACAGTAATCTCTCTGTATCCACCAGGGATTGACCAGGGCCAAAGATACCAAAAGCTGCAGAGGCTCAAGTACCTTGTATAAAATGGCCTAGTACTTATCTATGACTTTACAGAACAATTTCTGTATTCTATAGGACATTTGCAAATGGTTTATGATGGCTATAAGAACTGCATCTTTCAGTTTATTGTCACTGTGACCCAAACACCTGAGGTAACTTGAGAGAGGAAAGATTTACCTTTGCTCATGGTTTCAGAGGGTCCAGGCTGTGACTGCTCAGTCCCATGCCCTTGGTCAGAACAGTGCGGTGGCAGAAGCATGTGACAGAGGAGTTTCTTAACCTCCTGACTGATGGGAAGCAGAGAGCAAGAGTGAAAGTGAGAGCAAGTATGAGAGAGAGCAGTGGCTTGGGACACAACACAGCCACAAAGACCCATTCCCAGCGGCTGCTTCCTCCGGTTACTGCCCCACTTCCTAAAATAGTACCACCCACTGAGGATAATCAGTGCATGAGCCTACCGGGGATATTTCATAGTCAAGCCATAGCATCTACTTCTGACCATATCCCCCACAAAGTTCATAACAACCTTATAATACAAAAGGCATTTTGTCCACTTCCAAAGTCAATGATTCCAACATCGTTCAAAAATCAGTACAAAGACTCATTATCAGCCAAGCAGTGCTAGCACACGCCTTTAATCCCAGCACTTGGGAGGCAGAGGTAGGCAGATTTCTGAGTTCAAGGCCCGCCAGGGCTACACAGAGAAACCCTGTCTTGAAAAAAAAAAAAAGAAAAAACAAACAAAAAACAAAACAAACCCCAAAGACTCATTATCATCAGCATTATCGTCACCAGCAGCAGCAGTGTCATAATAAATAATTTATGTGTTTCTAAAACACAGTGGTATAGAATAAACACTCCCATTCCAGAAATGTAAGCGCATGGGCATAGGAGGAGAATGAGGCCAAATAAAGACCTCCCCCAGAAGGGTAAACACTGGATCCTGAGGCTTCACATGCGCCACTGAGGGAGCACAGTGGTAGGAAATGAGCTACCAAGCTTTGGGTAACTTCACTCCTACAGCCTCTCCATCTGCATCCCTCTTCCGGGCCCGTGTCACACATTATCCTTCTTTCTCAGACAACGCGTGCCTCTGACATCTCTGCCATTCTGGGCTCCGCTCTGAGGCATTCCCTGCTCTGTGATAGCTTCACCCACCACGGTCCCAGGACTTCCTTTGAAATCACCTTACACCTCTTGCATTCTGCATGACTGCAAAAGTACCACTGCCACCAGCCCAGCTGGAGCAGGAGGTCCTGACCCACAGCCACAGTCACCTCTGAAAACCTGGGAAACACTCCCTGGGCACCCCTATATGTATGGGGACCCTAAAAGTTCTCTTGACAAGTCAAGATCTTTCTTAAAGTCTTTATACTGCTCTCTCTCTCTCTCTCTCTGCTGTCTCTCTCTCTCTGCTGTCTCTCTCTCTGCTGTCTCGCTCTCTCTCTCTCTCTCTCTCTCTCTCTCTCTGCTGTTTCTCTCTGTCTCTCTCTCTCTGGGTCTGACTGTGTAACACTGGCTGTCCTGAAACCTGCTATGTAGGACTAAAATGGGTTTGAACTCAGAGATCTGCCTGGGTGTGATCTGGGAAATTTCTGAGATGCCCTCAAGTCATCTTTCCTATTATTCCTTTGCCAAAATGTAACATGAATGGCCTCTAGTTCTGTTCCCAATGTAATCTCCATTTCTGCCCAAAAACTGAGTACAAAATCTTCACTGTCCACATTTCCAACAGCGCTCACAACTCTGGGCTTCCGCTGGAATGGCTCTGGGCTCTGAATTACAGCATTCTTGACTTTCTCTAGCATGCCTCTCCAAATGTTGCCACATCTCTTAAACAAACTAATTCCAAAGGCTTAAGTACTACATGCCCTGGATTAGTAACAGCAACAACCCTGCTCCTGGTACTGATTTTCTAGTTTCAGCATAATATTACAAAACCACCTGGACAACAATTTAAGGGAGGAAAGATTTAGTTAGGTTCACGGCTTTCAGGAGTCTGTGGCTTCTTAATCTCCCCCACACGTGCAGAACATCACAATGGCAGAAACACATGATGGAGAAGTTTCTTTACCTCATGATGGACAGGGATCACATGACCCCAGTGACATACTTCTCTCACTAGGCCTCATCTTTTGAAATTTCTATTTCTCGAAACTGGGCCATTGGATAGAAATGTTTAACAAGTGAACCTTGTTGGGATGGGAATATTTTGTATTCAAATCATAACATATATACTTGTTAAATGTGTTGTTTGGGAATTAACAATGGGGGAAACAGCATATCTTTATTGCAGACGATGTGATCTATCCCCCATTTTTATTACAGGTGTGATCTGTTTCCCCCAGTGATTTCAGTCTGAGTCTAGTTGAGTCCGGTGATCCAGAACACACAGACATGGAGGGTAGCCTGTACTAATGACATCATCAACCAACAGATTCCATGTTTCACGTCTACTGAACTTGTGCTTCATATCTGCACAAGGAATTTTATATGTCGGTTTCTCTCTTTATATTACGCAAATCTTTGGGGACAATGGGTGTAAAGGGTCCCCAACCCCCTCTCTTCAAAGTACATCTCTGTTGTGCTGACTTCCAGGTGCTAGGTACAAAAGGTTAAGTTGTTCTGACCAGTAGAAACCTTCTCATTGGCATCTATTTTCTATTGTCTTTTACCTAAAAGGTGGTTCTGGCTGAAAGATGCCCTGGAAGGATGTTTGAGCAGTGGATCCAATTGAGTCCCTGATCCTTCCTCCATTTCTCTTTTCCTATCAATAAAGTATGTGTGTGGTTGGGGATTAGACATCATGACATGTAGATGTTCCTTCTGCTTTGACATCCGAGGAATCAGCTGCCCTGCCTCTAAGACCTGGGCAGCAGCCTAGGAGCTAAGGGTCATGACTTAAGAGGAATTGAGGGTCTGGCCCAAGTCAATCACTCTATGGTCAAGCCTACCTTTAACCAGGCTACTGGGCTCCAGGGACACTATGGTCTTAGCTCCCAAACACTGGTGTCCTCCAACAGCAGGGTCAGCAAATGGTACATCCCAGCATAGTGAGGGGTCTTACGGTCTACAGGAAAACAACAAACAATTATAAACTAACTAGACAAATGCTCAGCAATTGAGTCAGTGTCCTGTCACTCATCTTCGAGGGGCAGGGTGCCTTTCTGCATCCCCACTTAGGGGTGCACCCATGGCTGCTCCACCGCACTCTCTCCTGTGGTCATGAAAGGGTCTTTCTTGCAAAGAAAGCTTCTCTGGGAAAGGAAACGAGCAGCGGGAAGGGGAGGGGAGCCTCTGCTCATCTAGTCTTGCCAGCCAGGATGAAAAAAACTCATGAAAATGTGGTCTCGATGACTGGACAGTTCATTTACCTCAGGCTGAAAATAGGTGTGTTTCCCTCCAGCAGGTGACTCAGCAGGCCCAAGGAGTTCCTCTACTAAGAGGAAGTGGGGTGCTCAAGGGCCCGGTTTCCCCTAGGTGCCACAACAACAGGAAGGGGCCCATAGCAGAAACTTTGCATTTCTCAACTTCCTGGTGTGACTTTCTCAGACTCTCCTCCCACAAGCCGATGGTTCCCAAGCCATGAGATTTCTGCTTCTGCCAACCTAGAGCCGAATGGTGCACTGTCTAAATGACAGCTTCCTTCCAGGATTTAAACAGCCACACAAGGGAGCATGTCTCAGTGTGTGTGTGTGTGTGTATATGTGTGTGTGTGTGTATGTGTGTGTGCATGCATGTATGTGCATGCGTGCATGCGCATGTGTGTGTGTGCACGTGTGTGTGTGTGTGTGTGTGTGCACGCACGTGTGTGTGTGTGTGTGTGTGTGTGTGTGTGTGTGTGTACAGATCTGACTGGTGGGGGTGGGGGAACCAGGCTGTGTGCTGTTCATCCCGAGGGCTCCCTTGGCCTCCCACCTCCCTCCCTGACTCCTACCCACATAACTCTGTAGGCTGAGGAGGGCAGCTGCTATTCTGACTGTGCTCTAGGCTGTTCCGTGCTCTGGGGAATGAGACATACTCCCTTCCCCTTCCCCTGTATTCTTCAGACAGCAGCCCAGTCTTGAGTACCAGGTACTTCTCTGAGGCTCGCTGGAAGCTGAGAAGCAAGGCAACTACTTGGAGAACAGAGCCTTGCTCCAGCAGCTGTCCAGTTAGGTTGGCACAATTACACAAGGCAATGAGGAGCACGAGGGACCTAGTGTTTGCTCCTAACGCTGCCACTTCTTGCTTTGTGACCTTGAACAAGGCAATTCTCTCTGATCTCTCATTTCTCCTCCTTTTCCCTATTTATTTATGATTTTTCTCATCTTTTCTGTACTGAGGGATCAAACCTAATATACTGTACAATGATCTGCCACTAAACTAAGCTACATGCCCAGACCTGTAATTTTTTTGAGACTTGTTCTTGATATGAGCTCACCTGACCTTGAACTCAAGACCCTCCTACTCCATCTCTCCAGGGCTAGGATTATATCCATATCTACCTATCGATTTTTTCAAAAAAATTAATTTCATTTTAGGCTGGGCCTGGCATCTATGTATACACGCCAGAAACAGGAAAACAGCTATGGAAGACTAAAGAAACACTCACATGTAAAGCCCAAGGGATTGCTAGGCAGGTCAAAGCACTTAGCTCTTAAGTTTGATGACTGGTTCTATCCCCGGATCCTATGACAGATGGACTCTCAAAAGTTGGTCCTCTACACTACACACACATACAGCCACTGCATGTGTGCTCATAATCCTCTCACACATACACAATGATGATGATTACGGTGGTGGTGATGGTGATGGTGATGGTAATGATGTCATCCAGTACGTCTCAGTACTGCCTTCTTACAATACCTACCACATTCCTTCATCTTTGGTCTCTGGGCCGACCTACTTTGATTAATGACTCTCAGGATTGTCTTCTTCTAGGTCCATTGCCACACATGGAAACTAGCCTGCTAGCAAGGGTACATGGAGAATACCAGTGTCCTGAGTGATAGGCTCAACCAGAAACCAGTTGAGGGATCGAGGCCACAGTCCACAGGCAAGCCAATGAATCAAAAATTTGAGTGAGTTCAGCCTAAACTGCTTGAAGCAGGCATGAACCTCCACGGTGAGCCCTGGCCAAGTTGTCACCCACAGAACTGTGAAAAATGAAGTGATTCCTGTTTGTTTTATGTGTGAGTGGGAGGAAGCACCTGGTGCACACATGTTCAGCCTTAGTGTTGGTCCTCGGGCGCTTTGGGTCTTTCATTGGCCTGGAACTTTCCAGGCACATCCGGCTAACTTGCCCACGAGGCTACCAGGGCTCTGCCTGTCTCTTCTCTCCCATCCTGCTAATTCTGGGATCACAGATGTACCCCCACTATACCTGGCATTTTATGTGGATTCTAAGGACCTGAACTCATATCCTCACACTTGCAAGGCAAGTGCTTGGTTGACTGAGACATATCCCCAGCCCTGGTTATAATGAGTTTTTTGTTTGTTTGTTTGTTTGCTGTATTTTTGGTTGTGAGCCTAGCCTTCAATAACTGAGCCATCTCTCCAACCCTTATTTATTTCATGTTTTGTTTTTTAGCTACTGACTTTGGGGAATGGTTTTCTCTAGTATCTATCGACTATTTCCTATTTGCAAAAGACAGTGCTGTCTTAAGTACAGTCTCATGAGTTCCCATGACAACCATGTGATATATTTATTAATCCTAATCTCTGCTTTCAGAGAGGGAAATACTGAAGCCAAGGAAAAGGAGTCAGGTGATCAAGGTCAAGGGTCAGATGGTTAGGGAATGGGGGCTGGAGAGGAGGCTGTTCCAGCTTCGAGTCCACAGTTAAGTCCTGACGACCCCCACGAAACCCAAAAGATCCCGCTCTTGTTTTCATCCGGGTCATGGTTTGTGCAAGAGTTGAGACAGAAATCAATACCAATAGATACAGTGTTCTGGGACAGGCAGGTGTTTGGTGAGGTCACAGGGCCAGAAATGTGGAGCAGTGAGCTGAGAATGTATTCCTCTAAGGTCTCCAAGGTCAGAGCTGGGTCAGGCTTCTGTCAGCAGGAAAGTTAGCCAGTTGTTGGACTGGACTTGTCCCAAGGCTTGAATAGCCCAGAGTTCCCCACTAATATTCTGGAGATTCTGCACTGGAGAGTGGAGGTCCTGGATCTGAGGCTGTACCCATACTGAATAGCTTGACTCTAGAAGCCTCTTCTTCACAGAGTTCCGACCCAGAGAACGTTCCCTGGAGTCCCTCATGGTCACCTGTGTTCCTTTAGTTTTTATTTTCAAACTGAGTATTCATCCAGATTCGATGGACAACTTCAGAGTATACTACTATGGATGGTAACCTTTCTTAATTTGAAAGAATAATGCATATTCTTTCAAATGCAGGTAGACAATGGCTATCTCTTGTAGGTTCCTACCCTGCTCCAGACAGTCCCTCCATTTTAGTCTCTTTCTGACATCCTTGCTGGCAGGAGGGGGTGTTAGGGGGAGGGGAGTGGGGGGAGGGGTGCTCTTGGGACAGGGGTGCACAGAGCTCCTCCCTCTTGCTGAGTCAGTGCTTGCGTATGGACAGCCTGTATGGACAGCTTATAAGGACAGGTAACCATTTCCTATCTGGATTCCTTCTTTTCTTCCAAATATGGTTGAAGGCCCATTGTGGGAGGCTCTAAGCACAGCTTGATTTAGACACGAGGGGGGAAAAAAGAATTTTTGTTTGGCCGGTCGCCCAGCATTCTCCAGTTTGAAAAAAGTTTGCTGGGTAAAGGTAGAGAAAAGGGACTGGACTCTCCGCTTTCCTGAACAAGTCATTTAGAGTGTGTGTTGCGGGTGGGGGGAGCGTGTAAACAGCCCGGGCTGTGTCACCCTGTGGCTCTGGTTTGTGGCTAACCTTGTGACAGAATATGGCCAAAACTCAAGAGTTCATTCTGGTGGCATCTGTGGACACGGGCATTCTCAATTTTCATTCCTCTACTTGTGACACTGAGAAATGAAGCTCATACCTAGGAAGGAATGAGCCCCAGGGATGTTCCTCTGCTCCCCCCTCGCTCCCCCCTCACCCCCACACCCTCCCCTCAACCCTCAACCCCCAGCCTCAGCACCCACATCAGGGGTAAACCCCAGGAGCTGAACTCTGAGGCCCTGGCTCTGTCAGAAGACACTAGAAACTGAGCTGTCTACCTTCCCAGCACACCCTGAGACTCGGAGCTGGCCGTCGGAGCACCCTGCTACAGTACACAATATGGACCCGTAGGGAATGCGGGCCAAGGGAAGGGGCTGAGCAACGCGGCAGGAATGAGGGCCTGAGTCACCCGCTCAGGACTCCCCCCCCCCCATTCCCCCACCCTTACCCCCATCCTCCCACCCCGCTCAGGACCCCGCTCAGGAAGGAAAAGGGTGTGGGAGTGTGGAAGGATGAAGTCAGGTCAAGGTACGCAAACAACTTCTTAGCTCAAGGATTAATCATCTTAGGCCAGGGGTCAATTAAACAAAATCAATCAATACCAAACAGTAACCTGCTCAGTGGTCTCTCCTCTCCTCCGGGCCACCCTCCCTATCAGCACCACAAGAACAGGTTCAGGAAATAAAGCCGGCGCGGAAGCCTTTCTGGGCTGAGCTTGGTGTGGGCACCATCTTTCCTGAGACACTGATGGACGAGGGCGTGGAATCATTTTGTGAGGCAGGTCGGGAGGGTGTCAGTGTTTGCTGTAGGGCCTTGTTTTCTCGACAAGTGGGGTTTGTTTGTTTGTTTGTTTAATCTCTCCTCTCTTATCTCCCCACTAATTCGAGGCCAGAGTTCTGGACGAGATTTGCCTTATAGTACAAAACACAAAGATATCTAAGGGCCAGTCCTGGGCGGCCCGGGGTGTCTAGTTTACAAGTTAATTTGCATGTGAGTAGGCGGGCAAGTTTGGTGAAAGGGCAGGAAAGGCGTGGGAGGGAAGGGCAGGTTGCAAATCAAATACTCTAGAACACCTTATTGTTTGTTTGTTTGTATAATGCAACAACAGAATCTATTGGCCTTGAAACTGCAGTCCAAGGGGTGTGGCTAGTTTCGGAGAAAGCTCGGAGAATCTGAGCTCAGTCACCAAGCCCTAAGGATCCCTGGAGCCTTTACGCCAGCTCTTCCCGGTAACAACAGCTCGGTGTCAGGCCGGTTCCACCCCACGGGGGCAAGAAGGGGAAGGCTTCACACCCGTTTGACGGGATAGAGGTCTAATTTACTTTTTATAAGATAACTCCCATGTTCTGGAGCTGTTTGGCTGAAGCGGCTCCTCCATCCCTTCAACACTGTCCGCAAGCGGGTGGGGTCTCTGTTGTGTTTTATAAGAAAGGAAAAGGGAAGGAAGCTAGGGGTATGTTTGGCAGAGACTCATATGCTGAGGTGGAAGCAGAGGCCTCTGCTGGGCCATCCTAAAGCATCCATTCCCTCTGAGGTACCACAGGACGGGTATAGAGTTTAAGTCCTCGGGAGGGGAGTTGGGAAGGGAGGAAAGAGAAAAGAGGAGTAGAGGTCAGCCACTAACATGTTGGGGGGGAGGGGAATGCAGAGAGAAAAGACAGAGAGGGAAGAGAGCTAGAGAGGGAGGAGTGGGCAGGCGCCCCCTTTGTAGAGAGTCAAGCACACCTGGCAGTTGCCAGGTAACTGCGGGGCGGAGCCTAGAAAAAAGTGCTAACAGTCTTCGAATCTGCGGGAGTTTAAACATGGTGTGCGTTAGAACTGAGTTGAGGATTTTACCTCACTTGTGCAAACAGGGGCAGGCTGACATAAAAACAAAGCCTTTTCCTTCATTCTTCCACAAAAGCGCCCCGTTCCTCTACTTTTAGAGAGGGGGTTGCTAGGAGAAACTGAGGGGCTTCTCTGGGATCCTGGCTGCAAAATGAGACACGGGTAAGGTAGAAAGATGCCTGCTGTCTCTTTCTGAGGAGAGCACATGACTACTTTACCGTGGCAAGGGCTAGCCGCACTGGCCAGCGTGACAAGCAGGGACTTCAGATGCAGAATCCCCAGGCGCGCGTGGGGTGGGGTAAATATCCCTGCCTCGCTCACGGAGGACAGGAACAAAGGGTAGAAGAAACAAACACCAACTGGCCATGAGACATGTGGGTGCCCAGGGACTTCCAGAGGTAGTCAGGCAGACTAAAAGTCTAGGCAGCTAAGGAACCTTCCTGGCCGGCCGGCGGCACCCAGGCACGCTCCGGGCGCCTCACCGGATTGCCAGCAAAGAACCCAGCGGGGCCTCCCGCCCTGCGCTCCGACGTCTCAGAGCACCCCTGAGCCAGCGCTTGGACAATCGGACTCCTTCTCCAGGCCCTCGCTTCTCTATAAAACGGGAGCGACCGCTTCCACCTGCTTGGCAATGAAACGGAGCCAGAGCACATGATAGGGGCGAGGGGCGAGAGTCCAGGGCTGCCTGCCCTCGGGCCAGGCTTGCCAAGTCATCTTACCCTAATCCCAGGAAGGCCACGCACCTCTGCTTGCACACCTCTGTGTGGGGAGGCACTCGTGGCACAGACCACAAAGGAACAAGCCTGCCTGCTGTGGGGAGACCTCGGGAGCCTCGCTCCTGCTCTAGGTGGCTCTCCGGAGCATCCCTCACCGGTGCCAGAGTCGGAGGAGGAACCAGGTTAGCAGAGGCTACACAGGTCCTACCAGCTGTTGACAGGGGAAATTAAAAGGAGACAGAAAACATTCACACCCCAACAACATAACCCAGTCCCTCAGATGGGCACAGACCTGAGGACCCTCTTCCTCCCCCTGCTCTGGAGGAGAGCTCTTTCCTCACACTCTTCCCTGGCCTCTCCCTTAGCCCATCCTGCAAGGTGCAGTGTGCTAGCTAGCTCTGCATGCTGAGAGAATGCAGATAGTCCCGAGACGCTCCTCCAGCTTCTGTGGTGATTGGGGTTCAGGACCTCCAAGCACGGGATTGATTACTCTGTCCCCTTCCCGGAGAGGGTTTCCAGATGTTTCTTGGAAAGTTGGCTGGTTGGAGTACTTCTCAGCCACGCTTGGTCTCTTGTCCATACTTGATGCATCGCTTTCCAAATTTGTGTGAGCCATACTTACAGCCTTCTGTGCCCAGCGGACAAAGGTCTAGACCTCAGCCCCCAGGAATAACCACCATGGTAGGAGAAGCATGTATTTGGAGCAACCAGGATGTTGGCTCTGGGATGTTGAACAGGTTATTTTCTCATCTATAAATCCCAGTGCCAATATCCCACATGGTTGTTATGAAGACAGAAAGAAGAGGCACAATGGCAGGGAAGGGTTCCAGTGGCTGCCAGACCTTCCCACCTGTTCATCACCACACCTTATCCCCCTCCGTGAAGCTGATTGGCTGTAGGTACGAGCCGTCGCGTGTTGGGAGACGCCCTTGCCTAATGGTGAGGACACTTCTTGAGCTTGTGTGGTTGACACCATTTAGTTCACATCACTCAAGAGCCACTGTGCTGGGGTGGGGGTGGGGAATTGGGAGGGTGGGGGTGGGGAGAGTGTTAAGAAGCTACAGGGCTGGACGGTATAGGATGGCCATGCAGCCATCGCGTCCCGACGGTAACCTGAATGAAATGGCCTTTTGCACCTGGACTGCCCTCGTACCTCTGTCCTGGCTTGGATTCTACCTTATAGGTCTCCTCCCTCACACCTCCCCCAGGACACTTTCTAAACCGGAGATGATGATGATACCTCTCTCTTGCAAGTACGAGAAACCTCTGTCCCAAACAGGCTTAAGGAAATAAATATGCAAGTCGTAAGTAAACAAATAAAAATAAATATTTTGGTTCAGGCCCAGGTGGTCACGTATTATATATGGCTGGATTTAGTACTTAAATAATGACGTTACATTATTTCTCTCTAGATCTCAATTTTACAAAAAGGAACATTTTCAGGCTGGTGCTTTTTTAGGCTCTGCATTGTAACAGATCCTTAATAGACCCCTAGACCTTAGCACACTAATTCCATAATGGAAGTACCATTCACGCTGTAAAACTCAGCACATAGCCAGCACCACCTGCCAAAACTAAAACAAAGGTCCAATTCATCAAAGTCCATATAGTTCTGGAAAAGTAGTCTCAAAATTAGCTTCTGTGGTTCTGCTTCTGGTGAACTGTTCTTGTTAACTGACGTATGCCAGGAATGTACAATATGGTTTTTGTCCTTAAAGGTCACCCTGAGAAAGGTGACCCTGAGATAGCTTGGAGCTACACTAGGATCTCAAAAACTCAGCATAGTCACTGGCTAGCTAAGACTTTCTGCTGGCTGAAACCCATGTCTGAGCAGCGTTATTTCCAGTACCCCACCACGGCATCACAGCAGAAGGCACCGGCTTCGGAACTCAGCGTTCCTCACTAGCTCAGCTTAGACTTGGAATAGAGTCACACAGTCTCTGATCATTGACTTCAGGCAAGCGCCCATTGCTAAACCAGTCAGCGCGTCCAGGGAGATCAAATCTACGAGTTAGTGGTCATGAAGCATGTGGCCCTAGAAACAACCTCACTAGCTTTATTGGATGAGGAAGAGGCCCAAAGGGAACACACACCAGCTCTGTGTCACTTGGAAGGTTTTTTGCAGTGTTGGGATCAGCAAATGCTCTCCAGTGCTGAGACGTGCTGGCTTAGCCACCCTGCCTTCAGAACTACTTCAGAGGCAGATGCAGAAGCCATGGAGGGATGTTACTTACTGGCTTGCTCGGCCTGCTCTTTTTTTTTTTTTTTTTTTTTTTTTTTTTTGGTTTTTTTGGTTTTTTGAGACAGGTTTTCTGTGTAGCCCTAGCTGTCCTGGAATTCACTCTGTAGACCAGGCTGGCCTCGAACTCAGAAATCCACCCACCTCTGCCTCCCAAGTGCTGGGATTACAGGCGTGCGCCACCACGCCCGGCTTCAGCTTGCTCTCTTATAGAACCAAAGAGCACCAGCCCGGGATGGCACCACCCACAAGGGGCCCTTCCCCCTTGATCACTAATTGAGAAAATGCCCCACAGCTGGATCTCATGGAGGCACTTCCCCAACTGAAGCTCCTTTCTCTGTGATAACTCCAGCCTGTGTCAAGTTGACACACAAAACCAGCCAGTACAGGCCTCTACCTCCCAAGTACTGGGACTAAAAGCATATACCAGCACATGCCTCTTCGCTTTTTCCTTTAGAGTAAGAGAAAATAGACCAAAACAGGGTGCTGTAGGCCCAGTAGTCTGACAAGAAAACTCAGGCTCAAATAAATGAATTGGCCTTTCTGAGAACCCAGGACCTATTGCTGGCTTCCAGGCTGGTAGCCGAGGACGAGACGATCACAGGGATACGTAGCGAATAGACATTCTACTCTGAAAGCTCCCACGCGTCAGTGTACTTTCCTTAATGTCCCAGAAACATAAGCCGAATGGTGAATGCAGGGACCCAGAGTGACTCCCACCTCCAGCTTCCTTAGTCCTGGCCAAGGTGGAAATGGGGATCCTTGGCAGCTGAGGAACCGGCCAGGTGCAGTCATCTCCTTGGAACCACTCAGCACACCTTTGCACCCACAGTCAGGGGAGCACCAGGGCGCATGCTGTGGCTTCGCTGCCTTCTCAGGAACGCTGTAGAACAATCCATTTCCCCTGTCCCCACGGACATACCGTTTCTCAGAGGAACAATGTAGTCCTTACCAGGACACGTTTTCTCAGTTAAAATAACTCTTCCTTATCTCTGCTTGGAGGTGGCACCCACGCTGGTAGTCTGGGTGTCCCCAGTTTACCTCTGTCACACATTCCCAGACCTCTCCTCTTCCATTGTGGTGTTTGAAGAGATCCATGCTCTCATGGAGTTTATGGGGAATGCTTGCTTGGTGCCAGGTTTCAGAGATACAGAGGTGAACAAAACTTTTGAGGGACTTTAATGAGGAAAGTGTTGACATTAAATACCTAGCTTTTACAGAGGACTGGCTGGGGGAGGGTACAAGGAGGAGCCTGGATGTGCACTGCGGAACATGGAGGAGCAGGGGACGATGTGGCTGTGATGGTTGTTGGGCACAGAGTTGGAGAGAAGGGAACGGGGCAGCTTTGAGGAGGCAAAGTCAGGAGACTTTGTGTATAGGCGGAGGCAGTAGGTGACAGGTCCTTTGTGGTCCTGCATCTCTGTGAGCCTCAGTTTCCTTGTCTATAGAACAGTAAGTTATAGGATTATAAAGTCTGGAGATGAATCAAATGTAATTTCTAGCTTCTTAGAAACTGTGCTTGCTCCTGAGCTGACACATGAAGGAAGAATGGTTGGGTTTGGGATGCAGGACGCTCCATGGCCTTTGGGGTTCCTGGCTGTGGAACCCTGAAGAGCACCTCCCTGGAATCGCTCACTGGGTACTTGGATTTTGGAACTCAGTCTGTATGTGTGGAAGGGGGGGAGGATGTTGGGGCGTGGGGCTCTTCAGGAAATTTCCATTTCATATGGCCTTCAGGCATGCCTCACAGAGAGGGTAGAATTGGGACTCAGTCTATCACTGAGGCTGCGACACCGTCTGTGGGTCACGAGGCATGCTCGACAGCTCTTTATCCGACACTGTGCAGAGCAAGCACACACCTGGGTTGCCTTCTCTGGACATGAGTCACCAGATAGCTTACCACTACAGATGGAGACACACTGGGAGGCCTCAGGAAATTAGGTGAGTTGCCCAGGGCCACAGCCCATCTGTCAGACTTTCAACTTAAAATTTATCTCCAGCAGAGAACCGTCCAGTAGACGTTTCTGGTAAGATGCGCTTTATCTGTATTCCCTAGCACGGTAGCCACTGGCCACATATACGGAGCGGAGGAACTGAGATTTTTCATTTTGTTCAACTTAAAATTAAGTTTAAATTCAGTCACCATGCTTCGCAGATGGCAGCCTAGACCTTTAGGAGGCCGTAGAAAGACCTAGAACTTGAAGCATCTCATTCAAGAGCCGATTGCAATGGGTCCGAAGATCTGTAAAACAGTTTCCCCAGTAGGCTCCTCAGCTTTACCGAAAAGATGTTCCGGCCCTCAAGGGTTAACCCGATATTTCCGCTGTTCGCTGTGTTCTAAGACACCAGATGGGAAAGTTGGATGGTACGGGAGGTGTGAAGGCCCCTGGTGGCTTCCGAGATGGGAAGAGGAAATGCCCTTTTGCAGCATCCTGGAATATCAGCTTCCAGGCTGGCTTCTCAAGCAGTAGGACTGTTGCCTGGGAAACGAGGAACGGGGGTGGGGGGGGTGGGGGTGGGAAGGACAGGGTAGGGTGGGGGTGGGAAAGGACCGGGTAGGGTGGGGGCTACATCGAGAACCATCCTTGGAGGGCAGTGGCTACAAGCCAAAGGAAAGATAAGCAGGCTGCCCTGGACACAAGGCAAAGGCGAGGGGATGCTGGGGCCGCGCCAGGTTCCGAAGGGTGCACGTGGGACGACTGAAGGAGGGAAGGGGGCGGCGGCAGCTGCCGGGGTGGGAGCGGGGACAGCCAGGAACCACACAGAGGGCGGCGCGGAAGGCACCCCTTCAGGAGGACAGGTCCTTATCGTCACTACCAGCTTCTGTAATGCGCCGGTCAGCCACAGCCACGCAGCTGTAAGTGACAGAGGCCTGAGAAGTGACCTGTGACCACCAAGCCTCAGCGGTCGCCAGTCACCTCTCCACTGTCCCCTCCACGCCTCCGGTGATGGCTTAGTTACTCTTCTTGCCCAGCAGAACGGTTTTCCAATTACTTCTCGCCAGGCTCGCCAGGCTCGCCAGGCCTGCTTTCTCCCGAATTTCATTTCCGGGCCTGTTGAAGCCACATTAATTTTTAATCACCTTTGAGGTGTTCAGTTCAGTTACCTGGATTGAAGTAATGAGGAGAACGGTGCGCGCGGTGAGACTTTGGGGTACTTCTCGGGAATGGGGAGCAGTGTGTTTCTAGAGTGCCTTGCGGGTGGGGAGGCCTGACTTCCCAGCTCTGGGGTTGGTCTACTAGGGAGGCGTGTCACACCAAGCTCTGCGATGGACACTGTGAGAGAAAGATTGGGACCTCATGAGTCTGCCTCACAAGACACGACCCGAAACTTCCACTGCAGATCCCTGCCAGAGCCTGACCTTGGAATGGAGACTCACTTAGGATTGAAACACAGAAGCTGAGGATCACAAGCATCTACCATCAAGCCCCATTTATGAGATACTGTCGCTGGACCCCAGGTCCTTGTGCATGCTAGACCAGCAGTCTGCCAAGCCAGCTATGCGGGGACCCTGAAAACTGATTTTTAAAAAATTAGTTTTTGTTTTTGTTTTAAAGCCTATGAGTGCTTCTCCCAAAAGTGGCCTGGGAAGGACATCAGATTCCCTGGAACTGGTGTTAAAGAAAGTTGTGAGCCACCAAATGGGTGTCGAGGATAAAAATTGGTCTGCAGAAGAACAGCACGGGTGTTCTTGGCCCTTAGCCCCCGGGAAATAGATTATAACATTGCTTACGTTTTGGAGAAAATTAAAATACCATTTTGTGGTACATTGGAACGATCAGAACTTACATGTGTGTGAGCACTTTTATTGGAGTCCAACAGCTCGAGTTTAACCTATTGCTGTTGCCAATCCTCAGAGGCAGAGGCGAGCAGGTGTGACCACAAAATATTTACTTTTAACCATTTCCAGAAAGCCAGCTCCCTGACCTTTGACCTTGGCCAGTTAAGACACTCTTCTCTCCTTTCTTCCCAGGCTTCCTTGCGGCTAGCAGTGGCCGCTTTTTCTACTTCTGTCAGGCAGAGATCTGCGGGGAGACTGGTATAAAGCCCTGCTGTTCGGAAGAAAAGAGTGGGATGTGTCTGGGAACTCTCCCACCTACTTCCGGTCTGAACTGCGAGTTAGCCCTGGGGAGCCCACCCAGCCATCTTTTAGAACCCATCTCCTGCTGAGAGACAGGAAACACAGGGTCATGAGTTCAATTAGAAGGGCTGGGTCCCCGTTGGCTATTGTTCAAGAGAAGGGGAATGTGTCTCTGCGCACCTGCCCAGAGGTTGGGCTGCTTGTAGCCTGGGTCCTAGGAGCCACTGTCCTCTGGGTCTGACTGAGAAGGGGTCAGTCCCTGCCAGGAACTTGTCTGTGGCTCCTGATTGCCAGACCCACATCAGTACACCAAGGGTGTAAGGTAAACTGAGGTTTCTTCACTGTTGGATTCTGGGGTCCTAGAGGCAGAATTTCTCAGTTTTCCCTTATCCCCCTCAACTCCTTCTATAGCTCCCAAAAGATAATAATCAAAATAATGTTGGATGGTTTGGAGAATGTTTGAAAGATGAATGAATGAATGAATGAATGAATGAAAACATATCAAGAAGAAGCTATAGAAAGCAGCCTGAAAAGTCTGACCTAGGTATTATGTTATTTAACAAAGAACCGGGTCTCCATGAGTCTAATGGGCTTTCCTATAGTCACAAGAGTTAGGAGGAAAAAAGTTGGGGTCCCAGCTCAAGGCTGGTTCAACTCCCCGGGTACAGGCCTCTCCAGCCTCAGCAGCTTGGACATTTCCCGAGGCGACGCCAGACGCAATCTGTAGAAGTAGGTGATGGGTCTGCCATCACCTTGGGGAAAGCATGAAAGGAAACGATGCGTTTGGAGGACGGCCAGTCACTGCCTCTCCCTCGCATCCCCCAGTTCTGCTGCGTCACCTCCTTAGCAGGTGCTCAGAACATATTTGGAGGATGAATGAGTCCCCTCGCATCCGTGCAAATTCCTCAGCAAAAAGTCACAGGCTGCAAAACTTTAAAAAAAAAAAAGGCAGGTAAGATGGATGTCATACATACCTCCTAGCTTCGCAATAGATTGGAATGTGCATCCTGGTTTCTGCAAAGCATTCTGCCCGCTACGCAAGCACAGGCCATTCATCACTTGCCACCGTCGTGGGGGGGGGGGGGAGGGTGGGTGCGGGGGGGGGGGGAAGGCGCATGTGCTTGAGAAAGCCACTCACCACGCCAAGCGTAGTGACGACGACAGAAGCTGTCTCATTTAGACCTCCCCAAAACAGGAGGGGGTAAGTATTTAACGCTGGCCCTCTTTCATAGCTAAGGAATCTGAGGCTCCAAAAGAGTAAACTACCTTCACAAAGGCCGCGCAGCCAGTCGGTGCCAGAGTCGGGTTCAGATCTGGGTCTGCGCCTGCGTGGGTGAGAGGGGAGGTGGACCGCTGGAGATACAGCTCGGCTGGCAGAATGCTCGCCTAGCATGCACAGAGGCCCAGACTTGATCCCCAGAACTGCATAATCTGGAAAAGTATCCCGTGCCAGTGTTCCAGCACTCAGCGAATCAAGGAAGGAAGACCAGAAGGTTCAGGGTCATTCTCAGCCATATAGTGAGTTTGTGGCCAGCCCGGGATAGCCCGGAGTTGGGCCAGTGAGAAACTGTGGGTGTGAACTGCAGGACTGCTGTGAGGAACAGCTGACACCCTGAACTTTGTTCCACGCGGAGAACGTCGTAGTGAGAAAACGGACGGGGAGAGAGGAACACCATACCAAAGTAGGAATGGGCGAGGCTCCGTGTGCCCACAGGGCATGCCCTTTCCTGGGTCAGGCTCAGCCCCAGTGTGACTGCTCCGCTGATGTGTGTATGCTAAAGGGCAGGGTCCGTGCATTAGGAGTGGCTGGGCTGGTGTGCTGCGTTTCCCGTGGAGATGGTGGTGATTCATTACCCTGCCCAGCCTCTATCAGGGTTCAACTTGTAGTAAACAAGTCAGAAAATGTCATCTGAGTGAGAAAGAGACGGGAAGAGGAGTGGGGAGCTTCTGAAGTAACCCTCAGTTGCCTGTCAGCCCCAAATCTTCCTGGAAACTACACACTGCACCCACAGAGCTCAGAATCTCTCTCACCAATGGCAGAAAACCCTTAATCCAATTTCTGATCTTTTTTTCTGGAAAGTTCTAGAAACTCTACTCTCCTGGGATGATTCTGAGATATAATGACTCCAGCTTGTTCTGGGGATTCTGCTGCCCAGCGGATATCTGCTGGGGTGCTTCTGGGAGGTGTGCATCAATAAATCAACCTGTGCATGCTATTAATCAACAGATTCCTAAAGTCTGGTCAGCCAAACGCAGGCTTGTTGTCTAAGTGAGTGGGTCTGACGTTCTCAGACCAGAGAAAATGGGAGACATAATCCAGCTTGCAAGACATGTAAAACCACAGTCACAATAACAACACAATTAGAGGAGAAATTGAATGTCAGGTTTTGAGAGCCTCCCTTGGTTCACCAAGACTTTCAAAAAAAGGGCAGGTGGGACTAGCCGGTCTGCCCCCCCAAAGCCAACCAAGACTGGAAGGGCTGAATGCCGAAGTGAATTGCCTCAAGGCTCCAGACACTGGGAGACTGAGGTTAAGATGGCTCCTGAACTGGTTCCCTCTGAGGTTGTGAGGGAGCTGGTTCACTCCTGCCTCACTTCTGCTGGCAACTAGCATTTGTTGCGGTCCGCTAGCTTCTATCGCTGAAGCAACCACATTTGCACAGACCCCCGTTTCCAAGCTAGGCTGCATTCTGGGGTGTGGAGGGCTAGGAATTCAGTCCATGAGTTACGGTGACACATAGTTTCACCCATAGCAACCCAGAAGCGGTTCCACACCTGGATCGTGCATATGATCTTTTGCCAGTCCATAGATCTCTGGGTCTTCTTGAAAACTACTTGCACTTGCTCAGCCCCGCCCTATGAGGTGCTTAGCAGGCTTCACTTTATCTTACTTGCAACTCAGGTGTGACCAGCCCCACCCTGGGTGAGAGGCTAACTGTGAGCCACCAGCACTGGGAGGTCAAGGGGAATGAACCTAGAAGGGACATCTGGTTAAAAATAGCTCCAGCAGTAGTGGTAGCTGGAGTGTACCTACATGACCTTTGGCCTTTGAGACTTTGTTGTTCTAGCTAGAAGGTCACCAGGTCTGGATGACGCAGCACGCCACTTGTCACCCTGGAAATTTCCAACACGGGAGAAGTGTGACCATACATGGGGGTTCACTTCTCTTTTCCTGCCCTGGCAGATCCTTAGGAGCTTCCAGAAGTCTTAAGAGGGTCCCATGGGGACAGTGATATAATCCTGTCTGTCCCTGTAAAAGGGACCAAACTGAGCTATCTTTCAAAGCAGGTGGATGACTCAGCAAAACCGCACAATTTGTTCGAGCATCCATTTTCTCATTTGCACGATAAGAATGAGAAGGAATGTTTGCCCTTCCTGCCAAAACCTAGCGAGGATCAATCTAAGAGGAGTAACTTGGCCTTGGGATGCAGGAAGGTTTTGTAGCACTGAGCCCCATTAACTCCTTAGTTAGCCCTTACTTATTGCACAAGCATTAAGGATATTTGGGAGGCAGTATTAGCTATTGTCAGACCCTTGATAACCCTGAATGCGATTCCTACGTGGGCAGTGCCTGGCAGGAGTCACCTAGGAAAGGCAAAGGCCAACAGGCAACCTACTTGGAGGGGGCCCCCTGTCTCACTTGGCTTATGATGGTTGAACTCTGAAAGGCAACATCCCAAGAGACTTCATTCCAGGATTGCTTTTTTGCAGCTGATATGCCTTTCCTGTTGCTATTCTATACCCTAAGGACTCCCGGGCATTAACTGACCCTATTGAGCAAATTTCCTGCAGATCAACAGAAAGATGAGATTTCATGAATTAATAAAGTTTAGATGAATTAATGATTTTATAGAATTACTGATTTGAGTCAAATAATTTTAGGAAGAAAGTTTTAGGAGATGGTTTTAGTTGTTTTGCTAGAAAGATATAGTAAAGTTAGAATTAAGAATAGAAAAGATGGTTTTAGTTGTTTTGCTAGAAAGATATAGTAAAGTTAGAATTAAGAATAGAATGTACCTACTCCTCATAATAGTAAGTAAAGGCAGCATAATAAAGAACACAATTGAGCTTTCATGATCACACTAAAAAGAGAAATGGGTATGGGACAAATCTGTAATCAAGGAAGAACATTCATTCTAAGTTAGATACAAGGACTAAGCCACAGGTGTGCACTCTGATAAAGCAAGGCTGTGTGAAACTGTTGCTTTGAACTTATAATGAGCTTACAAAATGAAACACTGCTTTGAACTTGTTACTGGTATCCTTCCATTAGTTACTTCTCTCTTATGTAACATTTTGTCTATGAGTAATTCTTTCTTACATAGAGAACTTTTTGTCTAAAAGCTATAAAAAGGTTGAGAGCAATAAAGAAAAGTGGTGTAGCCATTTTCTGCTTTGCCAGGTGTCTGTGTCTGTGTGAGTGACTTCTTTCCTTTCCTTTCTCTCTGTTTCAAGAAGTGTTAACAAATTCTGAGCCTCTCAGAGAAAGGAGCTGTAGCAATAAATCCTTTTATTAATTAATTCTCCACTGCTAAACTGCCATGTGTTAATGCTACTAGAAATTAGTGGTTATTTAAGCACAAATAATAAGAGAGTCAAAGAGTTAGTTGTCAGTTCTTATTTAAGCACAGGGCAGAATAAAGAATTGAGTTCCAGCACTTGTTTAAGCACAAAGCGCTAAGTTTCTCCAGTGCTTATTTAAGCATGGAATTGAAGAGAAAAGACGCCAGTGGTTTTCAGTTAGAGAGGACAACTAGGCCAGAGATAATCAATCTTTTGGCCTTCATCCAACGACACTGTGTTCCACCTGAACTCTGAACTACAAAAGGCAAAGGGAGCCACCCCTCCCATCCCATCACCCCACCCCCTACCCAAGAAAGTGCCAGCACAGTTGTATAGAAATTCTGATTCTTGGTGGTGGTGAGATGGCTTGGTGGGGAGAGGCCACTTGCTGTCAAGTTCCATGCCCTGAGAACCCATGAGATAGAAGACAGAACTGACTATGAGGAAAGCTACCCTCTGAACAACACACACTTACACCCATGCCCTACCTCCAACCAATAGATGGTTAAATTTTTTCTTACAATTGGGCCTTGTCCCAGAACTATTAAACTAGAACATGCATTTTAACAAGAGCCCCAAGAGATGTGTGCACTTATTAAAATTCGAAGAGCGCATATTTCCGGGGCCTTCTGGGTCCATTCCTGTCCTCTGGTGAGAACGATCTAATTCACTCTGGGAGAGCTGTGTGCCTCCCTCCTACTCTAGCTCCAGATACAGCACTGGGACTGCTCAGCTCTAAAGTTGGCCCCCTCGTGGCCCTGGAACTCATTTCCAGAGCTAAGGACTGCAGGTGCTACCTCCCAGCATTCCCTTCCTCGGCTTTGGTTGGAAGCCTGGAGCTGGCAGCCATGTTGGTTACCTCTACAGTAACCCTAGGAAGAGCCCTCATGTAAATGCACCTATGGACGGGCAGCAGACAGAGGAAACTCCCCCCCCCCCCCCACATCACATCTTCTGAGCTTCAGCTTTGTCTTCCCCTTCACAGACTGACCCTCGGCTGCTCAATCCTTGTAAGGCCTGAAGAACAGGTCTTATGTGGTGAGCACCTGAAGGAGGTAGGTAGAGGTGAGGGATGTCAGACCGGGCACATGAGGGCCAAACCTCCAAAGCCCACACTGGAGCCCTGAGGTGGTGCAGCCGGCAGTGGACAGCCTTTCAGGGCGGTGGACCCGTTGGCGCTTCCCTTAGGAGCAGATATGGGGATGTGTTTTCTGGAACCCAGGCTCTGTCTTGGTTTTTCTGCCCACCCCTCAGGCTTTGGGCTGAGAGCTCTGGACCCATTCCCACGGACCTCCCTCTTCCGGGCTGGAAGGCTGCTGAGGGAAGAAGCAGTTACCACGGCTGAGCACAGTGCCCGGGCTCCAGAGTACCTACCTGTAAGGAACGGCCGCAGCTCCAAGGTACAGGTCTGTCAGTTCTGCTCCCTAGAGGCATGAGTGATGATATAATATGTGTCCCGTGAATACAGCTGGGGCCAAAACGAGTTCCCTAGGGAGTAACCTGTGCCTGGGGTTTATCAGGACTGAAGAGGTTCTGATTCCGTGAGGCCTGTGGAGGCTGCAGCCCACCAGCAGGGATGGTAGCAGGCTGTGGATGAACAGGGAGGGTCAGAGCGTCTCCTTACACAAGGATCGGACCCGGAGCCCCGGGAGGGGGGGACCCGGAAGAGGCCAACCCGAGTGTGAATATGACTGTGTGCGCAGGGCTCCTCTCTGTGTGTACGTGAGGGACTGAGCTCCATGCAAAGCTGCCGGGTATAATCCTTGAGAGCTGAGAGAACTGTAGGCTGTCTGTGGGGAAGAGGGAGCAAGGGGGGCCCTCACACCCGGTGAATCTTCTCTGTGAGCGAAGTGTGGATGGATTGAGAATTGCGCTCCCTGTGGGACTGTTCTGTGTGCCGTCATATGGCTGTGTCAGTTATGGGGACTGGGGGTAGGAAGTGTCATCACCAAGAGGAGGAGTGAGCATCCCAGTAACATGATAATAGGATATGTGCCCAATAAGCAGATGGGAAAATTGAGCCCTTATGGAGGCGGGCCCTTGTCTCTCTTACTATCTGCCCCGAGGGTAGGATTTCCTGTTCCCCCACCTGTGGGAGTCTGTTTGGCCCTGTGGGCTTCTTCCACCAAGTCAGTTGTCTTTCCCCAGAGCTGAAGAAGCTGCAGCTGCTCAGCAGCATCAAGGTTGGGGAGTGGGGAGAGAATGTGAATGAATGAATGAATGAATGAATGAATGAATTTCTCTGGTGGCATTTCCACCCTCCAGCCCCAGGCAGCAGCTTTCAGCACAGATGTGTCCACATACGAGGCTACCACCTTAGAGCCTCTGAGGACTTCTCAGACTCTTGTCATAAATCCGGGGGATGTTTGAACCCTAGCCTCACGTGCTTCAGAGCCTCTGTCAAGCCTGGGAGAAGGGAGGGGGGCTGGGAGCAGGGGCAGCAAGGGGCTCCCTTTGGGAGGGCTCATGCTGCCCACAGATGGGCCAGGGCTGCATGCCTTCTCGGCCTCGGGAAGTGGAGGAGTTCGTACACCCAAGGCGACAAGCCAGGCGAAGAGACGTTTGGCCACCTGCATCTGACTTCTAGATCTGCTTCTGTTCTTGGGACAGGCAGTGCTTGAACGAAAAGCTCTGCTGATTTAAGAGGGTGACAGCTTGCCTCAGACCTTCGGATGTCCCATCCCCTCCATGTCTTCATCCTCAGCCAGGGACAGACCCCTGCCAAGAACAGGAGAGTCCCTGGGAGGGAGGGATGGCCAACCCCAAGACAGGAAATGCTACTGAGCCAGGTGAGGATCCCAGCCACACCCTTTAGCTCACAGGGCCAGCCTTGCAGATAGGGCTGGCTGACCATTACCACTGCTGTGTTTCTGGGCAAAGCGATGATGAATGTCTTTTTTCCTCTCAAGTTCCATTGAGGGAAACTATGAGGAAAGAAATCTTCTCTCAATACCCTGTGGATAGACTCAGGCTTGCTTTCCAGTGGCTCGTAAATTAATAGTAACATTTATTATTTGCCTTTGTGCAAAGCACGGATGAAACGGATCTTAAGGAGCAAGGATGCTACTATCTCCTCTGTTTAAAGGAGAAGGCAGGAAATTCTGCCAGGCTCACAGATACCTGGAAAACCCCTGTGCTGAAGCAGGCACCTCGGCAGCTCTTTCTCAGAGCCCTGGCATAGACTGCTCGCCTCTTGGGAAATAGCACTTAGTAAGATTCAGGGAGACTCTATCTCCTAGGAGATTTGAGCCCCAGAGTACATGGGAGCTCTCTGGGACAGCATAGCCAGGACACTGGGCAAAGCCAACAGCAATGGGAAATCGCAGAAGGAAGAGCAAAAGCTTCAGTTTGTCCTGCAGAGAGTCAGACAGAAGCCAAAGGAAAAACTGTCTAAGAGCAAGCAAGACTCAGGCCCCATGGCTGGCGGGCCGGCGGGCGTGTGAGCACCTCGCAGCAGTTGCTTGCGGACCGGACTGAGCCAGGCTGCCCTCCCTGAGTCTGTCGGGCTTCAAGGGTCCCTGTGCTCTGACTGCCGGTGGAACTTGTGGGATGAGGGACTGCTCTCTGATTTACTCTCTTGTCTAAAGTCTCTCCCTTATTTTTTTCTCCTTATTTTGTTCCAGTGCCTGCTGCACAGAAGCCTGGGCCCAGAGGGCATCAGGCATGCAGGAACGGAAGCCGTTGCATGGTGAAGGCAGGGTCACCGCTCTGCAGCAGGTATGCAGAATAGCCACAGTGGTGGAAGGGTCTGAGTGGTACAGCCCCCGCAGGACAGCAGTGCATGCCTCCCTCGCCAGTGAGAGTGTGTTTCCTCACTCTCTACGATAACCCCAGTCTCCTCTGAACAATCAGGAAAGCTAGTCATTAAAATGTGTTTCCTGATCCGCAATCAATCTCAGGGGGTTTTTAGTTTATTGACTGGAGGGGAAAGCCTTCCACTGTTTCTCTGGTCACCCAAGAGGCATAACATAAAGGACTCTTTAATCTCACCCAGACATCTCATGGGGCAGCATGACAAGTTAGTCTCCTCCCTGGCAAACACACAGGCTCGTTTACTGAGACCTTTACCATCAGTGACACAATGGAACTTTGTTTATAATTGTTGAAAGGTCACAGGCAGTGCAAGATGTCTTAAGGGCCATGAATCTTAGACTCCTTCCTGCCCCTCTGTCTGGGGTTGAACATGGGGACAGTCACATGTGACTGCTACCCCTTCTATCCGCTGTGCACCTTGCTCTAAGGTATGCTGCCCTGTCAGATTTCTCTGTTCAGGAACACATCTGGTGAGTCTCACAGTGCAGTGAAGTTTGCGAACACTCCGTCCAAAGAATGTAAGCCCCCGGGGGGTGGGGGGGGCCTGGCTAAGGAATGCAGAGCTGTTGGGTTCACTCTGACTCAACACTGGGGTTTGTGACGACTGCCTGAGCCTTGTAGGAGACTTAGCTTGATACCAATAGCAGCCTGCCAGCCTGCTGGACAACCCAGACTGTCCCCACACATTGCTCTGGGACAAATGACCTGGCTGAGCCAACAGTGTGTGTGCACGGCACGAGTCTGTGTACACAAAGAATCAGAGAGCACTGATGTTCGGGATGTCCACGGAAACTTGTCTGGAGATGAAGGTGGGGCTGTGTGTGGCGCAGCAGTTGGTACCTTCCTCACACTCTCCAGGGAAGCTGTTTGTCATTCCTCTTTAGAAGGTGTCAGGAAGAGCGGGACCGCTATGGTCAGAACCCTTGCCACCTTATTATCGGCTATTAGGAAGCACTGAAAGCACTCAAACCTGGCTGGAGACAAGTCACGGGATGTGGGATGACTGCTCACAGCGCCCAGCAGGCAGGGATTGGGGCAAGCACATCAGCCTAAGATGGTGAAAGCTACGATAACTGTACCCATGACATCGATTTGTAGGAAAATTATGCAATCAATGGCATGTCTTACTGTTCCTGAAACACTCAGCCGATTTTGCATTTGTAAACAGAGGTTGAAAATACACAATCCTTATTTTGAAAGCTTAAGAAGAAAAGCATAAGTGCTAAGATGAATGGTAGCAGAAAAGAGGCTGTCGTAGAAACGGGCTTTGAAATCAGACAGATCTGAACTGAGCCCCGCAGTACTAGAACTAGCCTTCCCTAAGGGCCCAGGGACCTTGCCGGTCTGTGCATGAGGAGGGTTCTGGGCGGTTGGGGCTTTCTAGGGGTTCCTGAAGCCTGGTTGCTGGCACAATCTTGTTTAATGCATGATCACTGTTAATGTTTTATATTTCAGTCGGTTGGATAGAAGCATAATTTTTAGAATTAAAAAAGAATCTCATGAAACAAAATAAAGGTGGCGAAAGATTACAGGGAGCAAAGGGCAGACAGACAGGCATCCACTCTTTAGACCTGGCTCCTGGGGGCGGGGCTTAGGGGGGCTGACACCTGACCTACAGAGACAGAGGCAGGGAGAAGCAGTCTCTGTTTTCCCAACAGTGAACTTCCTGCCTTTGAACCCACTCACCACACTCCCTTTACAGATCTCAGGGAAACCCCAGAGCCGCGGTGCAACCCCCTCTCCACCCACACATGCCCACTCCCCGGCCCAGGGATGCGTAGGTTTCTTCCTGGGACTTGAAAGAAGACACGTGGGCTCCAGTTCTCACCCGCTGCTCTGCTCCAGTCAGCCGGGGCTTCCCCAAAGCAAAGGGTGTCATCAGCTCAAGGACAAACCCAGAATGCTCTCTGCCTTTGGTATTTTCTTTTGCCGTCTTTCCTTCCTTACCCTTTATTTTAAATATTCTAAGCCATCCCATCAGACGTACTGCATTTCACAAAAATGTCAACTTTGTGCAGTGAAAGGGTGAACCTTAGATGGAAAAGGCCCCCCACAGAATGGGAGAAAACTTTTGCAAATTGTGTACCCGATAAAGGACCAATATCCGGGATATACAAAGAACTCCTGCTGGCCGCCACCAACAACAACAGTGACAGGAACCAAGACAGGGCAATTGGATTAAGGAACCACTTGTTTTTCTCTACAAGTCATAAAAATGGGCAATAGCCATGACTCAGTGCCGGAGTCACAGGAGAAATGCAAATCAAACCCACAATTAGAAACTGCTTCCCACCGCGATCAGAACAGTTACCACGTAAAAGCCATAACTAGTGTGGTAGGATGTCCTGGACGCTGTCGGTGGGAGATGAACGTGACTAACTCTGTAGGCTACGGTCTTTAAAGAAGTGAAGGGAAGAAATAAAAGGGGAAAAGAAAAGGAAGAAATAGAATTATCATATGGTCCAGGTAGGAACACAAAATAATATTTTAAAAGTCATGGAAGGGGCTTATGAAACAGATGGGGAGGGGGGAACCGGGAAAGGGGAAAGTATTCGGAATGTAAACAAAGAATATAGAAAAAAAAAGTCATGGAGGCTGACAAGATGGAGGAAGGGCAGGGTTTAGCTCTGTCCTCTGGGTCACCCGGCAGCCATTGGTACGCTGTGTGGAAAGTGGTGGTTGTGTACTTCAAGGGCTTCCATAATTTTGGCACCAATCTCGGGTTGGATTCGCTTTGGCTGGAAAAGTGACCATTCCTACTTCCCACAGCCCAGCCAAAGAAGAGAGGGGAGGCCGAGAGCTGGAGGGAGGGTAGAAGAGGCAGGGTTTCCTTAGGTAACATGCCAGAATATTCCAGAATACAGACTTTTGAGCTCAGACTCTGCTTCATAGCAAAATCCCCTTAAACTCGCCACAGGCCTCCCTCCACGCAAAGGTAAGCTGGAAACATGGGCGCTTAGAAAGGCCTCCGAGGAAAACACAAAGACACTGCCCAAAAGCCTGGATGTCCAAGGCCAGGTGTGCAAGCCCGGATGTCCAAAGTCGGGTGTCCAAGCCAGGGTGTCTGATCCATGAATTTCCCAGGGGCCATTGTAGGCTCACCAGGCCCAAGCGGAGAGGGCGTGGTTTGTGTTAGACCCAGGCTCCGCCCACGTTTGACGAAAGTGCAACAGTGAACCGGAACATCTAAAGAAGGATCGCAGAGCCGTGACGGAGTGTATGTGTGCAGAAAACTGAACAAAAGCAAAAACAAAGAAACAAAACAAGAAACCTCTGAACGTAGACCTAGCTGGCATTCAAATATGCATCCCCCCCCCCCGAAGATGTGTGTATGTGAGGTGTGTATGCAAAAAGAGGCAGACACTGTTACTCCACAGGGAGATGCAAATGCGAACCGCAGTGAGGTGCCGCCTCACGCCCAGCCCAGCGGGTTAAAGGGAAGGACAGATCCTGAGGAGTGTAGAGTAAGATGGGACAGTGGAATTCTCACACACAGCTGGCAGTCATAAACAAAGTAGCTGCGCTCAACAGTTGCTTTTATTCAAGGAAAGTTTAAAAAATAGGAAACGAAAGTGACAAATGTGCCAGGGTTCTGAAAAGAAACAAAGTCTAAGACTTACATCCAGAACGCATTGTTCTTCCTGGCTGGAGTGGGGGTGGGCGGGTGGAGGTACAAAAATCGCATAGTGTAGTCAGTTTATACTACGTGTGAACTGCATTGGACCATTTTTATTATTTTATTTTTTGTTTTTTTCGAGACAGGGTTTCTCTGTGTAGCCCTGACTGTCCTTGGAACTCACTCTGTAGACCAGGCTAGCCTCGAACTCAGAAATCCGTTTGCCTCTGCCTCCCAAGTGCTGGGATTAAAGGCGTGCACCACCATCGCCCCGCTATTATATTTCTAATTTATTTAAACACATGCTGAGAATAAAATAAAAATCAATAGTTTGTTTTTTTTTTAACCAGGGGGATTTTTTTCCTCTTTAATATTTTATTTAAATCAATGTTCTCAATCTGTGGGTCATGACCCCACAGTGGACCTTCTCACAGGGGTCACCTATTGTAAAGCAGAGATATTTACACTACTATTGATAACAGAAGCAAAATTACAGTTACGATTTAGCAACAAAAGGAATGTTAGGGTTGGGGGTGACCACGGCATGCAGAAGTGTATTAAAGGGTTAGGAGCACTGAGAACCGCTGAGTTGGGTGCTCCATTTTAAAGGGCTGGGGAGAGCTGTGTGGGCAAAGCGCCTGCGCAAAACCGTAATGTGTATCCTGACACTATAACCTGAATTTGTCTTCCCAGCACCCACAAGGAGCTGCGAGCGGCTGCCTGTAAGCCTTGCTAGCACTGGGCGTCAGTGAGAGGCGCCCAGAAAGGCAGCTGTGGGGGGGACCAGCCTTAGAGAACAACTGCCGGCATCTCAGGAGTCTGGCTGGGCCTCCTTGGTAAAGATCCTCACTGCTGGGTTAAAGGGGGTGGAGAGGGTCGCTGGACTCTCGCCTGGGTACCCAGCTCCCAGCCCCCAGCCCCAACCAACTATTCATTCCCCGATTTCATGTGGTCTTGAGAGGGCTAGAGGATCTAGTTGGGGAAGGATGAGAGATAGGCTCCATCTATGTACGCAGAGCAGTGGGGGAGGGGCGTCCTTGCTGGGTATAGACTTTGTAGGCTGGTTGCTTTAAGGTTGCCTCTGTTTCTCTGTATAAACTCTCACCATGCTCTATAATAAACACACACACACACTATGTGAAAAGTGCTACAACCTAGACTCAAAAGACCACACTTTGCAGTATTCCATTTATATAAAATGCCCAGAACAGGCAAATCCTTGAAAAACTTAGTGGTAGCTAGTGTCTATAGGCGAAGGAGAAAGGAGTGACTGCTAAGGTCCTGGATTTAGGGGGCTAGAAACCTACTCCGATAGGAATAATAGCTGTGCAATTTTTTGAGTGTGCTAAAACCACTGAACTGCATATGCTAAAAAAGCAATGATCCGGGGCTGGAGAAATGGCTCAGTGGTTAAGAGCACTGGCTACTTCCAAAGGTCATGAGTTCAAATCCCAGCAACTATATGGTGGATCACAACCACCCGTAATGAGAGGCAAAATAAAAAACCTAGGGGCCTGAGCAGAGGGAGGGGCCCTGAGGGAGGGGGGTGGGGCGGGGTGGAGCAAGAAGGGAAGGGAGGGGGAAAGCAATGAGCTGCGACTAAAGGGAGCAAACGCTACCTGCTATGAATTGTTTCTTAGTGCAAAGAAAAGAGATACAAATAACAGTGCAGAGGTAAAGTAACACACGGAGGGGGAGGGAGCAGAGGTCTTAGTGAGGGTTTCTATTGCTGTGATAACGCCATGGCTAGAAGCAACATGGGAAAGAAAGGGTTCATTTTATCTTACATGTCCTAATCACAGTCCATCCTGAAGGGAAGTGAAGGCAGGTGCTGATGCAGAGGCCGTGGAGGATGCTGCTTACTGGCTTGCTCCCCGTGGCTTGCTCTGTCTGCTTTCTTTATAACACCTAAGATCACCATCCCAGAGGTGGCCCTACACACAGTGACACAGGCAACCTAGTGGGGACATTTTCTTAGCTGAGATTCCATCTTCTAGGATGACGCTAGCTTATGTCATGTTGACATAGGAGCAGCACACGGAACCTGGGCTCTCACGCCTCTGCAGATATTTCTTAAAGAGAAGGAACCGCTTGAATCTGCTTGTCAGGGGCCACCAGGAGTCATTGGATGAAGTCGGGGAGAGGACAGTGTGAAAGGTGCAGACGAAGGTGGGAAGTGATGTCGCTCTGACAACTACAGGTTCTGTGTGTGTGTGTGTGTTTTAAGACAGAGTCTTTCTTGGGAGCTAAATTCTCTCAAAGCCAGGATCCCAGCACTGATGTTGTACAGCGGGGTGGGGGAGAGGACGGCTCCTCCTTGGGTTTCGATGACTGCACACACCCCGCAGGAAGTGGGGCTGGGCAGCAACTGCTGGGGGCCTTCCCATATCCTGCCAGGGGAACTTCCTGGTCTCCGAGTAGGTGATGCTAGGAAAACCGTTCCCCGTCTTCCTAACCCCGCAGAGGTTCGTGTTCATCCTACTATGTTTATCTGCTGTACAAATTCCTAAAGCATCCTTCATCTTTGACCAACCAAAGACCCGGCAAGACTCTCAGAGCGAGAGAGACAGAGACAGATAGAGAAACAGAGAGAGACAGAGACAGATAGAGAAACAGAGAGAGACAGAGACAGAGAGGCAGAGAAACAGAGACAGATATTTTTAAATGCCCAGCCTTGTGAATTACTGCTGTATCTGCTGTGATAGGCTCTGCATACGGCCCCTCTGAAGAGAATCCAGAGAGTTCCAGTAAGCGTGGAGACTTGGAGATCAGAAGCCAGAGGGCGGGGCTTCTCGACAAGGAGGGTGGACCAAGCAGGAGGTGCACAGGCCGGTCTGATCTGCCCTTGGCTGGGGGTGGGGTCGAAGTAGAACCAGTTAACGGAGACATTGACCCATGCACCGGAGGAGGAGAAGGAGGAGGAGAAAGAAGAGGTGGGGCCGGAGGGCAGAACTGCTGCAGGCAGGAAGGGGGAGCAGGGCAGTCACAGTGTAGAGAGAAAGAAGGCCCACGGAGGATCCTGGTTTGCGGGCTATTCCTCCCCCCCCCCCCCCCCCCGCGCAGATGCCCTGGCGCAGGACACAGAGGTGAAAATGGTCTCCGGGTCAGCTGTCCTGAGGGTTTAACTTCACTTTGTAAGGAGGATGTTTACTTAAAGCAAATTGCTATGTTTACTCAAAGCTTTGAGCTGTGGGCCCTCTGTGAGGAATTATCAGTGAAAGCCTGGCTATTAATCAATTGTGGGGCCTGGTTTCCCTTCCGGAGAGTGGGAGGGACAGAGGTGATAGGGAGGAAGGGAGAGTAAGGGCTGTGTGGGAATGACTGCTCTTCGGAGCAGGAAGGTCACAAGGGAGGTGGCCTTGAGGTGGCGCCAGGGTCGGGAGTGAAGTGGAGGGTGGTGTCCCATGCCACAGCGGTCATGACAAGAAACTGGCTGGGAAACACACTGTGGGATGCTCCCTAGTCAAGGTCAGGCTGCCAGAGAGAAGGACACGTTTCCTGGACAGACACTAGGATGCTGAGCCCTAGGGCTTGGAGCTATGATGCTGTCAGGCAACAGACTTTCTCCAGGCCGTATTTCTGGATCTTGTCCAAAGCCTAAGCACAAGTGTTTTGTAGTTATCTGTGCCAGACGCGGAGATGAGGGCCACCTGCACCCTTGAGCCCCCTTGCTATTCTGCCCCGTGCCTTCCCACGTGCCTTTAGTCTCACTTGGCTAACCTGGCTGGATGAAGCTCTTGGCCCGTACTGTAGGTAAGCAGGCTGAGCAGGCAGAGTAGTCTCTTACAGTGCTGGGTCTCCCCCCTGTTAGCCTATAAAACACATGCATGGAGGAGGACATGCTGTCATGTGCACCTGGGATTTTGAGCAACTGAGGTCACCTACTCTGAAGTGGCCAACAGAAGGTCCTTTTCAACGGACTTGGGCCAGGGCAGAAGAGGATTTTCTAGGAATCTGGACCATAGTTTAGGAGAAATAATACTGTGTGAACTCCAGAAGTGTTAGGTGGGGGTGAAGTGGGAGGAGGATGAATGGTTAATGGATGCATGAGGAAATGTATAGGTTGATGATGAGTAGATGGGTGAAGAAACACAGATGGATGGATGGATGGATGGATGGATGGATGGATGGATGGATGGATGGATGGATGGAGAAATGGATGGATGGATGAAGAAATGGATGGATGGATGAAGAAATGGATGAAGAATGGATGATGGATGAAGAGCTGGATGATGGATAGATGATGAAGAAATGGATAGATGGATGATGGATGGATGGAGAAATGAGATGAAGAATGGATGATGAAGAAATGGATGGATGGATGATGAATGTGTGGAAAAATGGATGGATGGATGGATGGATGGATGGAGAAATTAATGATGATGGATGGATGAAGAGCTGGATGATGGATGGGTGGATGAAGAACTATATGAATGGATGGATGATGGATTGGTGGATGAATGGATAGATGATGGATTGATGGTTGGATGCTTAGATGGATAGAAAGAGAAACATGGGTAGATGAATGGATGGATAGATGGATAGACAGAGAAATGGATAGATAGGTAGATTATGAATTAGTGAAGGAATGAGTGAGTGAATGAGTGGATAGGTAAATGAATGGATGGATGACTGTGTGGACAGATGGGTATATGAGTAGATGGATGCTTGGTTGGATATGTTCTAGTTTCATTTCTGTTGCTGTGATAAAAATACCCTGATTTTTTTAAAAAAATCATAGAGCTAAAGGGGTTTATTTCAGCTTTCAGTTCCAGTTTATGGTCTACCATTAAGGAGGAAGTCAAAGCAAGTTCTTCAAGTAACTAGTCATACCATATCTACAATCAATAACAGGGAGAGAATAAATGCATTCGATTTCTTCACCCTCATGTATCTCAGGACCCCTGCCTAGGGAATGATTCCTCCCACAGTGGTCTGGGCCTTCCCATATCAATTAACTTAATGAAGACAGCCCACCATAGCCACGCCCACAGGTCAACCTAATGGAAACAGTCCCTCACGGAGACCCTTTACCCTGGTTACTCTACGTTGTGTCAAGTTGTGTCAAACCAACCATCATGGATGGATGAATGGGCGCTCTTCTCAATGATGGCATCAGCAGTGCCTACACTGTCACAGTGTTGGTGGGAAAATGGCACTGCAGGTAAAGCAGGAGGCTGAGGACTAACTCAGCGCTCACCAAATGTCACCGGTGTTCTTACCATGATTGTTTGCGGTGTGCCACGGCTTCATGTCTCGTGCCCAATCCACTCACATGAGTGTCTCTTGCCACATAGGCCCTCAGAACTGCCAAGCACATGAACTTGCTGTTCTCGGATCTTAGAGCCGAGATACCACCCGATAGCTATACAATCTTTCTTTGGATCTTTAAGTCACAGTTTCCTTGTGTACAAAATAAAGGTAGCATGCTACTGTTGAAAGGACATGCACCAGCATATGCAAAATGATGTCTGACACCCGTTCTTAGGGAAGGAAGGGTTATGTGTGCTCCTGCTCAGACACTAGGTCACCGCAGAGGCAGTGGGCTTGCCGGGGAGGGGTTGTAAGTAAATGCCTCACTCCCTCTGGGAGCTGGAACACAGAAGTCCAGGTTATCAGAAGAGAAGAGAGAGGGGGCCCTCCCACACCAGGTCAGCAACCGGATCCTCCTGCCTCCTTGGAAAATCTCTTACCTCCTCCTTGAATGAGGTCATTTCATTCAACCAGTGACCTGCACAGATACCAAACTCCCCAGTTTGTTATCTTCCTGCCCCATTAATCTATAACATTCTATGGATACAAAACCGGAAATTTACAAATATGGCCCTGGCTCTGGGTAGGTGAGGTGACTCAGCAGGTAAAGGCCTGGCGACCTGAGTTCGATCCCTGGAGCCAGTGTTGGAAGGAGAACTGACTCCGACTCGCTGGCCATGGCATGCATGCACCTGTATATAGATAAGTAAATAAAATAAATGTTAAACCTGGTTTCTCGGCGCTATCTTTAACAAACACCATCAGGGGATGGAGTTGAACATGAGGCATGTCATATGCCCTGGAGACCCCTTCCTAAGGGCAGGTGCCTTCATGGTGCATTAGCAGGTGTAGGTTGTGTAGGTGGGGGTGAAGGAGGGGTTTCTTAGAACTTGGAGCCTTGGGAGAGTTTCCAGGTCTTGGCAGAATGAATCTGCCCCTGGAACTCCAGTTCGATTCTATTTTTTCCCTTTACACTCTCCTAAGGAGAGATCGAGGCTCTCCCGTGCCCCTGCTGTAGGGCCTGGTGCAACCCACAGGCGTGGCCGGGCATTTCTGGAGCCATGGCTTCTCCCCTTTCCTTGCTTCCTTTAGCCATGTCAATAGGAAGTTCTGTCCCCGTTCTGTCGGCTGTGGGAGCCACTGGGGATCTGGACTGGTCTGGCGCAGGCCGTTACAACCTACATGGACGTTTCTTGTCCTCCACACTCTTGGACCCTCACCACCGCTCTGAATACCGGAAGCATGGCGATCTCATGGCGATCTCGGCACTTGGGAAGCTAAGGCAAAAGCAGGGTGTTGAGATACTGAGACACCCTGTCAGAGAAAAACAAGGAAGAAAGGAAGGAAGGAAGAAAGAAAGGGAGGGAGGGAGGAGGGGGGAGGAGGGGAGGAAAGACAGCAATGCAAAAGCCTCCTCACCTCACTGGAATACAAAGCAAAGGCACTGCCTCTTCTCTCTCCAAGTTGGGAGTGGGGGTTGCCGCTACTCCTGACTGGATGTGTGAGCATGGATCTAAGCTCTCCACTTCCTCCAGCCATTCCCTCAGGGGCAGTCAGCTGCTGCTCACCGTGTGTGTGTGTGTGTGTGTGTGTGTGTGTGTGTGTGTGTGTGTAACCATCCCATAACTTTTAGATACAGATGAGAAAAATCGAAGCTAAGTAACTTGAGAAGGTGATGTGGCTGGCACGTAGCAAGATTCAAACCTAGAGTGGGAATAAGGGAAACACACTCATTGATCTTTGGCTGATGGGATCTTATGTAGCCTGGGTTGGCCTCAGGTTCACTGTCTAGCAGAAATCGTTGAAAAGGACATCCCTTCTTTCTGGATACATTTATTTAATTATCTTGAGCCTTCTTTCCCTCCTTCATTTATTCATTCCTTTCTTCCTTTCCTTTTCTTCTTATTCCTTTCTTCCTTCCAGACAGCCTCTCATGCTAGCCTGGAATTTGCAGTCTCTCTGTTTAGCCTTCTGAGTGTTGGGATTACAGACTTGTGGCCCACGCAGAGCCCCTCTTTGCCTTGTGTGGAGGGGAGGGGCACTGGGAATGACCCTCACATTCCTCCAGCTTTGGAAAATGCGATTAACTACCTGTAGTCCCTATGCTCTGAAATCTATGGCTTTGGAAGGAGAGGGCTAGGACAGGGTCGTGTTGTGTGTAACCCAAACTGACATTTGTGTTGTAGCCCAGGCTGGCCTTGAGCTTGTACCCCTTCCCTTAGTTTCTCCAGTGCTGGGGTTAGGGCCTGTAGGGGTCACACCCTAAAACTTCGGTCAACCGTACTGACTGTGGCAGGTTTCTGGGTCTGGCTCCTTTCTGGGAGACAGCAGAGTCCTTTACCCGTCCATCCATCCATCCATCCGTTTGTCTATCTGTCTGTCCGTCCACCCACTCATCCATCATCATCCATCCACCCACTTCCTCTGTGTGTTTTTATGTGCACAGTAAGTCCTGAGCACAGAGGGTGACAGAAGACTCACGGCTACTCCAGCCTGGAGAGAGGGCTGGTGACGAATCAGGCAGAGATGCGGGAGTTTCAAGAGATATTGCTAACAAACAACTAGGCAGAGGACTGGGTTTCTAGGTAAAAGTCAAGTGAGTTTCTATTTCCCCTTTGCACCACTTAGCTTTCCTCACGCCCACAGGGGGTTTTCTCTGAAAGGGCAGCTAGCCTCTCGGGGGACTGTTCCTGCCCCACGGGTCTGAGTCAGCCCATAGGTCTGCCAATGATGACACAGCCCCGACTCCTGAGAATTGCTCTGTGTCGATTTCCTGAGACCCAGAGGAAGGAGAGAAGGCCCTCCACATAGCCTTCCCTCTAAGGAGAAATATCTTCTTCTACAGCAAATGCCATTCAAGCAACCCCGAGTTCTTTGGTCCTTCGGGACCTTTTCGCACATGACACAAAATGCTGGAAAACCGAGGCTCTTTGTGAATGTTTCTCGGGCGCTGACCTTTTTGTCTTTCCTCACACAGAAATAAATTAGGCTACACTGGATACGTGTTGAAGTGGAGCCTAAGAGAAAGATGGCGGGCACAATGGCACGCTTGGCCCTCACAAAGACAGCTCTCAGAGAAGCCTGTCTCATCGAGGTTTGAGAGTTGCTTCCTGCCAGAAACCAGAGAGGCAGCCCATTTCACAGACAAGGACACTAAGAGCTCAGAGAGGATTAGGAAAAGCTGAGTTAATGGCCTCAGAGACTCAGAGACGGGCATCTGCTGCCCAGGGCTTCCATATGCATAAGGACAGCCCAAGCCCGGAGAACCCAGACTGGGAAGGGCTGGGTTGCAGGGGGCCTTTTCTTCTTACTGGGTCCCTGACATATGCCCTACTCTGCCCAGCCCTCAGAACCGTCAAGTTCCAAGATAAATGATGGGTCCAGGAATCAGTAGGGACTTCTGTTTTTCTTTCAATGCTAAATAAGACTTGGGCCTGTCAGAGACTTTCCCAGTGCCCAGGCCTGACTGGGCAGGAGCAGTGTTTTATCTTCTTTCATGTGAAAATGGTCTCATAAGTGATTCAGTTTCTACTTGGGGTAGAAAAATAGAGCAGTAAAGATGCCTTGCCCTCCCAAGGGAAATTAGATCAACCTTGGTGAGGAATCAGAGGCCTCAGTGAGGGAGGAAGGAAGGATCACAAATTTGAGGTTTGGCAGCAGATTGCTAAGCAACATTCACAAGGCCCCAGGTTCAATTCCCGGTAGCGGTTTTAAAAGGGGGAAATGAGGATGTAACTCGGTGGTAGAGCCTTTGCCGAGCATGTGTGAAGACAATTTTGAATCAAAAGCACATATGCCTCTCATTGTCCACTAAGTTCCTGTGTGTGGGAGGGGCTGGGAGCAGGGGCTGGGAGGGGCTAACCGGGGCTAACGGGGTCTACCAGCAATAATCGCCAAGCCTTATGAAAGGCTCGAGGAATCCCAGCAGTCTGGCTGGTCTTTGCCTGGATCTCATTTAATCCTTAGAGCAGGAGAAAGATGACGGCCTCATTCTGCAGATGGGGAAGCAGGGTTGGGGGAACTAGAGCAGTTGAGTGTCAGAGAGGGTTTGGATGCTGGTCTGACCTCAGAAGCCTACACACTGAGCCATGAATACAGGATTCTCACTCACAGGGAAGTCTAGACTCTGTGTGGGAGTCTCCCAGGACTGATCAAAAGATACCCTGTCTAGGGTCCTGCCCAAGCTCATTAAATCAGAACCTCAGCCTGTGGTGTGAAGAAGCGGCCAAGGGAAGCCTTCCAGTCTTTCTAGGTGTTTCTTATGTGTATAAACCTGGAGTCTCCTGCCTGTGTGTCAGTATCTACTGTGTGGCATCTATAAGGGACATGAGAGCGGGAGGTCCTAGGCAGCTGGGGAAATGTACTAAGGAAGAGAATTAAGTCTGTGTCCTTTGGTGAGTCCCCCCCCCAGCCCTGGTATTGTCTTCACCCTCTGTCTGTTAGCCAGGGGCCCAGCCAGTGAGCTTTCCAGCCCTAGCCTGAGCCATCTAAGTCCACTGATAGTCCTTACATGAGGTGTGGGGCAGTGTCCCTGCTACCAGGCCTGGCCCCACCTCATCCTGAGGACCAGTAGAAGCTCACCATCTCTGCAGCAAGCTCACACCTCCAATCTCCAGTATAACCTCCCTGGACCAGAGCTGGGGTTACCGGTACGTGCAGCCATGGAGTTGGGGTTACCGGTACTTGCAGCCACAGAGCTGGGGTTACAGGTACGTGCAGCCACGGAGTTGTGGTTACCAGAACGTGCAGCCACGGTTCTGGGGTTACAGGTTCTGCAGCCACGCCTGGCTTTTCACATGAGTTCTGGGGGTGCACTAGGCTTGCACACTAAGTGCCCTACCTACCGAGCCACCTCCCCAGCACCCCTTGCGCTATTTTTATCTGACTTCATCCGATCTGGGTGGGTGGACAGGATTTATCTGCAGGGCTCCATTAGCAGGCCTGGTCCCATCCAGCAGAGGAAGGAGGCAAAGTCCTTTTTCCTGGAACTTCTGGAACTGGTTGAGGAAGAGATTGGGACCACCAGGAAGAGAACTCAGTGTAGACATCTGTAAACTGATAATCACTCCCCCCGACGCCACCCCCCAACTCCTAACTGCATGGCCACATTTTTCTTAAAATGACTATTAGTAACTCATATCTATCTTTCCTTCCTTTTTCTTTTTTCTTACTGCTAGCATTGCACATGTAATCTTTCTTCTCCTTCCCCCACCCCCCCTTCCCCCCACCCCCACCCCCCAGATGCTGGCTTTACAAGCTAGTGGCACAAGCTAGTCTGGCCTCAGCACCTTATCATGCTGACACCTACAGCTACGAAGGATGCCAGCACTAGACTCTCTGGAGGCAGCCCCGCTCTCTCCCTATCACGGCTAAAGCCTCTTCCTCTGAAGGTTGCTTCCTTCTCATGTCCTCCAGGATGAGGAGAGTGCAGACAGACACGCGCTCTGTCTGTGCGGGGATGGCAGATGCAGACAGCAAGTTCCGTTCTTTCTCCATCTGGCTTCCTTGGTGAACTCTCTGCTGAACTCCTTTCAGCCTTGTGGGCAGCTCTCCTGCCAGGAGGAGCCAGTGCCAGGGAGAACAGAATAATTGCTTCTCGTGTTGTGCATGCAGGGCCTTCATTAACACATCCCCGGAGTGGCATTTGCAGCCCTCTGTCACAGCATCCCGCCGCTGACTAGCTCGCACACAATTTGTCACCCTCATATTCTCCACTGTCTCCAAAGAGCCAATTAGCTTTCTGTTTCTGTGGGCTGTGCAGCCTCACTAGAAGAATCACATCTCGGTGGGCTGTTATTTGCAAAGAAGACTATTGGCTTGCTCACTCAAGGGCACTTGTTAGGGACCAGGGCCCTCCACCCTCTGCACAAGGAAGCAATGCTTTTGATCTGTGAAGCTCAGGGTTGCCAGGCTATATTCTGAAATCAGAAGACCTGGAGTTTAGTAGTCCGTAGATCTGTCATATGTCCATGCATCTGGCCTGGAGCTTTGCAGTGTGCTTCTGAATGCTATTTTCTTCATCTACAAAGTAACTGGGCTGGCATTGACACCCAGGCTCCCAGAATACAGTCACCTGCCATTTTGTAGAGAGAAAAACCAAAGCCCGGAAGTGGTTCTTTGACTCATTCAGAATCATATAGCTAGGTAGTGTTAAGACTTGAGACTTCGAGACTTCCTGATTTCCAGATTTGGGTGATATCAAACAAAAGGTGTGTGTGTGTGTTCGTGTGTGTGTGTGTGTGTGTGTGTGTGTGTGCATACACACATTGGAACATATATGCACAAGCCAGAGGAATCAGTTCTCTTGTTCTACCAGATAGGTTCCAAGAATCCCAGAATTCAGGTTGTTAAGCTTAGTGACGAGTCTTTTCTCCATGAACCATCTTACTGGCCCAAATACAGAAAGACCCAAGGAGAAGGCTCTTCCTTGTGAGGCAGTGAGTGCCCAGGGGTGACTGCCTCTGCTACACAGGCTCTAGGGCTTGCAGTGACTACTTCTCTCTCAAGGGTAACTGCCCTTTGACGGGATATTTCTGATTGTTATGACTCAAGTGGGCAAAGAACGGGAGTGAAGGGGAAATCCTACCTGACTCACTTCTGTGTCCAGGCATTGATCATTTGCGAAGGAGGATCCCTGACAAAGCTCCCATCATTCCCTCTGCTCGCCACACTGGGAAACAGTGGCTCCCAGCCCAAGCACATATGGGGATAATTCGTATGCAGCCCTCAGCAGGATGGACACCTATATAAATCCGCTGGGTTCACCAAAAGTACTAAAGAGGTGTGATTGATCGCTTTCTACAAATATCAACAGTGAGGCTGAAATGGCACCAGGTCATGTGACTCGTGAGACGCAGGTTCTAGGGTTTAACTCAAGCCACCTGGTGTCACAACTGTGTCTCTCAACATTTTTCAAGCTCCCTGGGACCTGCCTGTATCTATCCACCTTTGTCTCCACACCAAGAGGCAGCAGGAGCCATCTGGGGTCTGGGAGGCTCCAAGCAAGACAAGGGGAGGTCACAGACTGTAATCTTGACTCTTTGGCTGTGGGAACCTCTGACCTGCACTATGAGTTGCAAGATATCTTCATGGGTGACAGGTGTGTGCTACCCACGGTTTTGAAATGTCTTGCACTCTCAGGCCTGTGGGCTGGTGGCATCTGTGGGCGCTTTCTGGTATCTTGCACTAAGTGTCTCACAGAGAGTGGTCAGTGGGTGAGCTCATGCTGTAGACATCTGTTTATGAGAGGGACAGTATCCTTCTCTCTCTGGCTGGTTAGGAGGGTGGGTGTGGTCTGGGCTAAGCCAGGAGAGGACAAGTGTGTCCTTCTTAGAGCCACTGTCCCTCCCTTCCCAGCCAGGCTCAGCCCTGCTTTCCACAGTTCTGAAGTCATTTCCAAAACTGAGGGGTTCCTTCCTGTTTGACAGTGTGGCCCAGCCTCCAGTTCACCTCCAGCTCCATCTCAAGGTCAGTTCTACCAACAAAGCCATCACCTTAAATATGCCTCAACGTCTCCATCTACAAAGTGTGGGCATCGCTCAACCTTTTTAGCATTAAACAGACTACAGAGAAAAACCAGTTTGAGAGTGTGCTCTGCCCTCCCCTCCTGTCCGGTGGGTGAAGATGGAAGAGAATGGGTGGGTAGGTAGGAAACACGTGGGAGAGGAAAGTGGGTCGGAATGGGGGTGTTGGGCGGGGCAGGTTTAGGAGCAAGCAGGTTCCTTCTACTTCCTGTCCCACCTGGAGCTGTGGTGGAGGGTAACCTCTCCCCGATTGCCGATTGCCGGCAGTCTTGCTGATTAAACCTGCCATTCTAACTTCTGTGTGGGCTCAAAATCAGCTTCTGCCTCATCCAATAAGGAAATGGAACACAAGTGGTTGGTTAGAAGGCTCCTGGTTGCCTGGCGCAGGGGATCTGCCACTGTGTGGCCTCTGGCCAGGGGCTCCTTGTGTAGCCGCTGCTTCCTCGTTTGTTAATGTAGGTTGTTAATATCCTATTGGTTCCCTGGATTGAGTTAGATCTGTATGGGCTGGGCTGACTCAGAGCCTGACCTGTGGGATGTGCTGTGTAGCAAGGTTTCCAGCTCCTCACAATTGTTGTTGTAAGCATCCTAGCCAGAGACAGCACTCTTAGCCTGGCTTAGTCCTGGAGGCATGTCCGGTGGACCCACCTTTATCCCATCACCTGAGGGGCTGCCAGCTGAGCCAGCCTCACTGTGAGGAGAAACAGTCCAGGCAGTCGGCAGGGGCTGCAACAGTCTTCCTTGGCATAAACTTCAAAGCAAAAGAGACCATTGAGGAAGGCAGGGAGGGCATTCCTCAAGGTCGTGTCTGTGTCCTATTAGACAACCTTGCCTGAGTTCACTGACAAGAGTAAGGAGAAGCAGGACTTGGTTCATGGCCCAGTGCATGGACGACAGGAGAGGGCAGGCTGAGATGCTTTCCTAACTTGTTAATGAACTGTCACATATACAGGGAAGACATAGTGCAGAGTACACCAGTCACTGCTTGTAGTTTCCAGTATGCTGTGGTGGCGGTATTAAAAAGTCTCTCATGCAGATGAAGGGCTCGTCTGCCTGCCACAGCATGGATTTGGGAGGGTGAAATGAGCTAACATGAGACAACCCATCTAGGACACGGCTGGGCCTTGCACATGCTAGCCTCAGTGATGTGTTCGTATACACACATACACATACATTCTCACATAAACACTCACCACACATAAACACACATACATACACACATTTACACACTCATACACCCATTCACACACATACTCTCACACATACATACACTCACACACACATTCACATACACACACTCTCACATATACATTCATACCACACACACATACATTCACACTCATATATACATATACACACTCACACACACTCTCACTCACACATACACACATTCTTACATAAACACTCACCACACATACACACACATACATACACACACACTCATACATACATACATACCACACACTCACACATACACCTACATACACACCACACACTCACACACACTCTCATACACACACACACTCACATACATACATACCACATACTCACACACATATACATTCACACTCACATACACATATATACACTCACACACACTCTCATACATACACACACATTCTCACATAAACACTCACCACACATACACACACACATTCACACACACTTTCACACATACACACCACACACACTCACACACACATTCACACACAATCTCACACATACACACCACACATACTCACACACACATTCACACATACTCTCACACATACATACATGCCATACCCTCTCTCATATGCACATACATATACATTTACACTCACACTCACATACACATATACACATACACACTCACACTCTCACTTGCACATACACATACATTCTCACATAAACACCACATGTACACACACACATACGCACATTCACACACACTCTCACACATACACACCACATACACTCACATACACATTCACACACACACTTTCACAAATACATACATACCACACACACAAACATTCATACTCACATATACATATACACACTTGCACACACTCTCACACATACACATACATTCTCATAAACACTCACTTCACACACACACACATACATACACACGTTCACACACACTATCACACACACATACACAATCCCACATACATATACAGTCCCACACACATTCACACTCACATACATACACACATTCACACACACTATCACACACACATACACAGTCCCACACACATTCACACTCACATACATACACACATTCACACACACTATCACACACACACATATACTCGTTCCTACAGAAAGTAATGCTTTGAATACAAGTCGCTCAGGATGGGGGGGCACAAAGGCTGTGGGAAGCCTCGGGCTGGCACCCTATGGCAACAGAGGATGCTTCTGACTTCCCTGGAGCCTAAGATGAGTTTGGAAAGGGAGAGCTGGTTGGTATAAAGGTCTGTCCTGGAAGGTCTTGGAGGTTAGGCAGAGGTAAAGAAGATGGTAGTGGGTGGGGGGAGGGGTGGGGCAAAGCTGGGGCTGGACAGCCATCTTGGTCAGGAGCCGGTTGCTCGAGTTTAGAAATGGCAGGACTGGCCTAGGCAGCAGGATGAGGAACTGAGATGCACAGGACAAAGCACACAGTTCCCCAGGATGCCCTACATGGGAGAGAGGGAGGGAGAGAGGAGGGGGAGGGAGGGCAGGCACCGCCCACTCCTTGGTTCTGCCTGGGAGACCAGCGGGGAGGAGCCAGAAGGGTGAGCCTTTGAATCCTCATGGATGATCTGCCATGCAGGCCATCATACTGGAAGACTCCACCTTGCTCCCAAAATGTCTCTAGACTGGGCCTTAAATTCGGTTCCTTAGCCAGGAACTGAGATCTAAAGCACGTCCACGGCATGGCTAGGCTCAGACTGTCCAGAGACGAAGGCGCCAGAGCTCTGACTTCCAGTTCTTTATCACACTGCCTGTTCATCTTCCAACATCTCACAAATCAAACCTGCGGACTGAGCTCCAGGGCATCGATCAGGTGACAGAAGCCAGCGCTGTCCCACTGAACCTACAAATGCCGTCACATTCGCCTTGTTTAGCTGCAGCTAAGAGCAACAAAAGAGCTTCGCCATTCCTGTGTGCTTTGTAAATTAAACCTCAAAATCCCAAGCTGGAGCCTGGAAGCAGGAGGGCGATGGGCAGGCTCGGAGATAAAATCTCTTTCCAGTGTGTCTTGAGAAGCTAGACAGCTGGGAGCCCAGGGCTCTGTGGACACCAGGCCTTCCTCCCATGCGCCCAGAGTGGGACAGAGCATAAACCACTGGCCAATCTGCCCTGTGGTGAGAGAAGGTGCCAGCGGGCGTTGTTCCTATCCCAGAGCAGAGCCCGTGGCTCCATCATCCTGGCACTTGGGACGAAGAGAATTCACCAGTATCTGCTGGGTATCGCTCCAGGTTTGTCACAGAAACACGCATGGCATTGCCCCTTCAAGGCTGAAGAACCAGGACCTCAGAGGTGCTGAGGAGAATGTTCTAAGTCACATAGACGGGGGCATGGACTTAAGGTTCTCATGGGTCCAAGGAGTCCTCCACAGGCTCTGGAGAGGTCTGTCCTTGAAGCCCACCTCCTATGACACGTGGCCCTTCTTTTGTTTCTTTTCTTTTTTTAGGTCTTGGGTTGAGGGTTGAAAACCGAAGGTGGAGTTTGCTGTTTTGCACAAATGACCTATCTCGCGCGTCATCCAAACACCAAGTTCCGTTGGCGGAGGAAGTGAGAGGTGTCGGATTCGCTCATGCAGAACACAGCTGGCAGGGCTGCCGGAAAGAGAGACTGAGCCTGCTGCTGCTGTGAGGGTGCGGGTTTGGCTTGAGTCAGGGCACCCAGTGCAGGGCCATTGTCCTCGGCCACGCCGCTCATTCAGGTCATTTCCTCCCCAGTCTTTGAAATCCACATGAAAGGAGAGAAAGAAAAAGAAGGAGAGGTTGGGGAAGGAGAGGAAAAGAACCAGGAGGCAGCACCCTGTCCTGGTATCCTCGTCTAAGGAGGCCCAGACTGCATCCCAGACCCAGGAGTAGAATCTTGTAGGCTTCCTGCGGTCCAAAGACGTGCAGTTTGAACCATTCTTTAATAAGAAAAGAATATAAGATTATGAAACAAAATGAAATTAAAACAAATATTAAGGCTGGGGGAAGGGAAGCAGCAAATCACTGTCACTTGGAGTCACATCTTTTTACCCACATCTCTCTAAAGGTAGTTTATCACTAATGAAAGAGGTATATTTCCTATTTGTAGCTGACCTCCCTCCCCCAGGACACCCCTGCCCCTCTGTGCTGTCTGAGGTCCTGACACTTATATATCTTCAGTAAATACACCTATGATCCCATTATCAGAGAGCTGAACACTGTGGGCTTGTGAATGTCACCCTAATTCTTTATGGTAATTGAATGTCACCTATAGACCTCTTTCTGTATGTTTCCCATACGATCTGAGGGGTCCTTAAGCCCTCTAAAGCACATCTGTGGGTCCCGGGTGTGAAACCTTAACTGGTACATTCCTCTCGTGCCACACATGAGGTGACGCAGGTGTGTGTGTGTGTGTGTGTGTATGCATTTGTGTGTATGTATGTGTGTGTGCTTGTGGGTGCGCGTGCATGTGTGCATGAGTGTGAGCGCGCGCATGTGACTTACAGTGACCCAGTAGGCTGGGACTCAATAATCAGGCTGGGCTTGAACCTCAGCCTCTACCCTCTCCTGTGGATGTCACTTTGCCTTTAGCACCAAGTGGGGTCTCTGAGGAGGGATATCCCCAATTAGACCCCTCAGAAGGTCTTCCTTGTCGTCCTCCTCTTCAGACCCGTATTTTTGCTCCGTGCAATGGGGAGGGCAGTGACGACCGCATGGGAACGCACAGACAGGAAACAGGAATGCCCCTGTGTGTATGATCCTATTAAGTAATGAGAGTGTGTGGGGGAGGAGGTTTGTGATGCACCTCACTGAGGAGAAAGGACGTAGCCCTGGGGAAGTCCCAGGAGAGATCTCTCTGACTGAGCCCAGCCTGAGCCCTGGGTTCTCCCCTCCCCTCCCCAGGGTGGGTGGGTGGTCGGTGGCCTCGGTGCCCCATGCAGTGTGTGGGTAGGTGTTCAGTGGCCTCGGTGCCCCATGCTGTGGGTGGGTGGGTGGTCTCACGGCCTCGGTGCCCCATGCTGTGTGCTCTGCAGGTGTGCAGAGACTCCTTCCCCTCCTCCTGCTCTTCCTCCCCCCCCCAGGACCGCCTACTTCCTTAGTCCTCCTGCTCTCCCTCCCCCCCCAGGACCGCCTACTTCCTCTTAGGCACCAGCTCGGCTTTGGGCACCTCACCCTTGGCACCTGGCCCTCTTCTGTCACAGCAAAGTGATTTTCGGTTTTGTATATATTTGTTTCAGATCTGTGTGACCCATCAGGTGTGAGGCTCAGTGTGAGCAGGGTCTCAGTGTGAACAGGGTCTCAGTGTGAGCAGGATCTCAGTGTGAGCAGGGCCTGGATCCAGGTGTCTCTGCCTGTGGGGCTCTCTGCAGTCACTCACGGAGCAGTGTTCTAATTTCCTTACCTATGATAAAACACTCTGGCCAAAAGCAATTTAGTGGAGAGAAGGGTCTACTTGGCTCACACTTCCGGGGCACAGTTCATCATGGAGGAGAATCAGGACAGGAACCGAACCAGGAGCTTGGCCCAGAAACCACGGAGGAATGCTGCTCGCTGGCTTATTCTTAACTGAACTTTCTTATTCAGCCTAAGACCCACCCTACGCAGGGAGTGACGCCACCCACTGTGGGGCTGGGTCTTTCTTTATCAATTAACAATCGAGACCATACACCCACAGACATGACTACCAGCCAGTCTGATCTGGGCAATCTCTCAACTGAGACTCCCTTCTTGGGTGACTCTTGGCTGTGTCAAGTTGACAGTTAAAGCTAACTGAGATGTGTGATTCTGGACTTTGGCTATTGAAATAAATGACCTCTGCCCCCCATCTCTGAAATCTTAGACAGGTCTGAATGTAGCTGGACGCTTGCTTCGACTCCCAGGGCACAGAGGAATGGCGAGTGGTGTCCAGCCCCTCAGAGCTGAGGGCCCATCCTGCAAGGGCACGCATCCAAACTGGACTCTCTGTTGTGCTAGGTCTTCCGCTGTTCTTTAACCGCCATTGGATCCGTGAGGGCACCTTGCCCCCACTCGCACTCCCACTCCCAGCTCGCCTGTCCGTAGTGGCTGAGGGACCATCAGTCAAGGTTGTAAGGATGGGTTTCCCTTAGGGTTGCAGGCACCAAGGCGTGATTAAGGGACTTGGAACAGAACAGGCCCTTCTGCCTTCTGGGCTTCCCTTCCAATAATGGCACTGCACAGAGAGCAGCCGTTATTCACACCATCACCCCAACCCCCATTTAGTTTGGAGTGGAATATTTGCTTCTTCTTTTCTAACCTGCCGCCTACAACTTCATCACTGCAGCTGCGTAGAACTCTCTCACACGAGGAGGGAACCCTGACCAAATTTTTCATCCTTCCTATTTCTCTCTGTGTTGGGATGGTAGCGGTGAGGTGAAAGATTTATGCCACGAAGAAAACAGCGACGTAGAGCCCGTTTTCTCCTCCGAGGCTCCTGCCGGGGGTGGGGGTGGTTGGGGAGCCCCGATAGCAGCAGGCGGGGCCCAGCCTCCTCTTAGCGGTCAGCTTCTCTGCTTTACAGAGTCCCCAGCACAGGGGGTGGAGTCTAACCTTGGATATCAGGGAACAGCAAGGCAGGGAGCAAGTGAATTCAGTTCGGTAGGTAGGTAGGTAGGTAGGTAGGTAGGTAGGTGTGTGCTCCTAGATACTGCCTGATTCCTCCCCAGTACGCCCAGCTCCTTCCTCCCGCCCACCTCAGGTGAAAAGATCAGCTTGAAATTCTTTTGCCTCTTCTCCGTCCCCAAGTCTTCAATCTTCTTGCACCAATCGCCTTTTCAGGAGGATGAGAAATGAGCTAAGATAGGAGATTCAGGAAGTCGAAGACATCTGATTGGTGCTAATGGGTGTGGGGCGGGCCCTGCCTCTGTCCCATTCTCTCTACTTAATCACGAGAGGCGTTTAGCAGAGTCCCACAGCCTGGGTAGACTTGAGTCGCCCCTCACGGCCTGGCTGACTCGCCTCTGAGCGTCGTGATAGGGGCCCACCACATCCTTCCCACCTTACTCAGCGGGTGACTCCGTCTTAGATCACTGCACCGTGGCTTGAGCGCTTTGTCTCTGCTCCGGAAGAGGTTTTGCTCTGTCACAGCTCTCCTCCTCCAGAGGCCAGTGCATCAAAAGAGAGTCAGCACCCTGTAAATAGTTGTGTTCCTAGGTGAGTGGCAGGTGTCACACACGCATGTGTTGCTTGCTGTGACGAAAATGCAGTGCGCAAGCAGAGAGAAACAATTGGTTCTTTGTTACAGCGGTCTGCACCGGACGCTGTCCAGCGCGGCTCCATACCTTCGCGGGCGGGGTGGGGTGGGGCTGGGGGAGGGAACTGCTGAATGCCTAGGATTCCTAAGGGGGAGAGACTCCGAGGCACTGGGGCTGGGGAGGAGACTTACACACACATCCCAGTGTGTGAAATCCTGCCTCTGACAAACTATGCACTAGTTATGTGAACTCCGGTACTCGAGCTCCTGGTATCCCTGAGGAATCATGAGTAAAAGGGGAGTGATCATAGCACTAAATAGTCTTATGTGTGAGGCACTTAAAATGTTGGCTGGCTCACAACAAGCATGATACAAACTTGCTATTATGAACACTAAGTGTCACACTGAAGCGTCCCTTGCTACTTGTAACTCAGAACTGTGATTCTTTTTCCTTAGTTTTTCCAAAAGAAAAGAAAAAAAAGAAAGAAAATATTTTTTTTTATTTTTTAAGATTTACTTATGTGGGGCTGGAGAGATGGCTCAGCGGTTAAGAGCCCTGACTGCTCTTCCGAAGGTCCTGAGTTCAAATCCCAGCAGCCACATGGTGGCTCACAACCATCTGTAATGGTACCTGATGCCCTCTTCTGGTGTGTCTGAAAACAGCAACTTACATATAATAAATCTAAAAACTCCAGTAAAAAAAGATTTACTTATGTGGCTGGGTGTGGTGGTACACATTTTTAATTCCAGCACTTGGGAGAAAGAGGCAAGTGGATCTCTTGAGTTTGAGGCCAGCCTGGTCTACATAGTGAGTTCCAGGACAGCCAGAGCTATATAGTGAGACCCCCCCCCTTTATAGACACATATGCATACATACAAACATATATATATATATATATATATATATATATATATATATGCACACATACACACATATACATATGAGTGTTTCACCTACACGTGTACGTGTGTGTGCACTACATGTGTATGTAATGTCCAAGGAGACTAGACAAGGCAATCAGATCTCCCTGAATTCTTACAGGCAGTTATGAGGAGACATATAAGTGCTGGGAACTGAACTCGGGTTCTCTAGAGGAACCGCAACTACTCTTAGCAACTAAAACATTTCTCCAGCACTTATTTTTATTCTTTTTAATTATGTGTATGTATGGGTAGGTACATACACATTTGCGTGTGTGTATGACTGTGGAGACCAGAGATGTTGAATTTTCCCGGAGCTGCAGTTACAGTCAGTTGTGAACTGCCTGACACGAAGTCAGACCCAATTTTAAGACAGTCAGTCCTTGGATTCCCAGTGGCGCCATCTAGTGGAGAGTGTCAAACATGAAGCTCTTCAGCTCTTGCAGGTCTCCATTTCCACCCCAAGTACTCAGCTCTCCTGCTGGAATGTGGAAGTAGCCTCAAACAGTATGGAAGTGGGAGGCTGTGTGCTAATAAAACTTTCTTGAAGAAAACACAAAGCAAGCCATCATTTGCCAACTCTTCATCTACGGTAATTCCCTTGCAGACCTTGTCTCCATCCTTTGCTAGAGTCTTCTGCCATAAAGGTTAACTGAGTCTCACTTCCTCTAGGAGAAAACACACAAATACACACAAAATACACACGGAAGTGGAAATTTGGGGGTGAGAACTAGGAAGGAATTCTTAATCTGTTTCCTCTTGCCTACAGCAGTGATATAGCACATAGGAAAGATGAATCCGGAGCTAGGAAATATGTGTATGGAAACCAACTTCCTTCTGGAAGCTTAGTCTTTCTTCTGTTGGTCATCTTTACTGTTAGTGTGGTGTTTCTGTAGGACCCCGATTCGCAGAACTCCATTTCCACTCCATTTCCACAACCTTTTCTAAGAATCCGGTTGAGACCCCGCTGTGCAGCTTCAATCTCCAGTCCCTGAATCCCACAACACTGGACTCAGAGCTTAGCGAAGTGGCAAAAGTCCAAGTTCAAGGTACCGGGTCTGAGCAAAGAACTTGAGTCTGTCGGGCTGGGAATGTAGGTCAGTGGTAGAGGGCCGGCCAAGCTCGTGTGAGGCCCTGGGTTCTGTCCAGCTGGCATCGTGTAGAACGGGCCTCAGTGACGCATACCCCAGCTCTGGGTAGACAGACGCACAAGTTCAAAGTCGTCCTAATTCAGCCTGGAAGAAATGAGATTTTTTTTTTTCTAACGAAAAGTTAAAAAAGAAGAAAGTCAAGTCTGGGGTCTGGTGCATGTTTATTTTCTTTTAATTGCTTTATAAGGTAGTTTGAAATCACACGTGGATGTGACTTGCCGGTGGGCACAAGGAGTCCTGACCCCGTCTGATATCCTGTCACGGTTTCTCTGGGCAACTCTTTTTGTTTTTTGTTTTTTGTTTTTTTCCGAGACAGAGTTTCTCTGTGCAGCCCTGGCTGTCCTGGAACTCACTCTGTAGACCAGGCTGGCCTCCAACTCAGAAATCCGCCTGCCTCTGCTTCCCAAGTCCTGGGATTAAAGGCATGTGCCACTACCGCCCGGCTCTCTGGGCAACTGTTGGCCCGCGTTCCGCCCCGCTACAGGGCATTGGCTGCTCGGGAAGAGAAATGTGGGGAGTTCGACTGTGCTTACCTCGCTGAGACACCTCTCCAGGGGCGGGAAAGAAGTCTGAGATATGAGAAAGCCGAAACTGGCTTCTGGACCGCAGTCGCCAGTGGAGAACCGCACGGAGAAGTCGGAACAAAGAGTTGGGGTTCCACAGATCTGCGATGGGGCCGGAGCAGGCGCTCCGCCAGTCGCAAGGAGCTGAGAGCAGAGTCCTGGCTGTGGGCTGACGCTGGGGGCCGGAGGCACGAGGCACGAGGCACGGGCTTAGCTCAGCAGTGATTGTCCCTAGCTTGTGGCAGTTGCAGCTGGGAGCACAGAGAGGCCTTCTACGGGAGAATTAAGCTGCAGCCCAGTAATCTAGTGCTTTCTCCATAGCTCCCCATGGTGGTCTTGATGGAAGAGACAGTCCATGGTTCTAAACTGTTCGTCGTGGAAAATGGATGCACACCATACCAACTTCCAAGGGCGGACCCAGAGAAAAGGAAAGGGAAGCTCATTGGCTAAATCCTCTAGGTACCTCATTAGCATGGAGAACTCTGTCCTTGGCCTAGGTGACCACAGGTCACATTTCCTTATGTGGGGAATGTGGCACGTGTTCCAGACCAGTTATTTGGCAGGGAGTGGGGAGTCCCCTAAGTCTCAGGTGTGTACCCCGATCTCAACCTGCTCTCCCTTACCAAGCCTCTATGGCTTTCCAGCCCACAGGCAACTCCCATCATCTTCTAGGGGTCACGGTGAATGCATCCATGTTGGTCTGGTCCTGGGAGGCACTAATCCGGCATGTTATTACGAATTACCCAGGCTGTCCTGTCTTTGGACCTGTGACTCTTGTCCCACGAGATATTCTCGTGGGAATATCTTCTGTTTCAGTGTGGCGTGTCCCCCACAGAGATGGGAGGATATTTAATGATTGACCGGCTATATCCTCTGGGGAAATTAATATATAGCCCTGGTAAGATTCAAGGACCAGAGAAAGACCATAGGTGACTATTCTGAAATGTTCTAGTCATTGGTGACAGGAACTGCATGGAACTGCCACTGAAGAGACTGAGAGGCGGTAACAAGTACACAGAGCACTCCTCAACTGCTGCTCCCAGCCCTGTTCTGAGCATCAGGCTTGGTGGGGGAGGGGAGGGGGGACCTGAATCCCCGGCTCGTGTTAAGTCCTTACAGAACACAAGTAGCCACCTTGCGGCTAGTTTCCTATTTCCATCAGACTCCGGGTCTACCTCTACCCAGAAAGGACTAATAATCATCTCTTCTAGGGATAAAGGCAAGTCCAGAGGCTACCACATGGTGACTCAAACTCTGGACAGTCCTGGGGCTTTGCTGCAGAGAAAAAAGGCAACTCCCACCAGCCCTGCGCTCAGGGAGCCCATGTAAATTAGCTGGTGAGCCGCTCACAGATCCTATTGGAGTGTGTGATGGTTTGTGTATGCTGGGCCGAGGGAGTAGCACTATGAGAAGGTGTGGCCTTGTTGGAGTGGGTGTGGCCTTGTTGGGGTGGGTGTGGCCTTGTTGGAGTGGGTGTGTCACTGGGTGTGGGCTTTAAGACCCTCATCCTAGCTGCCTGGAAGTCAGTATTCCGCTAGCAGCCTTCAGATGAAGATGTAGAACTCTCAGCTCCTCCTGCACCATGCCTGCCTGGATGCTGCCATGCTCCTGTTATGATGTAAGCCAGCCCCAATTAAATGGTGTCCTTATAAGAGTTGCCTTGGTCGTAGTGTCTGTTCACAGCAGTAAAACCCTAACTAAGTCAGAGAGGTACAGAGAGAGGCAGTGACGGATCTACTTTTATCTGAGGCTGACATCAGGGTAAGGCGCAGCCCCAGAACTCCCACACACAGAGTGAAGTCCCTCCTATTGCTGTGTCAGATCCTGAAAGCCTGCCTGAGCCTGGAGGTCACTTTCAGCAGTGGAGATGGTTTCCGATTGCTATTACTTAGTATATCCCAGTTCTACTTAAAAATAGCAATGATCCTGAGTAGGTCAGAAAAATCAATGGATCAATGTAAGCCTCGGACAAAAAAAAAAAAAAAGTAAAAAGCACCAAAGTTTAGGGAAACAAGATAGAAAGCCATTCTCCCTATTCAACTGAACCTTGAGGTCAGGGCTGTGAAGTCAGAAAGAGGAGGAGGAGGGGCTTCTCTGAACAGAGACCGAATTCAAAGGCTGCCGGGGCCCAAAGCTCTGCTAACAACAGGAGACTGGAGTCAAAGGGCTCCCGGAGGCTGGGAAACTTCCTTCTGCCCGAGAGTGCCGTGGATACTCAAGACCCCATTACAAGGGTGCCCTGGATACTTAAGACCCCGTTACAAGGGAGCTAACGATGCTACAGAAACCTGCAAGTCACTGAGGCATTCTGGGAAGTCCAGCTTAGGTAAGGGGCTGGGTTTAATGTAGGAACCTCACAGCACGCCATCCCCATACAATGATTCCTTCTGAAGACCCTACCTTCTTGACTCAACTGCAACGCCCCCATTAAGGGTAGTTTGGTTTGGAACTAAATCCAGGCTCGAACCCGCGCCTCAAAAGCGCTCCACCACCGGGCTGTGTCCCCAGCCCCTGTGGCCTTAATAACGAACTATCTTCCTGGATATAGTGAGGTTCGCTAAGCATTAGGACTCCTTCCTGCAGTGTCTCTTCTGGGTTTTATGCATTTTTGTTCGAATCACCTTTCTCCCTCCTCCTCCCTTCCTACTCCTTCCTCCCCCTCCTCCCCGGACAATTCCTGTATCACAAATCACAGCCTTTTCTCATGTTTTCATAGACAGAATTTTTACATTCTTCTTTTTTGGTTTTTTGGTTCCCCCCCCCCCCCAGACAGGGTTTCTCTGTGTAGCCCTGGCTATCCTGGAACTCACTCTGGAGACCAGGCTGGCCTTGAACTCAGAAATCCTCCTGCTTCTGCCTCCCAAGTGCTGGAATTAAAGGCCTGTACTACCACTGCCTGGCAAACTTTTACATTCTCTTTTTTGTTTTTTTTGTTTTTTTGTTTTTTTGTTTTTTTTTTTTTGTTTTTTGGATTTGGTTTTTCCGAGACAGGATTTCTCTGTGTAGCCCGGGCTGTCCTGGAACTCCCTCTGTAGACCAGGCTGGTCTTGAACTCAGAAATCCACCTGCCTCTGCCTCCCAGAGTGCTGGGATTAAAGGCCTGTGCCACCACAGCCTGGTGAACTTTTACATTCTTAACGTCTATTTTATTGCTTCTCCAACTATATCAGGCGACAGATCTGGTTCGTTGGTTATTGTTTTATTTTCCATGGTTGCGAATTGGTATGTTCTAACTTGTAATAAGATATTGTAAGGATCATAATTCGACGAAGAATGATGGCCTGGATTCAAACAGTATGTTAACACAAAGAGCGTTTTATTCTGCTGAAGCCAGCACGCTGTGGCCTCCCCATTCCCAAGACAGAGAGGCTCCTAGTGAGCTTGCAGGTCTGTTTAAAGCACCTTAGGGAGTTCTGGGGTAGGCGACTTCTACGTTAATATGTTGGGGCATTACGGGTGGGGGTGGGGCTGGGAACTTGCTGGGGAGATCTAGAAGCTGTTGACTAAGTAGCTGAGGAAGTCTGGGAACTGCTGCTGACCCCTTGTCCCTGTCCCAGGTCTGGAGGCAGGTGGCTTCTGAGGCCTGGACTTGCCTGGAGTTACGCAGTTCAATTTGGGGCCTGTGGTGAAATCAACCTAGCCTTCTCAATATTAAAATAGGAAAAACAAACAAACAAACAACCCCCCCCCAAAAAAACGTAACAACTAAAAGCAACAAAAAGTACTATATTTTCATGGAAATCATCAGTGCCTTCCAGTGACTTCTCTTGGGTTTTCTTGAAGTGAAGCACCTGTGCCTCAGACACATTTGCATACTCAACAGATGCTTTAGAGTCTAGAACGGAGAGGATCAAAATATCGCACAGGCCTGGAATGGGAAAACAGAGCTGAAAGAAGAGGAAGGGGGCTGGCAGCCGCCGCAGGGAAGAGGAACAAGGAAGGACAGCGAGTCCTCACGACGCAGAGCCCGACTACGTGGGGATGCAGTCTACTGGGCGCATTTCTTGCCATATGAGACGGTCCAGAACCTCGCACCAGCCAGGAGCGAGCACGGAACACAGTGATCTTCCTCATTTACATGCCATTACCCAGAATGCTCTGGGGCTTTCTTATTTCCTTTTGGAAGAATGCAGCTAACGTCAGAGCTTGAATACAAAAACAAATGAATTTTAGATATAATAATATTATCGATTCCACTCGCTAACGGGGTTCTTCAGTGACGTTCCGAGTTTATAATACCTGACGTCAACTAATTTGTCCAAATGGTCAGGCGGCTTCTGGAATATTCTCTAAAGTTAATAGTTTAGCCATAGTACATGTTAACTTCCTGTCGAGCTGCTCGCTTGTCCTATCTCCTTCCCTTAGGTCTCTTAGCAGATAAGGCCTGAAACCAACATCGCAGACGGCTGGTGGATACCTCTTCCTGGCTCCTCACAAGTTGTCACCCTTTCAGATTGCTGAGCTGTCACATGAAAAACATCCCAGCATCACAGATACTGCGACTATGTGACTAAATGCTGAATGTGTAGGCAGGGCGTATGTGTTAACTGTATTGAATGTGCCTATTGCATATGCATTCTCTGTCAAGGATTACCAGTGTGTGCTGAGTACAGGTGATCGTGAGTGTGTGCATGTGTGTGTGTGGAGGCTATGGGGGTGTATTGAGGGTCCGTGTATTGATTGTGTTCTGACTGTATTAAATGTCTGGGCGTGAGTGTGTGTGTCACTGAATGTGGAGCATGTATACGTGTGGGTAACATCTGTGTGGATCTCTGGGAAAGCCTACAAATGTGCCTATGGTAGAAATATATGTGGCAAACACACGAAGGGATTAAAGGATTCACTGTACGTTGTGCATGTTTCTGGAGTCCGAGGGTTGTTTCTAGAAACTAGTTTCTTTTCTTTGGTTTGCAGTTTGGCACAAACAAGACAAAAAAAGAGACTGGGCATTACTTAGTTGAGAGACTTTTTTTATAACTAATTGGTCAAAGCAGAGGCCATCAGGGCTGCTGCTCTCATGACTGCTACCTTCTCTGTCTTTCTTCACTGTTGTATAAAGCCCAGCCCTGTCTAAGTTAAAAATAAAACTACTTAGGATCCATCATCATGACTCAGTAGATAAAGGCTCTTGACACCAAGCCTGAGTTCAGTCCTTGGAATCCTCGTGATGGAGGGAGGGAAGCAACTCCCACACAAAATGCCCTTTGATCTCCACAAATGGCTTGCACCCCCCCCCAACACACACACACAAGTAAATAAGTAAATATAATACAGTTTCCAAGTTTTAAAAGAGGAATTCTCTCTCTCTCTCTCTCTCTTCTGTCTTTCTCTCTCTCTTCTCTCTTTCTCTCTCTTCTCTCTCTCTCTTCTGTCATTCTCTCTCTCTCTCTCTCTTCTGTCATTCTCTCTCTCTTCTCTCTTTCTCTCTCTCTCTCTCTCTCTCTCTCTCTCTCTCTCTCTCTCTCTCTCTCTCTCTGTGTGTGTGTGTGTGTGTGTGTGTGTGTGTGTGTGTTCGCCCAGTAACTAGCAGCTGACATGTGATCTCCTCCTTTCAAATCATATCACTGGAGCCATGGCTCCAAAGCCAGGCGTCATCAGAGCCACCTGGGGAGATTTCTAAAGTAGAGATTTCTATGCAATACCTAGGAACCCAGAAATTCCTTAGAATACAGAGAGAACTTTTTTTTCCCCCGAGACAGGATTTTTCTATGCAGCCCTGGCTGTCCTGGAACTCACTCTGTAGACCAGGCTAGCCTCCAACTCAAAAATCCACCAGCCTCTGCCTCCCAAGTGCTAGGAATAAAGGCGTATGCCACCACTGCCCAGCCAGAGAGAACTTATTATCCCAAGCTCCCTGTGACTGTCATGTCCAGCCAAATTTAGGGATCACTGGCCTCTGGTATGCCAGTTCTGTCAAAATGTATATATTCTGTGGTGTTTGTCCCAGTGGTCTGTCAAAGATGCTCAAAATAAGCCTCGCAGAAGACAGAGACTGGCTAATTCAGTGATGGCATGTACTATCTGTCTCTGAACTTAATCTGGGGAGAACTGAAGTATCTGTCTTCACTGAACTTAACTCCTGCCTCCTTTAGATCCTTCTGTTTTGGTGGTGGTGGTGGTGGTGGTGGTTGAGAGAGGGTCTCACTATGTAGCCCTGGCTGGATCATAGCTGCTATGTAGACCAGGCTGCCCTGGAATCCACAGAGAGCCACCTGCCTTTGTCTCTTCCTTTTACTGAAAAAAGAAAGGATGTAAACATGTAAAATTAGATGCTAAGTCGTCACAAAATTGTTTCTTGGCACCATCATGCCGCCTTAAGAAGAGAGCTCTTCAGGTTGGCCAGAGCCCAGTGGTGGCCTCTGGGCCTGGAGAAGGGGACCTGGCTCCCTTGTAAGGAACAGTCTGTTTGCTCGCTGAGAGGGCTTAGGCAGTGCTGCTGGAGAACAGGGCTGTTTCCCACCCTCTGATTCACTGCCAGCTGAAAAACCACGGGCACCACCACAGAAAGAAAAGGACAAAGACAAAGGACAAAGAGCTGGGAGGGGTGGGAAGGCCTAGCTGCTCCCTGCGGTACCCATCTAGCCTCCTCCGGGACTTGAAGGAACCAGCTCTCCATGCAGTCCTTCCCGTTTCTCTAACCTAGAAATAGCACAGTGAAGCCCAGTTCCATTTGTGTTCTTCCTGGGGAGAAGGGAGTGGGGAGTTCAGGACCCCTTGCAATCTGAATCTCAGGAATGCAGAAGAAACAGCCCGCCTCCTGCCTTGGAGCTGAGCCTCTATTGAAATTTGACTCATCCTTAGCGGTTTATTGTGTTTTTTGCTCTCTTTCCTTGTGACACACACAGCACTAGGTGAGTAATGCTCTCTGCCTGGAGAGAAAAATAGATCCCCAAATGCCTTCCATTATGCTGAAGGTCTTGTCACCAGCTGTGGTGGTGAGGGGTGTGGGGGACATCCAGTAGCACAGCCAGATTCAGAACCCCCCGACTCCCCCTACTGAAGCTATTTGTGATTCTGAGAACCCAGGCCAGGATAGACAGGCACAGAGAAGACTAAAAGGCCTCCAGGGAATCATGGCGAGCCAGAATGGTCAAGAGTCCTTGGCTTCAGGAGATCCCAAAGCCCCCCCCCCAAAGGGGCACAGTTAGACCTACAGTCTGCCGCCTCACTGGCCTGGCCTCTTCTCACAGCTGTAAGGACGGCCTCTTCCGCCTATTAGAAATAACTACTAATCGTTGAGTTCCTATTGAGTTACATACCAGGCACTGGGTGGAACATGTCCCACGTTGTTATGTTAACCACACACACACACAACTTCTTAGATGTACAGCCTCAGGAGAATATCCGCTTGGTTAGATTCAGTTGTTTGAATAAAGAGCAAGCGAAGTGAAACATTGTTTCTTCGTTTGCTTGGCTCTATAGACCGTCAAAGTCTCATTCCTGAGATGCTACTCCTGGCAAGAGGAGGAGCCCAGGCCTCCTCAAAACGTTTCGTTTTGTTTTGTTTGTTTGTTTTTGTTGTGACTATCAGCAGGGAGGGAAAGAGTTTGCAGTCACTGTTAGCAAGATGACCGAGAGTACAGATAACAAATGCTCGCCCTACGTGCACACACCACCACGCGCTAGGAAACTCGGGGTTGGGTGTGGGGGTGTGGTTCCGTAGGTAAAGCGTTTGCCTAAAGGGATCTGAGTTTGGATCCCTGGCTCCTACAGACGTCTGAGAGCTCTGTCACTCAGAGCTCAGAGAGCTGGGTGCGGAGGGCAGAGGCAGGCACAGCTCCGGGGAAGCCAGCAGGCCAGGCTAACCAGAGCAGCAAATCTCCAGGCGTAGTGAGATACTGCATCAGAAAATAAAGGGAGAAGGTATTGAAGAAGCCATTCCACTGTAAAACCTCTGACAGCCACATATACCCAGTGGGTGAATATAACCCTCCCCCCCCACACACAGAAACTTGTTTTTATTTATTTATTTATTTATTTATTTATTATTTTTTTTTTATTTTTGGTGTTTTGGATTTTTTTTTTCAAGACAGGGTTTCTCTGTATAGCCCTGGCTGTCCTGGAATTCACTCTGTAGACCAGGCTGGCCTCGAACTCAGAAATCTGCCTGCCTCTGCCTCCCAAATGCTGGGATTAAAGGCGTGTGCCACCACTGCCCAGCTACTTGTTTATATTTTAAAACAAGAGTCTGAGCTGGGAGTAATATGTCATTACTCTCAGCACTCAGGAAGCAGATGCAGATAGATCTCTGAGTTTGAGGCCAGCCTGGTCTAGAGTGAGTTCCAGGACTGCCAGAGCTACACAGAGAAACCCTGTCTCGACACCCCCCCCCCCCCACACACACACACAAAACCGGCAAACAAACAAAAACAGTGTCTACAGTCAAGGTTGATCTCCACCTTCTGCCCTTCCACCCCCTCTCTCAGAAGCAAGGGACTGATCACCCTTGCTTGGTTTATAAGTGCTGGAGCTGGAACCCAGGGCTTCCAGCTTCGACCCTGCGACCCTGCTAGGTGAGCAGTGTGCCAACCGAGATACATCCCTACCCTGCCACAGAACAAAAGCAAAACAAAACAAAACAAACTCCCCCAAGCCCTCCCCCCCACTTCTCCTAGACAGCTAAAATCCAGTCCTTAGGTTCTGTTAAGACCAGAAGCACCTTTCCTCCTTCACAACCTGACCTGTCCAGCTGGAGCTATGCTGAGAGAAAATGAAATGTTTCTCTCAACGGCACTCTCTTATTCAGCTAATTGATCCCCCCCCCCCGCCGCCCCCAGAATAACAACAATGCTTGAACATCCAAGTGCCTCATTAGCACCAGCTTTCCCGTTCTCCCTGTCATTAACTTCACAGCTGCCTTGGTGACAAGTGGGACCACGAAATGTCAGTCCCTGATCAGGAAAGAGGCCGGACTCTGATTCTGCCGGGTCAGGGTAAGTCTCAGCTGGAGTTTCAGCAGCACTGGCAGGAGCCTGTGACCACTGCGCTGCGGAACAGAAGGAGAAGGGTTAGGAGCTGGCGATGCTGAGTCCTTGCCTAGGACCAAACAGCGAGTCGCCTTCTGCGCTAGAAGTGAAGCTCCGGCCTTCTGGTTCCTTAATAATTCTGTTTTCAGCGGAAGCATGCACACAGAAAAGTGGACACCTCAGAGGTGGATGGGCAAAGGTATCCTCTTTACATGAACACATGCAAGCAATCTCACCTCAGACATCTCAACTGCAGCACCCCACAGGGCCTCGGTGCTCCCCTCCCGGTGTCCGGGACAGCTCCCCGCGTCTGTGACAGACAACCGCTGTCCCGGGCCCACGGGTTGGTTTAGCTTGTTGCTGTGCTTTCCACGAACGGCCGGCCCATCTGCTTCACTGCCACTCAAATCTACAAAATGACCTTTAGGCTAGTGAGATGGCTCATCCAGTAAAATGAGCCCACCGCCCAGCCTGGCCACCGGAGTTTGATCCCCAGGACCCACGTCGTAGACAGAACCAGCTCCTGCCAGTTCTCGTCTGGCCTTCACACGTTCACCATGCCCCAAGGACACACACCACTAAAGTGCATCAAAAATTAAAAAACTTTTTTTTTCGTGAAACCAGTTTAAAGTGGTTTAACACTGTTAAAGTGTTAACGTTAAGAGCATGTTGAGTGGGCGGGGCCCTGAGCTTGTTGGAGTGGGCGGGGCACTAAGGTAGCATGTTGGAGTGGGGACAGCTCAGGGGTATAGCATTTGTCTACAATGTAGATAAATCCAATCTCCAGCACTCGATACAAAATAAGTCAGTAAATAAAGTCACACAAAAGAGTGTCGTCGCAGAAAGCCCCAAGCCCGCTAAGGAGGAAGGCCTTCCTTCCAGGAAGACAAAACTGTTTTGGAATAGACGGACACGATGACTGCCGAGCTGCGAAAGCACCGGGCACAACCAACTGTTTGCTTGTAAATGATTAATTCTGTGTTCTGTAAATTTCATTTCAATTCAAAGACAACCGCATCACTTAAGACATGTGTCTTATTTGTAAACTTAAAAAAAGAAAATCTGCCGGGCGGTGCTGGCACACGCCGTTTAATCCCAGCAATTGAGGAGGCAAAGACAAGAGGATCTCTGTGACTTGGAGGCCAGCCTGGTCTACAGAGCTAGTTCTGGATAAGCCAGGACTACATGGAGAAACTCTGTCTCAAAAAATTAAACAAATGAACTAAACCATATCCAACCCTTGGGAAACGATGGCTTCTCTCTACCAGGGGCCTTTGGGGCATTGACTCCGCAGGGCCTGGCCAGGAAGTCTTCTGAGACCCACAGAGCGCCTTCCTCTAGCTCTTGCACGCGGCTGCCGGCCTCAGGCCCCCCTCAAGCAGTACCCTGTCAGGGGTGTCTTATGGAAGTTTGCCGTTAGGTCTCTGTCCTCGTTTTGGGCAACAGGTCCTCATTTTCCTACAGGAAGCATGTCTTGGCTTCTGTGACACCATATTGGTCTGCTTTTCGTTCTTCCTCATGGGCCCCTCCGCCTCCTCTTTTTTCTTTTCATAATCCGCAACATTCGGAGACATTTGTATCTATATCCCCTCTGTCCTTTAACTGGGTGACCTCATCCCATCTCACCCTATCTGTATGTCTGTGACTTACAAGTAAGCATTTCTAGACTAAACACCAGCCTCAAACTGCAGGCACGCTCACCCTGTCCTACGGCCATTTGTCATGTCTGCTTCCATGGCCCACACAGCTGAGACAGATAATGCGAATTCCTTCCTACCCCAGACAGGGCCTTCTCGGTTTTTTGTAAATGACACCAGGACTCATTCAGCTGCTCAGGCTGAGACTGAGTCACGCATGAGTCATCCCTGTCCTGGTACCTCACCGCTAACCCAGGGCGCCTCCTGTTTCCTCAGCCGCAGTGTGTCCCCAACGCTCTCCTCTCTCTGCGTCCACCTCTGCTCTTCCAACTCTGGTCTACGTACCGTGCCTTAAATTCTCTCCCAGTTCTCTCCTACTCCCCACTCCCCTTCCCTCAATGTGACCATCACCCTTTAGCCAGACTCACGTTCCCACAGGTAAATCGGGTCTTAGCATCAGGCTGTGGTGCCTACTGCATTCAGAATGAAGTCTAAACTCACAAGATGTAGTCCAGCGCCTCCGGGCACCCCTAGCCTGGCCTCTCTGTTTGTTTCTTTATTCACCGTGCTGTAGCCACAGTACCGTCTTTGTGTCCGTAACTCTGGCCCCTCTTGCCCTTACTTTGGAGTCTTCCTCCTACGTGGGGTGTTGTATCCTAGTCTTTGAACCAGGATCTACCTGTCTCTTCGCATCCTATGGGTGTGGCCCCAACTCAAACTCACCTCCATAGGTCAAAACCTCCTTGCTTTGATGGCTGTCTCCTGTTTAATCTTTTTTTTCTTAAGATTTATTTATTTATTTCTAGTCTATGTATATGACTGTTTTGCCTGGATGTATTTCTGTGCACCATGGCTATACCCCTAAAGGCCAGAAGAGGGGCCTAGAACTAGAACTAGAGTTAGAGATGGTGGTGAGCTGACACGTGGGTGCTGGGAATTGAACCCAGATCTTCTAGAAAAGGAGCAAGCGCTCTTAACCACTGAGCCATCTCTCCAGGCCTCTCGCCTGCCCTGCTCAGTCTTTTTTTTTTTTTTTTCTCAATCTTGACAGTTTATTTTCAGATCTAAATCTTCCCTATGCCTTCATGGCTGACTTGTTAACAACAGTCTCCTCCTGCTGAAATATGTATGCATTCCCTGAGGAAGGGGCCCTCCTTCACGGTCTCTCGGGAGTACTCAGGCCAGCACCTTGTAGCAGAAAGCACTGTAAGGTTGACAATGTGGACCTCAACAACTCTGAGAAGATGCAAAAACAACATCTGTGTGGTTTGTCATGCAAGGCTTATCAGACCCCTCCTACTCTTGCGGAGGTCACCTTTATCAGGTTCCTTCCTGTCAGTCAGAGTTTTATGACAAGAGCTATCAGGACCAAGTCAAAGGCCTTCCTCGAGGCTTCTGCAGTGTCCAGGTTTCACAGTTCTTGAACCTTCCTTCCCCAGATTGAAGACCCTGGCCTGTGCCTAGCTCTGTTGCTGATTGCTCCTTCTGGCCTGCTCCTTGGAATCTGCCCCCTGTCAGCACTCCATTGTTTCACTTTCCCAGTGACCCTTCATTCCCAGCAATGGACGCTTATCTTAGCTGCTGTTCCCTGAAGATGTTACAGGAGGAGCCAACCCATCCTTCAGGCAAACGGTCAATGTTAGAGTGATCTTAAATAAGAGTCCCAAGCAAAGCTCTTTCCAGGGGACATTTCCACTCAGTTTAAGGGGCACTGGGCGGTCTTTAAATAGGAGGCACCCTCATGCTGGTCCTCTTTACTGCAGACAGAAGGCCTAGGCATGAGTTGGGCCTACCTCTCCTGATCACTTCACATAGACACATCACCACGTAGGCTGTTAGTTTCCCAGTATCACTCATTTACTAAATCAGAGGTTTTCCCGAGCTGTGTCGGAATATTAGTATCCTAAGCCATTCATCCTAGCACTTAAGAAACAGAGGAAGATAATTTGGAGTTCAAGGCCAGCCACAAGCTACATAAGGAGCTAAGGGCCAACTTGTTCCACACAGCCCTGTCTCAAAACACTAAACCAAAAGGAAGTAAAAAGAAACAAAGTTTTCCTAAATCTGTCACTTTGTGGCCCAGGACCTGTTTCACAGTTCCCTGTCTTATGTCTGGGGGCTGAGATGTCAGACCAGGAGCACTGTAGCTTTTCCTCTGAGTCATAAACTCAAGGAACAAGGTTTTCCTCAAGATCCCAGCTGTCACTTCCTTTCTATAACTACGGAAAGTTATCCTCCGAGTCAGGTGAATTACAGAACAGTAAGCCTGTGGCCAGCCCACGGGGTTCTAGTCCAGTCTCTCAGGTTGGTGGAACCTACTTGTAACTGTAGAAACGTAAAGCTTGTTTATCTAAAGAAGCTGCTAATCTGACCTACAAGGGACATTTTATTCCCACAAGAATGTAGAATCCCCCATTTGACACGTTATGAAGATTATATTCAATAAAATTTAAAAAAATCAAATGTAGCCGGGTGGTGGTGGTGCACGCCTGTAATCCCAGCACTCTGGGAGGCAGAGGCAGGTGGATTTCTGGGTTTGAGGCCAGCCTGGTCTACAGAGTGAGTTCCATGACAGCCAGGGCTATACAGAGAAACCCTGTCTTGAAAAAAACCAAATCCCCCCCCCCAAAAAAAAAGCAGGAAAAAAAGGAATGTAGAATCCCTAAGGACAGGAACTGTGTTCATCAGTACTATAATTTCAGTCTTCAGCATACTGACATACTCAATGATGTACTCAATACAAAGATACATACATGCATGCATACAAATATACATAGTCTTTCCTAAGCAGAACATTATCAGGTGACACTTGAAATAAGAGGAATAAGAAACAAGGTAGCCAGAAGAATACGTTGGCTACAAGTAACAGACCAGCTTAATCAACTATGGTTACCTCTAAAGAGAGCCAAATTCAGACTGCTCAGGTTTTTGCTCAACCCATCATTTAAGACCCAGGTTTGTTTTGTTCAGTGTGCCTGTGTGTTAACTCGTTTGATCCCTCAGTGATGGCAAAGCAGTGGTTCTCCTCCCAGGGGGTAATCCAGACCACCGACACAGTGGTTCAAGTCTGTCTCCAGAGTGACGATCCCCTGAACATTTGTACTTTTGAAGAGCCGTGCTGCAGATTCAGCTGCCCAGCCATCACTGCGAACGAAGCTGTCAGCTAATGCAGATCTGATGGGCGTACAGATGAGAGCTGGCATGGTCCTGGAAGGTCTGTAGGAAATGTCAATGAAGAGATTCGGACAGATGGCCGAGGAGTTCAGAGGGAAAGCTCCCCACTGGGCAAATGTGGGGGAGGAGCTTGGGAGGCAGCAGAGCCTTGGTAGATGAGTAAGACTTCAGAGGACAGCCACGCACAGCAGCGTAACCAGAAGGGCACAGCATGAACGGGGAGGAACGAGATGGAACATTTGTCACATTCATGTGTCATCTTTGTCAGAGGACAAGCTGATCTCTGGCTCGTTGGCATATTCGTTTGTAGGAAAGGGAAGTTTGTTCATCTTGAGCCAGCAACGAGAGAAACTGAGGTTCCTTTCCAGAGCCCAGTGAATCAACCAGCCATTCTCTGAGATTCCCAGTGCTTTGCTGAACTGTTCGCTAAAGCTTCCCCTTTGAGCACGAGGGGATTTTAAAAAGCCAACACCGGGGCTTTCACATACTTGGGTTTCTAAAATCCCATCCACGGAATGGAAAAACCCTGTGATGTCACCCCTGCATGCTACCCAATCATCTTCTCAGATAAGATGGCGGGGCTATTCTTCCTCAAAGCCAACAAAGATAAGGAGTCAAAACCAGAAGGCTACAGAAGTGATCTGGGAGGATACTGTGAACAGCCCAAGGGTCTGGGAAGTTGGGACACGGGCTGACTATAGGATTCCATTTTAGGATTCTGCCAGTTCAGACTCAGATCAAAGATTCCTTCAGTGAGTGAGCATGCCAACCACCAGGCAGGGACAGACTTTGCCGATAACACAGAAGGTGAGTCACCATGCCAGGGCTCACTCAGCCAGGCTGGGACAAATATCACCCACTCACTTTGATGGATGTACCCCATTCATAGAAATATGTGAACAGATATTGATTTTTTGAGCTCTACCATTACTCACTGTCCTTGGCAACTTACTAACTTCTTTGGCTTAGCCTTGTTGATGCTATTGCTGCTGCTAACAAATTGCAGGTTAGTGAACCACGAAGGGGTCTTCCTGCAGTTAAACAACAGAAGAGTTGAGGACAGATACACCATGTGTGGCCTGGGGTGGACTCTAGAGCAGTGTTTCTCAACTTGTGGGTCACGACCCCTTTGGAGGGGTCAGATGACCCTTTCACAGGAGCTGCCGAAGACTATCAGAAAACACAGATTTTACTTTACAATTCTTAACAGTAGCAAAATTACAGTTACAAAGTAGCAATGAAAGTAATTTTATGGTTGGGGACACCCACAACATTGAGGAACTGTACTAAAGGGTCTCAGTACCAGGAAGGTTGAGAACCACTGCTCTAGAGAAACGGTGCTTCTCCCGGGTTTCAAGATCCTTGTTCCTGTTATCTATGAAGCAAGAACTCTGAGCTAGTCAAAAGAAAACTGCAGAGAGTTCTAGGGTGATAATTTGTGTCTGAAACAAAAAGAAACCATGTGCATATCTTTTAAGAGTCAAGACAAACCTCTGGAAGAGACAGCTGCCATCTGGGAGGGCAGAGAGAAAGAAAGGGGAAAAAAACCCAAAGAAATTCTCAAGCATGTTAAAAGGCTCCTCTAGCCAGGCTGCAGGCTCAGGCTCTTCCTGGTTTTCTCACCTGGATAATTTTGTCTGGGAAGGACTATGGCAGCAGAACTCAGTGCCTACGAATTAGATAGGCTCCCTATGGACGGCCAGTTCCAGCTTTGTCCCATTCGAGCATTCACACATCTAACAAACTCCATCACCTTTTATCCGTGTTTGGAAGTTCTACAGATGAATGTAACCTGACTCTAAAGGACAACCGGTGAGGAGAGGACAACAGAACACCAGATACAACAGGATACAACAGATACAACCGGTGGGGAGAGGACAACAGAACACCAGATACAACAGGATACAACAGATACAACCGGTGGGGAGAGGACAACAGAACACCAGATACAACAGGATGAGCAAGCGCAGAGGAGCAGGGAGGACATGCAGTACAGGGTGACACATCAGGGATATTTTCCAAAGTGACATGATTCTTGAAATGAGGGTTGAGGGATGAGTACAAATTAGTCAGGAAAACAAGAGAATAAAAATTCCAAAACCAAAACCAAAACCCAAAACTGATCAACATCAACAAATCCCACAGAGGGTGCCACTTCAGCTCATTCCAAAGCAGCGCAGTGGGCGGAGTGAGGGACACTGTCAGGGATGGGGGCAGGAGACCACTGAACAAGGTTAAAACGTGACAGGATCAGACTTGGGGCTTAAAATAACCATTCTGACAGTGGAAGGAGGCGAGAGCAGGGGGACAAATCAGCAGGCTCCCAAGCCACAAAATAAGGGAGTGAATTTCACAGCATCTATTAAAGGAAAGATGGAGGGGCTCCGTCATGGTGCTGGGGTCCACTGAGGAAGAACAGAAAGAAGGGTGAAGCCAGAGGTGTTTCAGGTGCCCCCAACAGGAGGCTGTGGGAGGTGGCACCTTCAATGAGAAATGACATCCAAAATGGTGGTGAGGGGGGATGGCAGGGAGGGGGAGAGTGGGGGGGAGAAGGAGTGGAGGGGGGAGGGCAATCCTTTTTCTTCTGACAGCACTGAGCGTTGAATCTAGGACCCCACAGAAGCTAGGCAAGTGCTCTACCCCCAAGCTGTGCTCTGATTCCATTTTGGGCTTGAAAGTCTTCAGCATTTTTTGCTTTCAATAGTTGGAACAAAATGTGTCCAGAGTTTCCAACATGTTTGTCCTGTTTAGCATTTACTAAGATTCCAGAGTCTAACTCTATAATTTCATCAAGTTGGGAAAATTTTCAGGTTTTATAATTTATGAGCAAACAAACAAACAAACAAACCCAAAGACTTTCTTCTCTTCATGGTGGATTGTAACTAACACATGTTTAAAATTTTGATACTTGGGCTGGAGAGATGGCTCAGCTGTTAAGAGCAATGACTGCCCTTCCAGAGGTCCTGAGTTCAATTCCCAGCAACAACTTGGTGTCTCACAACCATCCATAATGGGATCTGATGCCCTCTTCTGGCCTGCAGCTATATGTTCAGGTAGAGCACATGAATTAATTAAGAAAATAAATCTACAAACAAAGAGTGGTTTTTGGTACTTTATCCAGAGGCCAGGGAAGCTCTGTTACTTTTTAAAGTCAAATTCTCTATCTTCAGTTCTGATCATTGGTATGTTCTCAAAGATTTGTTATTTATGACTTATGCACTTTATGTATATGAGTGCTCTGCCTGTCTGCATGCCCGACGGGGCAAACAATCTCGTTATGAATGGTTGTGAGCTGCTGTGCGGCTTGCTGGGATCTGAACTCAGGACCTCTGGAAGAGTAGTCAGTGCTCTCAACCCCTGAGGCCCTGAGCCATCATCTCTCCAGCTGCCCTTTTTCAAATTCTCCAACTGTGTCACTCGCCAAGCTCAGACTTCTTGGAAGTTCATTAAGCTGATCCTCTTGCTTCTGATGCTTAAGTAGTAAAATTAGAAGCAAGAACGCAGGACCTAGATTATAGGCATGAACACTATTCAAGAGAGAATGCTATAAAATGCAAAGGCATGATCAAATGAAGCCAGGAACTTGAAGGAGAGCTGGCAGAGGTACACATATAGGGATGTTTGGAGGGAGGGAGGGGACAGATACTGTCATTATAATCTCAAACATAAAAAATTTAAAAATGCAAAGAGGAATGGTCTGTCACCTGAGCTGAGAAAAGTGAGAAAACCATTTTTAAAGCTTATTTTGTTTCTAGAATTCCTTCTTCCTTCCCTCCTCCTTCTCCTCCTCTCTCCTTCTTCTTCCTCCTCTTCCTCCTCCTCCCATTTCTCTTCCTCTTCCGCCTCCTCCTCCTCTTCTTCCTCCTCCTCCTCTTCTTTTTCTTGTCTCTGATTTTCAGGCTGGAGAGATGGATCAGCGGCTAAGAGCACTGAATGCTCTTCCAGAGGACCTGGGTTCTATTCCCAGTGCCCACACGTCAGCTCACAACTGTCTGTAACTCCAAGATCTGACACTCTCACACAGACATATATGCAGGCAAAACACCAAAGTATATCAAATCAAACTAAACTTTAAAAACATTGTCTCACCCTGCGACTTTAAATAACAAAGTTTCAGATCTCCAGCTGAGCTTCCCTTGTTCAGTCATGAATGTAATTCGTTCATGTTCTTGAGCAGAGTTGCTGTGGTCACTTTAAGATCATTCTAATTTCAACTTGTATATCATTTAAAGTCAGGCTCCACTGGTTTCCTTTTCTCTTGGATATGTCTGTGTTGCAGTTTTCTGTCTCTGACTGTCCAGGACCTTAGGATTATGATCTCCACAATGACTGATATATTATGGACTGTAGTGTCTGTTACATGCTTCTGGGTCCTGGAAAGCTCGCCCCTGAGAACAGAAAGAGAGCCAGCACATGAGCTGCCTTGTAGGCGCACCGCGAGCATCTACAATCCTGTGGTGGGAAATGATTAAAATGTAGTACTGCCTCGCCAGGCCTCTGCTCCAAGTCCTGTCGGGTCACTCTCCTGCCCAGCACCCACTCCTTCCAAGTATCCGGCAAAGCGTGACTCTTAAACTTGAGTAGTTAACCAAATATATTTATGCATATGAAACTCCCAATTACATAAAGCCAATTTACAATGATAAAGTTTTATCCCAATATTTCTAACCTCTCAGCACACCAGCAACACATCTGACGCCATCTTGATCTGCGTGTCTCCTCCGCTCCCTCGTGCGGCTCCCAGGCTCCCGCTCTCTCCGCCCCTCCTCTTAGCTCCGCCTCCAATCACTGGCCTCTCACTGCCTCTCTCTCTCTCTCTCTCCCTCTCCTCTCCCCCCCCTCCCCTCACTTCTCTTAGCTCTTCCTCCTCTCTCCCCTCCAATCACTGGCCTCTCACTGCCTCTCTCTCTCTCTCTCTCTCTCTCTCTCTCTCTCTCTCTCTCTCTCTCTCTCTCTCTCTCTCCTCTCCTCTCCCCCCCCTCCCCTCACTTCTCTTAGCTCCTCCTCTCTCCCCTCCAATCACTGGCCTCTCACTGCCTCAGTGTGAATGGATAGGAAATATCTTGCATCAAAATCCTATTACGAAACTTAAAGAACATAACAGATCCTCTCTCACCTGGGCCTCACAAAGTTACAGAAACACTGAATGCTACAATGGCAGATCCCACACTGACCCGTCCAGCAGGTCCAGTTATTCCCGGGTCCCGAAGGGGCACTACCTGAGGGTCAAAAATGGGGGGGGGGGGGGAGAGAAAAGGGAAGCCAAACACGCTAACAAAATCAGAGTCAGTCTGGGTTGTGTCAAGGCTTCATTTAATGTCGGGGAGGTAAGTGGGTTTTAAGGCTTACAGAGAAGGAATTAACCTTCACACCAGACAAAGGAGGGAAGGGCAGAGACACCCCTAGGGGTTGAAGCAGGAAGCAAGCGAGGAGGTCATCTGGTCATCTGGAGAGGACACCCGGAGTTAATGCCGGCAGGTACATTCTGTGGTTAGGGCAGGAACATCTTGTGGTATTCTCGGGATCTTCTCACACCGATAGCTCAAGGAGAAGGCTCTAGTTAATTGTTCTTATATTTTAGCAGCCACCACCTTAGGGCCATGAGTAAGCATTAGTCCGAATAGCTCAGGACGGCTTCCCACACCACACCAACCTATGATATATCTGGTGTGTGCATCAAGGACCAAGGACTCCCCAACTGTTTCTGAAGCTTTGACTCAGCTCAGTCTCCTGCTGATGTGACCCTTCCATCTGCTTGCCTGTCCAGACTTCAGCAGCCATTTTTCCTCCAGACCTGGTTTGACCTTTCACCCCAAGGGTCAACTCACTGTGTCTTTGTTGGCTTACTCTCTGATTTCTTTGGATTGTTTTCTCCTACAGAGTTCTTCAGTGCCATCTGCGAAAAGTTAGACCAATATGAGCAACTCAGCTGTTAACATACATGCCACTCCACGTTTATTTGTGGAACAAATTCAAGTATATACTTCATATTTCTAACTGGGCTCCAGTGGTTTCCACACACTTAATAAGCCAGGACTGAGCTGAGCCTCAGATTGTGTCTTCCCTGCTACCCAGTTCCAGCAAACTTGCTCTTCTTCCGGTGCCTGTCTCTCTGTCTGTCTGTCTGTAATGCTATCTGCCTATGTGTGCCTATCAATCATATTCCTCATGTGTCCTGACATTTCCATTTGCACACAGATCTGCTTTTAGTTTCTCCCCCCCCCCCAGGTGTAAGCGCTCTGAGACATGATGTGGCCTTTCCGATGTTGTACCCCAGTCCTGAGAAAACAGCAGAGCTTAAAATGGGTGTTCAATAAATGTATTTATAAGCTGGGCAGTGGTGGCGCACACCTGTAATCCCAGCACTTGGGAAGCAGAGGCAGGTGTATTTCTGAGTTCGAGGCCTGGTCTACAGAGGCAGTTCCTAGACAGCCAGGGCTATACAGAGAAACCCTGTCTCAAAAGACCAGATAGATAGATAGATAGATAGATAGATAGATAGATAGATAGATAGATAGATAGATAGATCCAGCAGAGAGGGCCAAACTGGCTTCTATAGTCGACCAAGTGGAGTGACTTCATTAGTTCATGATAGTACAAACCTCATGGCCTGATTGCCTGCTAAGGTTCATCTGGCCTAATTCCTTACAACTTCCAATGGAAATTAAAGTTCATCTAAGTTTGGGTGGGGGCATTCAAAACACACCAGTCATATCTTTTCAGAATTTTCTAGGATGAATCTGCACAACTTTAGATGTGTGCCGGAGGGGAAGAGCAGCTATAGACACTCTTTGTACAGTGGCCACCTCTCTGTGTGTAAAGCAAGAAGGAAGGACAAATGTGTCAAAGACAGCCAGAGTTCTGAGCTTCCTGTTTGACATCCGATGCCTACACCTGGGAGCAGATGAGGTCAGTGGGAGGTGAGGGAGGCAGAGATAGGATTTCATGTTGGAATTCTGTCTGACTGGAATTTACTAGTGGAGAGATAACAAAGGCCAGCCCTGTTGCGCTGGCCTAGAAACTCAGAGGAAACACTTGGGGGTAGGGATGAGTAATTGTCTGTGGACCGGATCCATCAGGGAGGACAAAAAGCTTTTCTATAAACTTAAGAGTCACAGTCTTAGGGGTGAGAGCAAGAAACATCACAGGAAATACAGGTGAAGGGGTCAGCTCAGCACCTTTGCAGAATTCCACCAGACCCCACCCACCCCAGAACAGAAAGGTCATACAGAACATAGGCACCTTTCTCCTCCAGAAGAGAGGGCTAATTACGTTTCTCAGACCACTGGGATGGGGGACAGGCCTGCCTGGTAGGGAAGGCCCAGAGCTCGTAGACACATTCCGGACCGTTGGTCACCTATAGACAAGGTCCTTGCCATCTCATTCCCTAAAGACCAATCAGTTTAAAAGTTATACTGTTCTGCCAATCACATTGTGCCTAATGGCTGCTGCTTTGAGAACTGTATAAAGGCTCACAGAACCGACTGCACGGGGTCGTTCTCTCTCTCCACGCAGGGCAACCCCAGCACGCTGGAACAATAGAATTCCTCTTGGGCTTACATCAATTCCCAGCTTATTGTTGTTCCCTGGGGGGTGGGGGTGGGGTCTTTGGTAAGATAAGGCTCCCCCAGTCTTGTCGGAGCTGCCATCTCTCTGCTGAAGTGCTTTCTGCTAGGGAGAGGAAGACTCTATTCTAGGACCTTAGACTCCATGTGTGCTGTGCTCTAGCAGCTGAGAATGGCATGATGTGTGTCTTTGATAATAAAATAGAGATCTGGGTGTTCACATGTGGTAGGCCATGCCTGTCATCCTAGCGCTCAGGAAACTGAAAATTCAAGACTAGCTTGGTTTACATAATAACGCTGTCTTAAAGTATTTTATATGTTATTTGTAATGCTTTACTGTAGCTGCTTGTATTCTAATGCTAATTCTGTTCCCCCAAAAATCTGTTTGCATAAAAACGTTTGCTCTGGAAAACGTAGCTTCTGGAAAGCTGCCCCCAGTTTGCTCTGATAAACGTGCCACCAGCCAACAGAGGACAGATGCAGATTTTAGGATTCCCCAGGTTGGGACTGAAAGGATAGAAAATACAGCCTAACTCTAATGACCCCAAGAAGTCAGAAGTTTAAAATGCTATCTGGCTTTGTTAGAAACTAGGTAAAAGGTCACATTCCAGAGCCCGCCCTTTGTTTAGACCTAGCAGAAAGGCCTTGAATAGGTGATCCTGGCCCCATAGGGTAACTGGAAATGGGCTAAGCTTATCCTGCTTCTGTAAATTTACACCATTACCCCTAAGCAGGAGTTCACGCAGCTGTAGTCATTATAGGAAACTAATTGGTCCACTGAGCGCGGGCTCCGATAATTTAAACTGATTGGCCTAAAAACTATGGAGTGGTACAAATCAATTGGCTCGCATTTCGCGGGCTCTCCATGCTAAGAAATGATTGGTTTGTAATTCACGGGCTTTGTTGTAAGCTTATAAAAGCTGTCGCAATTCGGCACTCGTGGTCCTCAGTCTACCCCTGTGTGGTGTACGGCTGAGGAACCCAGAATTCTGGAATAAAGAAACCCTCATGTTATTGCATCGAGACCGTTTCTTGCAAGTGATTTGGGTGTCGCCTTCCGGGGTGTGGGGTGCTGGGGCATCCTCGTTTTTGGGGGGGTCTTACAGGACCTGGGAGGGTGTGTGTGTGTGTGTGTCTTTCATTTGGGAACATAAACCACTGAGGCAGGCAGCAAACCCATCATTTATTTATTAATTTATTAAGAAAATTGCTACATTTTATAACATATAATGTCTTCAAATAGTATTTATTACATAGGATATCAATATTTAATATAACAATAGAGACATATAAGAACAATGCACGAAAGAAAAAAATAGATCATCAGTAACAACAGCAGCTACAACAGACGTCCACGACCATTGCATCTGCTGCTTAGGTGTGCAGCAGGGCACCTGGGCTCGTAGACGGTTAAAAGCAGTTAGCACATTTACATCAACTTGTGTGATGAGAGTACAGGGGAGTGTGACACTGTCATATTCTTCTACCATGTGTGACACAAAGAAGTCAAGTGACTCAACCCTGGTCACTTCGCAAGTCATGATGAAAGACAGCAAAGGAACATTGCTTCCTATGAACCAACCCAAAGACCGCCAGGTGCTTATATCACACACCTTCCTGTCTCTGGTGCATTTTCCTTCAGCTTTAACCCAAGGAAGACATGACGAATGATGTGTGTGTGTGGGGGGGGCGGTTTGTCTCTCACAATGTCTTTTTTAAAAAAAGATGTGTTTCTTTAATCATACGAATGGGGGTATGTGCCCCCAAGTGCAGGTGCTTGAGTAGGCCGCAAGAGGGCGTCAGGGAGTTACAGATGCTTGTGAGCTGCCCAGCACGAGTGCAAGGGAGCTGAACTCAGGTCCTCTCCAAGAGAGAGATGATGCCTGACTATTGGGCCAATCCCTCCAGCCCAAGTGTCTTAGGGTTTTACTGCTGTGGACACCATGACCAAGAACTCTTCCTATAAAGATATTTAGTTGGGGCAGGCTTACAGGTTCAGAGATTCAGTCTGGTATCATCAAGGTGGGAACATGAAGTGTCCAGTCAAGCATGATGCAGGCGGAGCTGAGAGGTCTCCATCTTCATCTGAACACTGCTGTGAGGAGACTGCCTTCCAGGCAGCTAGTGTGGCAGCCCACACCCACAACGACACAACCTACTCCAACAAGGCCACACCTCCTAATAGTGCCACTCTCTGGGCTATACTCACACCACCACAATGGTTTAATGAAAGAATTTATGAAGTGCATTGAAGGATCACAGCAAACACATAATCTGTAATAAACTGCAGTCAGGGCTGACTGAAGATGTATGTAATCCTTCGTTTATTTGGTTACTCACTTTTTATTAGTACTAGCCACTGTTAGTAGGCACATTTATATTTCCTTCCTCCATCTTTCCCCCTAAACTTCCCTTTGGCAAAGTTTCTACATTGAGGCGCATCACTTTAAAAAAAAAAAAAAATCAGGTATCAGATGATGCCTGGATCCTGACTGCCACCTAGTGGAATTTTTGAATATTAATGTATCTAGTAATTGTTTTCTTTTCAGTAAAATGGTTAAAACTGGCCACATCAAAGTAAGCATCTTGAAAGTATAACAAGAAGCTCATTTTGCTTTTTGTAAAAAGTAGGAGCTGCTGTGGTCTTGCTATTATCCTGAGAGATTGCTTAGTACAGTGTGGTTCTCAACCTTCCTAATGCTGGGACCTTTTGATCCAGTTCCTCTTATTGTGGTGACCCTCCCCCTCCCCCAATCATCTATACCGAGGACCAGCCTCAGGTTGGGGGAGGGTCCTGGGGAAGGGGTGTTTGGGAGCAGAGGAAGAAATGAGTCTGATGGATATAGGCTGATTCTCTCTGGAGATAACTCTCTTGCACACTGTAGCCCAGTCTTTTCCGCACAAACTACTTTTTTAGCAATTGCATCTTAATTCAATCATTAACCCCAGGTTCTTTTTTGATTAGCATGAAAATACCCATGAATCAGCATTTTTTTAACCTTAGCCTCTTGATTCTAAAGACAGAGCCACATGAGTAAAGCTTTGTAGTTCTACGGCTTGCTGGAGCTGGAACATGACTCCATTGTTCTATTACATCAATGTCATTGCCAGCTTTCTGTTTTCGAACTCCTTCACTAAGCCTGGCTGTCCTGGAACTTGCTGTGTAGACAGACTTGAGCACCGAGATCTGCATGTCTCTGTCTGGGATTAAAGGCATGTATACACACTACCACACCTGGGCCTCAGCGTTTCTTCACCTAGAGCTTGCTCTGTCCAGAGCTGGCCTTGAACTCGGAGATCTGCTTGCCTCTGTCTCCTGGGATTAAAGGTGTGCACCACCATGCCCCGGCCTAAGCCTTTCGTGGCCACTATTCCTCAAGATCTGGATCCAAAGCCTGGGTCTTCCAGCCTCAAGATCTGGATCATAAGTGTGCCCTCCATTTCTGGATTGTAGTTCATTCTGGGTAAAGAGGATTCTCTCCGGAGCTGTGATGCAGAGGAATACAGTAATTCCAGTTTCTTTTTCTTTTGTTTTAGTGTTTTTCTCGCATGTATGAGATGTATGAGATCCCCTGGAAGTGGAGTTACAGACAGTTGTGAGCTGCTGTGCAGTTGCTGGGAATTGAGCCTGGGTCCTCTGGAACACCAGCCAGTGCTCTTAACTGCACACTGAGCCATCTCTTCAGCACCAGTAACTCCACTTTCAAAGTCAATTCTAAGGAGTTGGAGAGATGGCTCAGCGGTTAGTAGCAGGGATTGCTCATCTGGAGGACTGGGGTTTGATTCCCAGCACTCATGAGATGGTTACAACCATCTGTAATTCCAGTCCTAGAAGGTCCTATGCCTCTTTTGGCATCCATGAGCACTGCATGCATGTGGTACAGACATGTGCAGACAGAACACTTTTACATATGAAATAAATAAAGGTTAAAAAAAAACCCAGAGACCACCTTAAATAACTCCCTCTACCAAGTACTCATACTTTTCCTTCTAGCCTTCAAAGAGCTCTGAGTGCCTGTTGCCTTCACCGCCACACCTTCCCGGCTGTCTGCCCCACCCTTTCTGCTGTCCTTCCTTTCTGAGGACCACATAAGCATTTGTAATCTCACTTTCTGTCTGTACTTAGCAAGCAATCCCCCAGTTTTCCTCCATCCTCTTTCCACCATTTGCCAACACACGCGCACACAGACACATGTGAGAGGCCAATCCTACTCCATCTTAGTAGGAAGAGAGCCTGAGAACTTGACCTGCAGCTGAACCCAAGCTGCACCCAAGCCAATCAAAGATTACTCTGATTGTTTCAGAAATACTTTCGGACTGTTTGTGATGGTTTGCAGGTTTGCTTCAGAGCACCCAGCTGTGGGCTTATGAGATGCCTGCCGGGCTGGAGACCCTCTCACCTGCTCGACATTTCCTATAAACTGTGTCCCACCGAGGGCCCTGGGGCTGCCTTGCTCTCCTGTCTGGAGGTGAGTGAGCCCAAGCTCCAGCTTGAAGAGAGACCCTCGTGCAATTGCACTGGAGTCGGCTCCTTGGTGGTTTTGGGGGGCTTGTGAACCATGCACAACACATGTGCGTGCACACACACACACACGTGCACATACACATGCATGTGCACACACACACACATAAAACCATTCAAAATCTATTATGCCAGGCTATGAATAATTTCAGACCATGGTGAAGTCTATTGTTCCTCCAGATCTGCAGCTTTCTGCACTAAGATGGCAATCCAATAGAGGAGCCAGCCCCTGTTGAGCAGCCAAACTGGTTCTCCTGAACGGACCCTGGAATTTTGGTGGAGGGGTTCCCTTCCCCTTTAAATTCTAAGTCAACCATTAAAATTTGGGCCTTGATTAACAACAACTTGGTCTCAATTCCTTCTCGCCCATTCTTCCCATCTATTCCCAGCTCCCTCTCCAGGTAACCCGTTTGATGAAGCTGTGGGCAGCTACAGACACGTGCCACCACACCCAGCTATGCCATATAGTATTTTGGCCACACCACTTGAAGGTATCCCTAAATACTTAAGCCTCTTTCCCCAAAGTAACTATAAATTTTATACCTAATAAAACTAGCAGTTGGGCTGGAGAAATGGCTCAGCTGGTAAGAGCACCCACATGGTGGCTCACAACCATCCATAGAGAGATCTGATGTCCTCTTCTGATGTCTGAAGACAGCTACACTGTACTTAGACATAATAAATTTTAAAAAAAACTAGCAGTTTAACATCATCTAATATCAACTCCTAGCATCTCTGTTCCAGTTTCTGTATCTCTGTGTACAGAGCCATATTGGGGCAGTCTTGCACTTGGTCAGAGTTTGACTTTGGTCAAGGTTAACTTTTCCCAGTTAGCCAGGATCCTGCTCCACCTAGGGTGGAGTGCACGTAGTAAAGGTTAAGTTCATTGTTCTTCCTGGTATAGGGATTCCTGAATTAAACAGGTGACCCACCCAGCTGCCGGAGCAGTCAAGACGAAGACCTCCAAGAGAAGCTAGACAACTTCCACCGGAACTCAGCCTGGAGTCTGGGGGAAGGGTTTGCCCGAACTGTTAAAAGGTCCGGCGCCATTAAAGTTTACGGCTTTGATCAGTGAACATTGACTTAGCCGTACTTTCTTTTCGCCGCTCTTCCCTATGACCCCAAAATTCTCTCAACAGGTAACCCAGTTTACATGTAGCTGCTGGCGGCTACATCTCTGTGTGTTGGAGTTGGTGCTATACCTCGTGCCTGTCAACAAGCACACTACCACGCTCCTGTGTCAGTGTCACCAGCTCGGCATGTCCACTATATATATATATATATATATATATATTTTTTTTTTTTTTTTTTTGGTTTTTCGAGACAGGGTTTCTCTATAGACTAGGCTGGTCTTGTATTCACAGAAATCCAACTGCCTCTGCCTCCTGAATGCTGTGATTAAAGGTGTGTGCCACTACTACCTGGATTGTCCACAATTTTTATAGCCATATATAGATATTGCAGTGGTTATTCCTGGTTGTCAACTTGACTATATCTGGAATGAACTACAATCTAGAATTGGAAGGCTCACCTATGATCCTAATCTGGAGGCTCAGAGACATAAGTTTCTGATCTGGATCTTAGCATGGAGATCTTGAAGCAACTGCTAGATCCTTGGACTTTCATCCACAGCTGCTGCTGCCCATTTTTGGGGAGTTGAACTATAGACTGTAAGTCATCAACAAATACCCTAACTATATAGAGACTGTCCATACATTCTGTGACTCTAGAGAACCCAAACTAATACATGTATGTATGTGTGTGTGTGTGTATATATATGTCTTTTGGGTTTGTTTGTTTTTTGGATTTGGTTTTTTTGAGACAGGGTTTCTCTGTATAGCCCCGACTGTCCTGGAACTCACTCTGTAGACCAGACTGGCCTCAAACTCAGAAATCTGCCTGCCTCTACCTCCCAGAGTGCTAGGATTACAGGCGTGCACCACCACTGCCCAGCTATAGCCATATTTTTAAAAATTGAGTTTGTAATGGCTATTCCTGGTTATCAACTTGACTATACCTGGAATCATCTATAATCCATTAACTGGAAGGGTCCTCTGTGATACAGATTTTGAGGCTGGGAGACACAAGTTTCTGACCTGGATCTTGGCATGAAGATATTGAGGCATAGTGGCTATGACTCCTGGGAGACTAAGGCAAGGAGATCTCTGAGTTCAAGGTCAGCCTGGGACAAGACAAGTCCCAGATCCAGGCGTGGTGGTACACACCTTTAATCTGGGCCACACCTTCTACTAGAGACCTCCATTAGGACACTGGAAGAAGGAAGATGTGCTCTTCTTCCCTGCTTGCATTTACTTTCCAGCACATCTGTTGGAACCTACTAGTCTTTGAGACTTAGCAACTACTAGATCCTTGGACTTCCCATTCACAGCTGACTGCTGTTGGGAGTCGGACTACAGACAGTAAGTCATCATAACAAATCCCCTTACTATACAGAGACTATCCATAAGCTCTGTGACTCTAGAGAACCCTAATACAAATATCCAATCAAAATGCACACGCCTCATTATTTTTCCTTTAGCTTGTTTGGATATTGAGATAGGCACTTGCTATTACCCCTGGAAGGCCTGAAACACACCAGTCCAGGCACTATCTAAACTTCAGCTGATTCTCCTACCTCTGCCTCTGGAGTGCTTGAGAGACCAAAGCTTTTGGGTTCAGACTCCATCTTAGATTACCTGACCTAAGGTTAAACTCAAGTAAACTAACAGGCGGGTGGGTACCTAGCACCGGTTTCCAGGATACCCCTCAACAAAGCCTATATCCAACACCAGTTTCCAGGTTATTCCCCAACAAATCTACACCCTCAGGTTACAAGCCCGCTCCTGGTACTTCACTTCCCACAACCAATCAAGAGGAAACAGAAGTTTATGGTTTGGCTCCCAGCAGCAGCCAATTCTGTTAAAGGCCATAATGGCCCCCCCACCAGATGTATACCTGATAGCTACATAGTCCCTTCTTGCCTCTATAAACGCTTGCCTAAAACTGGGATGGCACCCTGCCCCCAGTTCTCTTGGGTCAGAGACATGGTGTGGCCCAAGCATGAGCTTGGATAGAGACCCTAATTTGATTGCATTGGATTTGGCTCCTTGGTGGTCTTTTGGGGGTTCACAAACATTTCCTGGCACAAAATACAGAGATTACACACAGGCACCACCAAGCCCGTCTTATCTTCTAATGTAAAACAGTCATTATTCTTTTTAGTAGCATTCTTTTGTTGATGTGATAAAACACCACGACCAAGGCAGCTTAACATTGTATTTTAGCTTATGGTTCTGGAGTGAGTCTATAATGAGGGGGCTGGGCAGAGGGGGCTGGGCAGAGGCGTCAGGCGGAGGGCATGATGGCTAATTTGTCCGGAGCTGGCATCAAACTGCAAACACAAAGCTGAGACTTAAACTGTAAGTGGTGCGTCTTTAACCTGACCAAGTCTGTGTCTGCCCCCCGGAGGCAGTCGACAGTCATACTTCTCTAGCTAGAAAGTGCTTCTAAACAACTCCAAACAGCACTGGGAACAAGGGTTCAAATGGCCAAGAGGAAGGGAGTCGTTTCTCATTAAAATTACATTACTCTTGTGAATTATTTAAGTCAAAAGAACTTCGCTCCTTCTGGCTGGGTGGTTCTTTCCTCAAGACCATTGACCATGCAATGCTTATATTTCATTTAAATTGAAAGGCTTGATTATACTTCCTCATAGGTGGCAATCACTCGGTCAAGAGAAGCATAAAGTAAGGTTGTCTCGCAATTAGTGATGCTTAAGCTGATCACTGGATAACTGCCAACTTTTCACTATAATTGTTTATTCTCTGTGGGGTAGGATGCTTCATACTCGTGACACCTTGACTCTAAACAACCTACCTTTCTTTCACCACATGGCTTTTAGCTAAAACGGATTATGCCTAAGCACCTCAAATGGTCACTGTTCCATTTCTCTTTCTTTCTTGTTTTTTTCGAGACAGGGTTTCTCTGTGTCGCCCTGGCTGTCCTGGAACTCTGTAGACCAGGCTGGCCTCGAACTCAGAAATCCGCCTGCCTCTGCCTCCCAAGCGCTGGGATTACAGGCGTGCGCCACCACCGCCCGGCTTTTTCCCCCACTGTTCCATTTCTATCACTCTATTCGCTATGCACCCTTGGCTGGCCTGGAACTCGCCTCAGACTCAGATCCGCCTGCCTCTGCCTCTCCGGGGTGGGACACAAGGCGGGCGCCATCACTCCCAGCCCATTCGCGGTACTCTCTTTCTCCTCAGGGCTTGCCAGAAAGGCTCGCGAGTTTACGAGCCAGGGAACGCGAGGACAACACCCACAACGGAGAACCAGTCGCTGCTCCAACCACGGGGCGGAACTGACGTAAGACCAAGCTGCCCTCTGCCCCTGGCGCAGCCCAGATACGTCACTTCCTTCTCACTAGACCACACTCATTCGGCCTTCGGAGGCCGCAATCGCAGGCTGCTTAGAGGGTGGTGGAGGTCACGTGACTCGGGCGCCATTTCGCGAGAGTTTACACATCTCGCGAGATCTCTCTCGCCTTGTCTTTTCCTCCTGCCCGAGCCCGGCTTTCCTCCCCTCCCCCCTCGCCGGCGGAGTTTTCCCTTTTCCGACCGAATCTCGTCGTGGTGGAAATCTTCCCTGCTGCAGCTGCCCTTGCCACCGCCCGGCTCGCTTCCCCGACCCCCGCCCGCCGTCCCGCCCCCAGCCCCACCCAAGGTAACGAGCTTCTGAGGGAGAGTCAGGCCTCGTCGGGCCCGAGGCCGGGGGCTGGAGTTGAGGCGGAGGCCCGACGCCAAGGCGCCGGCCTCAGAGCGGGGCCCGGCCCGGCCCAGCCCGGACAGTGTGAGCAGCCAGCGGCTCTCGCACCCCCAGTGGGGGCTTCCGGGCCGAGGCAGCGAACGTGGCCGTCCTGGGGAACCCGTCGGGTGGGGGAGCCGCCCGCGCCGTTCCGACGAGGCCCTCTGTGAGGGTGCGGGGCTCCGCGGTTTCCATGGGAGCTGAGGTCTTGAGTTTCCTGGTCCGGAATGATGGGCGGAACGATGGCGGGCTCTGGAGTGCTGGCCGGCTGGGAGGCCGGCCGTGTAGCCCCTCAGACGGAGGCTTCCGGTGGGCCGGAAGGTCCCGGAGGTGGGCCTCGCAGCGCCGCCTGCGGCACTCCACCCCGGAGGCCGCGAGCAGTGGTTGGCGGAGGCAGGTTCCTGAGAGGACGTCTGTGTGAGTGTGGAGGAGAGTTTGCGTTCTGAGCAGCCACGTCCGCCTCCGGTTGCAGGAGCCCGAGTAGTTAGCCGAAGACGTTTTATCTGTGCGAACTTTTCTGATTTTTGACTTCCTCAACTTTTTAAGAAGTACGTCGCAGTCTTTATTGACATACGCTGCCTTTGATAAAGAAAACGCAGTTTTCTTTTTTTAATAATAGCATGCTTTTTGCGAGATATTTTCATGGGAAATTATGACAAGTTTGCAGCCTTCAGAATTTATATTGTCTTGAAGTTTGTGGATTTAGTCTGAATAAAATAAAAGTGGTGATGGACGAAACTTCAATTTCGTAGCAAGAGCAGTTAAATTAGGCGGGTAAGAGAAAGATTTTTGTAATGTGGTATTTGACTCGATGCCTTCGTCTTCCTCAGATGTCAGAGGATCTAGCTAAACAGTTGGCTAGCTACAAAGCTCAGCTCCAGCAAGTTGAAGCTGCTCTATCGGGAAATGGAGAAAATGAGGATCTGCTGAAACTGAAGAAGGATTTGCAAGTAAGTACAGGTGGGGCGTTGTAGTTAATGCCAGTTGAAAAGAATAGTTGTCTTTTTCAAATTATTCATTCAAAGCCCATAGGCACTCAAAGCATCTGTGAGGAAGGTGTTCCCACTTGTATATATATATGTATGTGTGTATGTATGTATGTATGTATGTATACAGTTGCTGAGGTTTCTAAAGTTAGTTCTTCCATTTGGTGTACATCAGAATGAACGAAACACTCAGGGTTTTGTAAATCTTGTGTGTGCTTATAGGATTTCACAAGAAGAAACCTTGAAATGGATTATGCTTTTATATAAAAGTCTTGACAAGGAAAATTAGTTCAAAAGGTAACAATATTAAGGGAGAAATATAAAGTCTAAGATCCTTTTCAATGACAAAATTAACTGAAAATTAAATGTGGCCTTATTTTTCAAAGCTAATGGAGTATATACTTATATTAAAAAACACATCGTGAAAGATAACATTCTGTCTGTACGGATGTTATGTAGGGATTTGAACTTAAGACTGGGTTTTGTCCTTGAGTACTTGAAGTAGTGTGAAAAAGAGATTAACTTTACATGCAAAGTTTAGGAACAAAACATCTAAGGATATGAACTGGGGTTTCAGGACAAACTTAAATACCTGTTGCTTTTCAGAATACCAGGTTAAGAAAAGTACCATATATAATTTTTAACTATTGTTTATGAAAACTTTGATCCTAAGAATGTCCTTAAAATTCTGAACGTGATACTTCAGCAGTTTTCAGGGTGTCCTGATGATTTCTTGCTTATTCAGTGTCCCATCTAAACAGTCATTCTCTTTATCTTCTTGATGACCATTAATACCATTAGGTTTTGCCAGCTGTGTATGTATGCTTTTAATCCCAGCACACAGGAAGCACAGCTAGGCTGAGCTCTTGAGGGCTATATAGTAAGACCCTGTTTCAAAAGGACATCCCACACACACAAAAACACCAAAAATTCCAACTTTAGCAGGACAGTGGTGGCGCCCACCTTTAATCCCAGCTTTTGGGAGGTAAAAGCAGGATTTCTGAGTTTGAGGCCAGCCTGGTCTACAGAGTGAGTTCCAGGACAGCCAGGGCTACACAGAGAAACCCTGTCTTGAAAACCAAAAAAAAAAAAAAAAAAAAAATCCAACTTTTCTTTGAATGGGCTTAATACATTTGATTACATTTCAGATTCTGAAAGATCTTACCTGTAATTTAAAATGAATTGGACATTTTCAAACTTGGGTTCTAGACTTAGAATAAAGTATATGTTATTTTTAAAAACAAAATAATGAAGGATAATTTTATTTTGACTAATACTGTTGTTCAATGTTTGGAAGCCAGGCATATGGAGTACACGTGCCATTCATTAGCCTGTTTAGGAAACTATTTCCCCCTCCCTCCCAGATCTGTAAACTGAGCAGTAACCCAGTGCCTGTCTTCCCTGCTCCTTTGCTTTGTTCACCCACATGGAGAGCGTGTGTGAGGTGATGTGAGGTGATGTGACTGCCTCTTCCACCTCTGCTGACTCAAGTGTTGTGCTTTGTTTGCTTTGAAGAAAAAAAATCTGTCTGTTCTTCTGGGCAGTGGGAGGAAAGGTCTCTGTAGAGATGGTAGAAGAGTTGGGAGCCTATTTTCAAACAGTATTACTACCAGGTCTTTCTAAACATTTCTAGGCTAAATTATCTCTGGAGTATGGAGTCAGCTATCTTGATATATAATCTATAAATGAAAGTATGAAAGAGAGAAACTCTTATGGTATACACGGTTTTTACCTAAAAGGCTTACGTAGGCCTCAGTTAATAATATATCTGTAGGCTGGAGATACAACTACTCCACATACACAAGGCTCTATGGTTCAATAACCAGCACTGAAAAATAAAGTCAGCAAAACACAAAAAAGCACATTGGGCAGAGATAGTAGGCAAATCTCTGTTTGAGGCCAGCCTGGGCTACATAGAGTTCCAGACCAGCCAAGGTGACACTGAGACTTAATTCAATTTAAAAAAAAAAAAAAAGGAAAGCTGTATTGACTTTGAAGTTGTTGGTTCACAAAAGTCTCTTATTTTCCGTAGCCAGTTAGAAGAGCAGTGTGTGGTAGAGCTTGCGTCTGTGATGGTGAGTGTGATCTGTGCTTGCCACTCATGCCACAGTCACTAGCTACAAGTAGCCATGGGATAATTAAATGTGGCCAGGAGAACTGAGGAGATAATTTTTAATTTTTTATTTTAAATAACTATAGTTGGTTAAATATTGGATGGTGCAGATTTACAAGATTAAGTACTAACAATAAGAATATTTGGCCAGCCTTCATTTTTTTTTTCTTACTCTATGAAAAGTTTGGTTTTGATTACAAAGGTTTGTTTTGAACTTAAAACTATTGGGAGATGGAAACCATTTCTTAAGATAAAATTACAGAAAGTATTTGAATATGTTCCTGACCAAACTGTTTGTATTAAGACTAGAGAATGACTTCTGTTTCAGTGTGGGTTTTACCTCTACCCACGTGTTCACTCCTTTGGGGGACATACAAATATACACACAATACACACATATATCTCGTGCCACTATTATTTAAATCCTGTCCAATTAGATTGATTATTCAGCTTGTGGCTTCTGCATTTTTTTAAGGGGGTCATCATCATCATGGCTTCTAAAACCTTATGTTTATTTTTTCAGTAAGGTTTACATGTTTTCTGTCTTTCATATAGAATAATAATAATAAATTCAGGTAACAAATTAATCTTTTGAAGTCTTTGGTTTTTTGAGACAGGGTTTCTCTGTGTAGCCCTGGCTGTCCTGGAACTCACTCTGTAGACCAGGTTGGCCTCGAACTCAGAAATCCACCTGTCTCTGCCTCCCAAGTGCTGGGATTAAAGGGGTGTGCCACCACTGCCCGGCTCTTTTGAAGTCCTAACTGCATTCTTTTTTTTATTTTTTTGACATAGTAAAATCAGGCTAGCTAGCTCATTAGTTCCCTGAGCAGTCTATAGTAATCACAAAAAATAGTCAATTTATTAGGCTGTATTGCTGAATAAACTGGTTCTAAAGGAGGCAGGGGTCAAGTCACTTGTCTCATATATTACAGTGGCTCTCTGCATCCCCGAAACGCCTTCCTTCAGTAAGCAGAGTGCTTGAGTGCACCCCCTTTGACCTGCTGATATGTAGATCACAACATCTGATGCTTCCTGGAATTGCCGATTACTGTAACTGCTGCCCATCTGTCAGTGAAGGAGCAGTTTCAGAACTCAGACTTGGGGGAGGAAAAGTAATTAATGGTATGTACCTTCAAGAACCCCCTCGTACATAAAATAGTTTTTCTAATTCTTTGCTCCATATATACATGTGAAGACAAAAAATTGAGAACGTTCTTCATAAATTATTGGGAGGGACATGTAAGATGACAGTTATAGGACATCAGGGGAAAATGCTCTGGATTTTGTTGTTAACAGGAAGGGCCACCTTGGCACAGGGTTTTGAAAATTATGCACAGCTTTTCAGGACTCTTCTTTGAATGTGTTTTGTTATGAATGGGTGGGGAAATACTCTGTCATATAAGAAAAGGTTCTAAGTCTGAGACTTCTTACAGACTGCATATTTGTGCTTTAAATACATGACCCCTGGAAGGAGATGCAAATATTTAGTGAAAAAGACTGGGCTCCTGATCCAGGCCTATCAGCTTGTATTCCTGGCTCTGACGGTAGTTAACAGATCAAAACTGATTAAATTATTGTAGGAAACTCTCCTGCTTTATTTACATAGAATTGTTTAATTCAAAAATATTTGAGGGCTATAGGTTTGACAGTATTGGAGCACTTGCTGGTTTGCACAAGACCCTGGGTTCAGTCATTAGTGTTGCAGAACTAATGACTATAAAGCTATGTATGCATCACCTCCTATAACAGAGAGAAGGGGGAAAATGGTGTCTACTTGGCAAAACTTACGAGATTTTTTTTTAATTAAATTTTCAACTGAAGCCTAGATTTTTTGTTTGTTTGTTTGTTTTGATTCACAAAGCTGACCCCTGACCCTTCAGGTATTTTTTTTTTTTAAGGTACAAATACTAGTTTTTCAAAAGTAGCCAGGAACATTTAGAATATTTAGGAGAGGTAATATTTAACTTTTCTTGGCTACTGAGCCAAAACAACCATTACAAAACCTCAGTGTGTGCCTAGAGTTTAATTTTGCTATATTTGTCCCCAAACATAGAATATGATGTTTTAAGTGCAACATTGTGGGAAACCAGTAGACAAGTTCTTTAAAAATTAGATAATGGATAATGCACATCTTTATTAGAATAAGAAAATAGCAGATAAGTAGTTAAGTACCTGTTTATATTTGTCAAGTTCTAAACTATTCCTAATACACCATTGAGTCAAACTAATATACAGAAGCCTGAATTAGAAAAATAATTGCCACACATACACAGGTACTCCCTGCCTGTGTGAGCTACTTTTATTTTTTTCTTTAAAATGAAGCTGTGCTACTGTGCCTGATAAATAAGTGTAAGCTATTTTAACTCTAACTTGGTGGGTCTTACTTAAATGGGGTGAAAAATTACCAGTTTATTTATGCTTTCAAGTATTTTTGGCAGAAATGTGTATATGTATATGTAGGAACTTTGTGTATTAATGAGACTGTTTCCAGTGTTTAGGGTCTTTGTAGAAGAGGTATATTGGCTACACAGTTGAATATTTCTGCCAAGCAATGCGCTATAAAACTATAGTTGCATGAAATAACACAAGGTAGTTGTAAAAGTGACCTAGAATCAAAATCAGTCTTATTATCTGTAGAGAAATCTATCCAGTCACAAAGGCATTTAGAAGTCAGTTGTGGCAGAAACTTGTCTACTTTTATTTTCAATAGTATTTACAGTTAAGTTGAAGATGCCTATGGAGGTTTAAATCTGTCTATCAGTATATAATGTTCCTTAGTCTCCTATATAGGCATAGAAACAGTATTCTCAATATCACCAAGTTATGCATGTAACGTGCATAACTGCTTTGTGATATAAGAACTATCATTAAAAACCAAAAGAAAGTAGTTGACAGTATTAAATTACAAATGTTACAGCTTTTGCTTTCTTTTTTTAGGAAGTAATAGAACTGACCAAAGACCTTCTGTCAACTCAACCTTCGGAAACTCTTGCAAGTTCAGACAGTTTTGCTTCTACCCAGCCTACTCATTCATGGAAAGTAGGGGACAAATGCATGGCCGTCTGGAGTGAAGATGGACAGTAAGTGTAGAGAACCACCCTCTAACTATAACATGAGTTAATAAGATTCAATGGTAAGATGTTTCTATTCAGTTTGGACTACTCCATTTTAATCTGTGTAGGTAAGGTGATTTTTAAAACTAGTGTAATTTTGGGGTGGTTGCCATTAACACAGCTTAATTTTAGGTTTAGTTTAAGTTTGGGGAGAAGAGTGGTTAGCTCCTAAAGGAAAGAAAGATGACTGTGTTTTCAAATGATGTGAATTGTTTTCTCTTCAAATCAAAAAGTGAATGGCTGGTATTTTCATTGCACTCAAGTGTGTACATTGAAATGAATCATTTAGGAATTAGCTTTTCTGAGAAAAGCTGCACTAAAGTACAGTGAGCAGATGTGTAAGAGATTTTTCTGGTAAAATTTAAATTAGGACTTTTGCTAACAGGTGCCTAACTTTAACCCTCTCATGTTATTTTTGCCAAAAGGGCCATTATTGATTGTAGAAGTTTATTTTAGAGACATAATTGTGTCACTGCAGTGTAAGTCTTGTAGGCTGAGTACTAAATCTTTACTCACCTGCTTACAGCCATGATATCTTTACAGGTGTTATGAAGCGGAGATCGAAGAGATAGACGAAGAAAATGGCACCGCTGCAATCACCTTTGCTGTTTACGGCAATGCCGAAGTGACGCCGTTGTTGAACCTCAAGCCTGTAGAAGAAGGAAGGAAGGCAAAGGAGGACAGCGGCAGCAAACCCATGTCCAAGTGAGTCACTGCTTCCCGCCCGACAGGCAGAGCGCTGTGGCGCAGGCCAGCTCAGACTCCCATTCTTACCTTGTTCTTTTGGGTACTCAGGTTGTAAGCGGAGGCTGCTATTATCTGGCTGAAGTAACTGACTTTACCCATTTGGGTACGAAGTAATCTAATCTGTAAAGATAATCTGTAGGCTGCATCGAGCAAAGTTATAATAGTGTTTAACATTGTTTTGAACAAGTACAACATCAGGTCAGTGTGTATGCCTAAGTGAAGTGGAGACTGTACTATGTGTCAGTACAGAGGATGCTTGCTAGCATTCAGGGCATCTATATTTTTGTAACTCAGGTCCTAAAACTAAACTAGAGTAAACTACAGTGAAGACCTTGTTCCTGCTGAATCTATATTCAGAAAAGAATAGATAATTGAGGAAGTGTTTTAAGGCTAAGGATATAGCTTAGCTGTGGAGCCTTGCCTAACAAGTATAAATTCTTAGTGTCACAAAAGAGGGACCATAATTACCAGGAGAGTTTCCTTAGGAAAATGACATCTAAACTAATTATTAGAACAAGAGTTAGCAAAGTAAACAATAAACACACTGGAGTGCTGGCTAGAAGTATTATTTTGCTTGACCCTTCTCTAGTTGATGTTGAACAAACTTAACATCTGTCTCATCAGTAAAGTGAGAGCATAACAGTTCATAGACTGTTAATAAATGTTTGCTCTAAGAGGCACTTCCGATTTCAGAAGTAACAAAATTTTTCATTAAAAGCTTGGAACTGCAGGTGGATAAGACAGATAACAGGAGACAAAGTTCTGAGTCCCTGTGTGTGTGTTTGTGTGTGTATGTGTGTATGTATGTCAAGGCTGACTGATAACTGTGTTTCTGATTTTGGAAATTTTTCCAAAATGTAAGTTGGTACATAAATAATTGAATTTAGAAAAATACCACTTGTTAGAGTAACATTTAAACACCCTGATTAGCTGGGTGGGTGGTGGTGTTGTAATCCCAGCACTTGGGAGGCAGAGGCAGGCGGATTTCTGAGTTTGAGGCCAGCCTGGTCTACAGAGTGAGTTCCAGGACAGCCAGGGCTACACAGAGAAACCTGTCTTGGAGGGGAAAAAGATAAACATCCTGATTAAGAAAATCATATTATAAAACCTTGTTTAATCTAATTTCTTGTTTCACCCTTGCTTTCTGTATTTAAAAACAAACTGCAGACTTAGGCTGCAGCTTAGTTATTTGGTGCAGGGGAATCAGGATTTGTTTTTTTTAAAACCTTCCATTTTATCAGTTGCTGTTAGTAAGCAGAGATTATTGGTAGCTTAGGCCCTGGTTGTACTTAGAATCCTATTTTTAAAAGTCCAGGTTTTTGCTGTTGGTCTTTAGAATATTGTCATTCTTCTGGTCTTTGTTAACTGTTTCTCTCTACTGTTGATGAAACAGCTTTATATGCATTAAATCACTTCACACAGTTTCTCCAAATGTTGCATACATTACACTGCAAACTGTGTTTTTAGAAATTGGTAAAGGATTTGCCAGCCATTAAAGCTGGTTTTTTTTTTTTTTCCCTTAAAGACTGGGTTTCATGTAGTCTTGGCTGGCCTTGAACTCTAGGTAGCAGAAGCATAATTTAAATTCCTGTCTCCATCTCCCAAGTAGTAAGATTATAGGTGTGCACCATCACATGTATTGAATATTAATAGCCCTAAGGTACAACAAGCAAAAGTTATAAAGTCTTTGAAAGACTTGATTTACTTTGTAGTAGAGCTAAGTGTGTGCACCCAGAAGTTGAAGTTTCTGTTGTCATTTCTGGGCAGAGTCCATGGTTTTGCATGCTTTGCAAGTGTGTTCTAATCTACCTTCTTTTTCTAAAAGAACATGTCTTAATAGTCCTCAGTGAGTGGCATTGCTTATTTTATATTTATTGTGTAGATTTATGTGGACATGAGGACAAGAGTTGATTCTCTTGCCATCTTATGGGCCCCATGGTTAAACTCAGGTTAGCCCATGAACTTGGTGGCCAATGCCTTTCCATGCTGAGCCATCTCTCCTCGGTCCTTTCTGTCTTTCTTTAAGATGGGGTCTGGACTCAAAAAAACAAAACAAACAAACAAAAAAAAATACAGCCGGGCGTGGTGGCGCACGCCTGTAATCTCAGCACTTGGGAGGCAGAGGCAGGCGGATTTCTGGGTTTGAGGCTAGCGTGGTCTACAGAGTGAGTTACAGGACAGCCAGGACTACACAGAGAAACCCTGTCTCAAACAAAAGAAAAGATGGGGTCTGGTATATCCTAGACTGGCCTCCAGCTTGGCAAGGAGCACTTTGAACTTCTGGTCTTTATGTTTCCACCTGTGATTATAAGCATGCTATATTCCACACATATTATTTTGGCATTGATTTTTAATGAAAAGTTGTGCTCTCATTAATAAATTAGAATATAATTTTTGGTTTTGCACCATTACAAGGAAGTCATGTTGTAAATCTTAATAATTGACATATATGTCTATGTTTTCCACACAGAAAAGAAATGATTGCCCAGCAGCGTGAATATAAAAAGAAAAAAGCTTTGAAAAAAGCACAGAGAATAAAAGAGCTTGAGCAGGAGCGAGAGGACCAGAAGGTGAAATGGCAGCAGTTCAACAACAGGGCGTACTCGAAGAACAAGAAAGGCCAGGTTGGTCCATCCCTCATCACTTTGTTGGTCTGAAAATGCAGCTGCCATTAAAATAATTTCAAAATGAAAAAACAGGTGTAGATTTCCCAAAGGACATTCATTATTTTAACCAATTTTTGATATATAATTCCTGTCAGTAGTCTTTAGGCACTTTTTACAATAAAACGGATTTCTATAAGAAATTGTCAGACTGTTTGGAGCCTTGAAACCTCTTAGAAATTACACTGAGCTCTGCTTTTTAACAGTTTTATTCAAGGTATCTATTTTAAAAAGCTTTTAAGGCCTAGATATGCTTTGTTGGGCAGAAAATAACTGTAGAATTCAGATAGTCAAAATGCGATGACCTGACGCTCTCCCATAGTTGAGCTTGTCACAGCTGTGCTGAGGAGTGCTTCCTCCATCACTGTGCACCACAGCAGGCCTCCTCATAAGCTCCCTTACAGCCCGAGTTCTCATCATGCCAAAATAGATAGTGCACACTTTAAATGATAAGTAAGCTTTTCATTAGTAATATGTAGAGGTATCTTCTACAAAATATTTTCGTAAGCATTGAAACGTGTACTATGTTAACATTTAAATTTTGTTAGATTATATGTTAGAGATTTATTTTTGGAAACTGATCAGAAATGGTTTTGATTCTGTTCCTAGGTAAAGAGGAGTATTTTTGCTTCGCCAGAAAGTGTAACAGGCAAAGTTGGAGTAGGAACTTGTGGAATTGCCGACAAGCCCATGACACAGTATCAAGATACATCTAAATACAACGTCAGGCATTTGATGCCTCAGTAATGAGAAAAACTGTTGGGTTTCATCTCTGCAGGGCTTTACATTTACCTTTTTATCCTTATATTTTTCTAAAGGTAAATTATTTGTTAGATGAGCAAGGAAGATATGTTGTCATTGTTTGGCTTTGGTAGAGTGAAACTTGAAGATATTTGATAACTGCTATCATTTAACTTTTCATTACTACTTACACAGCTTCCTCAGTATGTTGAACAAGGCAACTGTTCTAGGTAAGTGCTGCTTAAATCAGCACTTAGATGACTTATGAACTTCAGGCCCCATTTAACTGATTTTGTGTAGACAGTTTATAAGTCCTAACTTGGAATTTTCAGATGCTTTGCACTTGACGTATTCCAGCAGTTCATTGGAACATCGAGGCAAACATCAGCCCGCAAAGAGAACTTCAGTTTTACAGCCTGGCCATTGTCCAGACAAGCCCAAGGATAGGTTAATTTATAAACTGCAAAGTTTATTTTGAGGTTTTTTTCCTTGAATTACTTGTTTCCTGGGCCTATTAGGTCACCTCTACAATTGACTCACTTTGTATTTTTTGTCATTGAGTTTGAAATTTATATTAAAAAAACCAAACAAACCATGTTTAGGATGTGCTCCCCTTCTCTGGTGTTTATTTGGTGTATTGTATTGTTTTTTTCCTTTGTTGACTTACTTGTGGTAGTGGTATCATTTTTGGGATGTGTACTGTTTCTATGGGAAGACAAAAACTGATGTACAGCCCTGTGTACAGTGTAGATACTATTTTTGTAAAAATCCAAGGCTAAATTAATGAACAAGAGTACTCAATGTTTCATGATTACATTTTCCTGTATTTCTTGTGCATTAATCTGACCACAATTTCCCTGTATATTATGTTCATGTAGCTGAGTTTGTAATTTTTAATTAAGGAGATCAAGTCGCCAGCATTGCTGGCATCAGTGAAGCAGCACAGTTGTCCGAGGTGAGTTTAAGCCAAAACAGAGGTAGAAAGAAGGGTCTTCCTGTGAATTGGAAGAAGATAATTTTTAGAGTGTGTGTTAATTTCAGTTTTGTATGTTTAACTTTAATAAATAAAGTGTTTTTAAAATCTCCAGTGTGTTAACGAAGGGGTGGAGTCTGTAGCTGCCAGCTTTGATCTAGTAAGCCTTAGACTTCTACCCAGAAGTGCCATGGAAGAGAGTGCGAAGGCTGGTGAACGGCTCATATAAAGGACTAACTAATGCACATGTGTGAGATTATTTGTAAATTAATTATTTTGTAAATTTTGTCTTAGTAAATGAAATTTCTAGTACAGTGTGAGGTAAACTTTTCCTTCAGGGTTTTCTTCATACATATGTAGGACAAAAAAGAAAGGGCACAGGTTACTTAGAAAGGGCTACTTGTCTGCTGAGGAAAGTGTTTGCCTAAGGTGCTTCAGGCAGTGAGACCCCATTACCAGAGCCCTGCAGGGGAGAGGGCATTACCGCAGAGAACTCATAAATGAAAAAGTCAAATTCATCTTACCTATTAACAAGGAAATCCTTAGATGAAAACATAGTAGCAATTCCCTCATGCGCTCACCCACCCCCCCAGGTTGATACTGTCTCGCATGTTAGAAGAGTACTTTACTTGGTGCTTTATTGGTGTTCTGTTGTGACTGAGAGCGCTCTGCCTTAACCTGTGGGCTTGCTTTCTGTGTATTTCCCTTAAGGGCTTTGTCTTAGTAAAGGAATAAAAGGAATCTTAACATTTGTTCTGAAAATTAAGTACAGCAAGCAGCTCTTGCCTCAGCTCTAGGATGTGGCCCTGGGGGGATATCCTAGTGTTACGGTGATGTTTCTTTGGACTACATTGAAAGGACTAGAGGAACCCTACTCTAGAACCAGGCTGCTGTCCCCAACTCAACACGTACTAGCTGTCTGTAATTTCTCATTCTCAAGAATTGAGCTAGTATGTCTTCAGAGGGACAGTGTCTGACACGAGTGACTCGGTGCCTGCTGCTTACTCTGGAATGACAGTGAGTATCTGATTTCCTTTACTTAAAGAGCAGTGTATAATACTGCTCCTGAAATGTCATCAAGTTACCCCTGGGTTTTAATTTTTACACTAGAACATATTTAGGGGAACTGGTGAAATTTATAATAAAAATTAAAAAATTCCTGTCTGGGTGTTACGCAGACTTACCCAGACCTTGGTAAGTCTGTTAGGAACACTGAAGGTGATTCTGATGTATTCTTAGCTGAGAACTGTCTTAGCTTAAAGATAGCTTTGATTTCTAGGAGGAAGAGTGTATCTAGTGGTGGTTCTATTAATCTATGAAGATTAAGCATCAAACCAAAAGGCAACAAATTATCCTAACTCAGATTTTAACAGTACTTGTAAAGTATGTGTCTTTTCATTTGTGTTCAGTGTCTGTGTGATTTTTAATGTTGAGTGTTCAGCTTATTTCTCTTTAAAAATACTCGTTAGGTAACAAAGGACAGATGACTTATGACTTGTGTCAGTAGGTTAGGGTTTTATAATTTACAACTAGACCTTTCAGAGATGAAGATTATGTTGTAAATGAGCTAAATATTTACTCAAAGTTTGATTTGGCTTTTTGCCTAGCTTGGATAGTAACAAATACTAAAATGAAAAAGTATGCTCAAACTACAAGATTTTATATTTTGTTTAAAACTTTTACAAAGGTTCAAGTTAGTGTAAGTAATTTATAAATCCAGCAGTAAATATAAACATTCATTATATCTAAGGGTTTTGAGTTGCAAATTAAACTGAGTTTTTACTGCAGTGGGAAGGGAAAGCACAGCAAGGAATTCAATAGTTTTAACAAGAAATCTAATCACTGAGTTCCCTTTCCCAAAACACATGCGTGCTTAGGTATAGACAGAATGATGCTGAAAACAGATACTACAACTGGGACATTAAAGATAAAGTTTGCCTTCTGTGAGGTTTTCAGTTGACTTCTCAGCTTACGTATTTATGAAAGTTGTCCTTTTGTGGCTCAATTCTGAGAATTGAAAGTCTGTAGTGGTTGACAACTAAAATTAGCTAATAATACCAAATCTTAGATCTTAGTCATTTAGTTCCCACGATAAACATTGGTAGCTAGCTTCTACTATGTATGCACCTTAACAGTTAACTGTATGAACCCAGTGTAAGTCATCAGAGTACTTGGTTTATAGAATATTTAGTTTATAAAGAATTTCCTAAATTATTTAAAGAACATAACTAAATGAGCTGTGGTTAAGCTCATTAGGTGTTTTAAAAGCTGCTTTTCAGCTTAGGGCCCAAAGTTATGATTATCATTTTGCTGGTTCAATTTCCCTTTCTTGGTAAAATTGATGTGTTTTCCCACCTATCCCTTTCAAGCTGTGTATTTATGACATTTCTGACCCAAGTAGAAGAATTCAGACTTGGAGGAAACATTTGATTCTTATATCCTGGAAATCTATAGTTGAACCCCAAGATTTGCAGCTAGGCTACTTTTCTATAGATGGTATTTGTTCCTTTTTTTTTTTTTTGGATTTTTTTTGGACTTTTGGTTTTTTTTCGAGACAGGGTCTCTCTGTCTAGCCCTGGCTGTCCTGGAACTCACTCTGTAGACCAGGCTGGCCTCAAACTCAGAAATCCACTTGCCTCTGCCTCCCAGAGTGCTGGGATTAAAGGCGTGTGCCACCACCGCCAGGCACTTGTTCAGTTTATCAGAAGTAGCAGGAAGGCTGGGGTGATAGGGCTCGCCTTTAAGCCCAGCCAGCCGGGAGGCCAAGACCCCTTAAGTTCAAAGCCAGCCTGGTCTACAGAGTGAGTTTCGGGGACATCGAGGGCTACACAGAAAACCTCTCAGCTGGGGCTGGAGGAAGCAATCCCACATGCCTTTGGTTGGCCTGGCATTTGTTCTCCAGGGGCAGGATTATCTTCTGACCTAATTTATAAAGTGTGATGACACAACCTCAGTTGTTTTTAATGTGTCTTAGAAACACTATGGCTTGTGCTACATTTTAAAACAATGCTTTTTTGTGCCTGGTGTGAACACCTAAATATCCCAGTTACTGCCTCAAGCAGTGTAATTTTTAAGCACTCTCCATGGTAAAGAAAAAAACCTCCAAAGTCGAGTTTGTTGGCTGGTATCTTTGTTGAGGCAAGGTACCATGTAGTGTTCCTGCCACTTCCTCTCAAGAGCTGTGATTACAGGCCTGCATCATCACACCCAGTTTATGGGATGCTGGCTCGGGGTAAAGCATCGAAGTGTGCTTGCTGTGCAAGCATTCTACCCAGTCCAGTTGGCAACGTTTTAAAAAGTGCAGTGTTTTACTTAATGTTGTTAAGTTATGGCTAAAAAGGGTAAACCAGCCAAGTAAAATCGTCTGATAATAAACATCCTGTGGAAGCTCATGCAAAAGCTTTAGCTTCAACCCCAGCATCAAGAAAGGCAGTTAGATCTGCATAGGCCAAGAAGACAGTCTTACAGTCGAATATATCACTAAATATTAACTAGGCACATTTAGTTATGAATTAGTCATTATCACTGTAGCATGTACTCAGCCTTCGGTTAGGTTTTAAAAAAATCGGTGGTCACTAAAAGGTAATTGATCTCAGTACCCTTTCCTTTAAAAAGTACTTAAGACAGAGTTAAGCCAAGTAAAGTGGTCTATAGTCATATCTATTTGGATGTGGAGGTGGATCATTTTATGTGTATGAACCAGTATTTAAGAAATGAAATTTTTTTGTAAAACAGCCCAAACTTAAACAAAAAAATTGAAATTAGAGATGGAGAAAATAGAATTTTGATGGAATTTAGCAAAGGGAGGGTACTTATGACTGGAATTTGGTAAACTATTTCTCTTGTAAGCATAGGGACCCAAGTTCAGCTTTAAACTCCATGGTTTTTTTTGTTTTGTTTTTTGTTTGTTTTTTAAAAAGCCAGGGAGTCAGACATGGTTGCACATATCTTTAATCTGCCTGAGAGGCAGAGGCAGATGGATCTCTGAGTTCTGGGCCAGCCTGATTGATAGCAAATTCCAGGACAGCCAATAATGAGACCGTATCTCAAATGAATAGTTAAATAAAAATTAGGTTGGAGAAGATGGCTCAGCTGTTAGGAACATTGGATGTTCTTCCGGAGGACTGGAGCTCACATCCCGGCATCCTCACGGTGGTTCAAAACAGCCTGTAACTGGTTCCACACAATCTGATGCCTTTTTCTGGCCTCTATGGGCATCATGCAGACATACATGCAAGGAAATACGTAACTTAAAAAACAAACACATGCATGGATGAGTGTGTTTGTGATCCCAGTGCCGAGGAGTTGGAGGCTGGGGGATCTCTGGGGCTTGGTAGCTACTATCTTTGTCTGTTTGGTCAGTTCCAGGCCAATGAGAGGCCTGGTCTTAAACACACATAGGCACATGATTACCTCTTTAAGCTTTTTGAGGACATGAAAGTAATTTACATGTATCTGTTTAAACCCTGACTGTAGTAGGAAAACGGGCTCCATGGAGAAATAGGTCATTTGCCCCAAGGTCTATCATATGTTGGGACTGAGGGTAAAATGGAAAGTTTTATTAGTTTGATTTTATCTTGTGATTTTTTTTTTTTAAGATGGGATGGTGAAAAGGAAAAATAGTGGCTTTCAAGGGAAATTGAGTTAGGCTGAATCATTCCTCAGGACATGTGAGCCAAGAAACCTTATGGCCCTGGGTTAAGAGCTCTGCCTCAATTCTCAGCTTTTTAACATTTTTGTAATCCAAAAGACAGCTTTCATGAAGACTCAGAAAAAACAACAAAACTACCTTTTCAACCAGAAACTGAGTCAAACTGACTTTGTCAGGGTGCTTTGGTACATAAACAGGTCTGGGAATTACCTGTACCTCTTCATACATACAAGAACAGAGGTAGAGGCAGGCATTTTTCTAAATTTGAAGCGAGCCAATCTTAACAAAAATAGAGGCATTAGAATACCCTCGCTCAGGTGAACGAGGCGCGAGAGCTGCCAGGCTTCACTGCGTGAGTCACGAGGACATCTTGGTGCCTGAAAGCGCTCAGTTGTCACAGCAGGTGTTCCTCTCTGGCTTTTACTTCTTGCATAACTGGTCTTTAAGCCAGCCTGTCTTTTAGAGAGTTAATATTTAATCATACAATCTACCTGTGTCCTCCTTTCCCAAGAACAAGGCTGGGGAAGGAGTGTTGGAACGCGTAGTTGATGTATGAAGGTTTGTAATGAAGGCTTTGCAATCCATCCTGTATAAACAAAACGGCTGCATATGGAGTTTGCCTAAATGATGTTCCAAATTTCAGTCCTGGGCCAAAATAGTCAACACCATGGGAACAGAAGAAAGCAGCTGTAGTTGATGGCGGTGGCATACACCTTTAATCTTAGCACTCAGGAGGAGGCAGAGACAAGTTCTGAGTTCGAGGCCAGTCTGGTCTACAGAGCAAGTTTGAGGGAGGGCTGCTAGGGCTACATAGAGAGAAACCCTGCCTGGAAAAAACACCCCCATACCCCGCTCCAAAAAAGAAAAAGAATAATGAAGCCACTCAGTGGCTTCCCTTTACTTTCCATGGTAAGGACATACTTTAAGAGAAAGCTCAAAGACAGCAGATACACAGAGCACATCTTACCTGGCCGGGAGTGACCTGGTCAGGGAGACCAGAGGGTTTCCATTGGGTCTTCAGCACCTGAAGTGCAGTAGGTTTCAGCCCAGTATCTGGAGGCATGCAATGTTTCACAAACAACTACTTCATGTCAAGAACTTTTTCATTCAGACACAGCCCAAGCAATGATGAAGTATTTTTGTCGGCACAAAAAGAGTACCGGGTAGTGTGTGCTGGGACCTTATTTATGCATGACCAAGACGGTATGTTTCTTGAATGGAGACGTGCTATCCATGAAAAGATGGCTCTGACATTAACACACAACTCACTGCACTGCTAAATATGGTTGTTTTTATTTTCTTTTTCCTTGCCCAGCCCTATCTAAACATAAAATAAAACTACAGGACTGAAATTAACAACCCATTAAAATCAGCAATAAGTTATGAAAATCATAAAGCTTTTTTTTTTTTAAGTAATTAAGGGTAGTTAAATTATTTAAAGAATACAAAGTCCAAACAGCTTGGGATAAGGTCTCCAGAAAGGCTTCCCAGGGCAGAGCAGTAGCCCAGAGGGAAACCTTAGAGTTTGAAAGACAAGAGGGAACACATGACATCAGAGTGCAGGCTGGAAATTTCACTTAGAAGGTAACATTTCTTTTCTGAAGGTATTTGTAAGAGCGACAATAGCACCTGCACAGTGGGATTGTGGGGGAGGAAACTGCCTGTAGAAAATGTGAATCTTTACGTTAAACGAGACAAGTGCTGAACTAACTATGTTAACTAGGATAGAATGTCTATGGATATCAGATGGTTAAAAGGTGGGAAAAGGGAGTGGTCCTAAAGAAAACAAAAACAGCGTTGACCTCCGTCTACCCAGCCCAGACCTCGGCCAGATGGCCGTCCTGCGCACTGTGAGGCGTGAGGCGTTTATCATTATCAAATGCTGCATCAAAATAGATGATTTCCCCACGTGGTTTATTCCACTATAAAAGACATCTATGTTTACTTATGGACAAGCTTTAAAAAGATGTCGTTTTGGTTTTCAACACATACAAACATTTATCAAAATCTCAAATAAAAACGCTGCGGTGGCTCAGACCTTGGCCTGCTCTGCCTCGTGCACAGCTCCTCAGATCCGCAGACGCCGAGGATGCACACGGAGCCTCCCCTCCTGTGATGCAGGCTGTCATGCATGGGCTGCCCCTCCATCGTAGCCGAAGGGTGGAGCGGGTGGCTGGCTGCTCTAGGCTAACAATGCAGGTAAGGTTAGCTGGCTTAGCATGGGATCCAACAGAAAGCTGAGCTGCATGGTGATCTCTTCAAAAGGCTTCATGGGAGTCTCTCCTTTTGTAGAGCACGATATGAGCTTTTTAAAAATTCATTTTTTAAAAAAAGAATTGATCATCCACAGGCTTCATGATAAACAGAGGCTGAGTTTTAATAGCTCTTTAGCTATCCAAGATTAATGCCTAATTATCCTGTCTTTTCCTTACTCTAAGTTTGATTTTGTTTCTAGGGCCAAGAAGCTCAGGAAGGGTTCCTAACCCTACCCTTAAATGTCTGCTCAGCACAGAGCGAGCACACGAGAACAGGAGAAGGAAATCTCCATTGTCTCTCAAGTCAACCAGGTCAACTCAAGATAATTACACACATGTTTTCTGCTGCCGTTACAAACTGTATTCTTTCCAAATAAAGGAATATTTGTTCTACTGGGGAGGCTCTACCCCACTTTTTCTTAAGTATTTGCTTAAATACAGGTCTTCTGACCCTTTTGTTCAAGTGTAGTTTTTAGTTTTAAAGAGGAGACTGCATCATGAACCCAATTGGAGAGACGGTATTGACTTGGCCCAGGGAGTGCTCCCCAGTGAGTGCTCCGCCCCGCACTGTTACGTCATGCTGGGTCCTAGGACGTAAAGGACAGTTTGACACTGGCACTGGAGTAACCCTCGTCACTCCCAACACTCTGCAGGCTGCTGTGGTCGTCAAGGTCACTGATGCTGGTGGTACTGATACTGTCCACTTCTCCATGGGAGAACTCTGTGCTTTCAACATCCACTTCAATCTCCTCTGCCCAAGGAAGAGAGAAAGGGGAGAAAAGGAATATTAATAATCTGTATGTGCACTGTCAAAAGTTAGAAGGGTTATTCAGTGAGGTTATCAGTGACCTATGAGGGACCCTTCTGCAGAAGGCAATCTGATATACAGTGGTGGTCTTAATTTAGGCAGCCAGTTTACCCTTTGACGCCAGTCCGTCTAGACCTCCCGCTAAAAGCACTTGGCCTATTTGGGAATTAGTACTTAATATTAAAGGATCCCAACTCAAGTGGTTTAACAACATCTGTTTTACATTAAACCAAAAACTAATTCACAGCTTTGTTTATTAATCAGGATTGCTTTACAGTTGGGGTCATGGAGAAATAAAATTAAAGATAGAAGATTTATGTTTATGCATCCAAAATTTTGGTGGTATGAACTCTGTATCATAGATCATGGATGTATCTATGGATTTCTACGATTCATCGACAAATTCTGAATAGTAACTAAAATAAGCTAACCATAAAGTAGTTTTAAGGGGTTTACTTTTGGTTTTCTTGCATGAAATACAGCTTCAAGCCATGTCCCTTTCCTCCTGGTAAGAAATCTGCATGTTCTTTTCTTTCTTTCTTTCTCTCTCTCTCTCCCCCTTTCTCTCTCCACCCCCTTCTTCCTTCCTTTCCTTCCTTCCTTCCTTTCAGATTTATTTGTTTATGTTATGTATATGAGTATACTGTGGGTATCTTCAGACACACCAGAAAAGGCATTGGATCCCATAAAGATGGTTACTGGGAATTGAACTCAGGTCCTCTGAAAGAACAGTCAGTGCTCTAAAGTGCTGAGCCGTCTCCCCAGCCCCTAAGAACTTGGCATTTTTTAAACAGAACTTTTCTGTAAGTCTAAAATTATTTCTAGATAGAAAGTATGTATACATATATGAAAAAATTGTGGTCCACAGAGGCACTGCCAGAGATTGTTAGGGAGCATGAAAGCCAAGCTGGGCTAGGAGCGTGGCCGGGCACAGTCTGCTCTTCCTAACCTAGCCCATGCTACACGATGGCTTTGATCTCTCCCACCAAAACAACAGAACCTAGACAACTACAGCACTGGCTAACGGGAGCAGACGCAGTGTCCACAGTCTCCTCACCCCCACCCCTTTCCAGACAGACTTAGTATTTCCTTAGAAAGAGACGCTGCCTACCTCGCTCTGAATCGGAGCGATCTGAAGAGATGGTTGATCCGATGCTGTCCATTCGTACCCGCTCCATCTCCTGAGGACCCTGCAGCTGTTCCAGTCGCCGCTTTAAAAATCTCTGTTCTCGTTCCAAGTTCTCAAGCTGGTGCTGGCTCTTCCTTTCAGCTTCTTCAAGTTTCTAAAATGAAGACATTTTATTTACATTTGTAGTCCAGTCTAAAACAGTAAAACTAACTTCTGCCTAGCATTTTTCTTTGGCAAAAAAAGTATGAAGGATATACACATATAATACATATATGGGTATATATGTACCCTTGTATATATAAATACAGATAAGCCTTACTTTTCTTTTCTTTTTTTTTTTTTCCAGACAGGGTTTCTCTGTGTAGCCCTGGCTGTCCTAGAACTCAGAAATCCACCTGCCTCTGCCTCAGACTCCCAAGTGCTGGGATTAAAGGCCACCACTACCCGGCAGCACTTACTTTTTAAACATAAAAACAGTGGTCTCTTTTGTGTATGAATGCTACATTACTTGAACAGATGAACTGAACTTGTGAAGTAACCTCCACAAAGAGAAACCTACAGTGTGTTATTCAGTGGAAAATTACTGAGATAATGCCAAATAAGAGCATCTCCACAAGAGGGCGTAACTGCCTGCCTTCTGGGTATTGGAAAGGCCACTATTACCTCCCTAGCATTCTCAGGTCTAAATGGCCACACTATTATGCTGCTCTACTGGATCAGCTGGCAAGATTTTTCACCAGTTTCTCTGGAGGGCAGTTAGCAAAGAGGTCGGTCTAGTGACTGTTCACAACACAAACAGGGATCGATGCGGATGCGGAACGGAGGACTCACCTTGATGTGTGCTTTGGCTTTGTTGAGCAGACCGAGTGTTGTATGCCTGGTGCAGTCTGGGCCCAGCGGGATCAGAACTTTTAAGCGTTCTAAACACAGGCGCAGGTGAGCTCGTCTAAGGAAGACATCATCCGATCAGTGCCACTGGACACCCCCTAGACACACGCGGTCTAACGACAGCAGCTTGGAGCTATTGGCCAACAGCCAAGTTTCACTCCCAACTCTTCAAAGTACCTGTACAGTAGTGCCCCCCCAGCACCACTCTGTGCCCTGCAGACACAAGTCGCTGTAGATTATCAACCCTGTGGAACTCGTCAGAGCTATTCTCTAGGGCCCTCCATAAGCTCCCTACTGTGTGTTAAAGTGAAAAAGGAAACTAAAGCAACTGAGCCGGATTTCTGAATGTCTACAAACAGGCTAAGGCACCTCAAGGAGATATAAAACACACCGAGGTTCCCATCTCCTTCCACCTTTTAATCACAGGCAGACAGACAGACACATGCACCTATCCACACTGTTCAGTAACTGAAGCCATCCTACAGGGCTGGATGTTGTGAACACTTCTGATCATCAGACATTTCAGTACGTCTTAAAACGCCAATGTCATGTGACCCAGCACAACAGGAACAACAAAACTGACTGTGTGACTGCGGTGAGTGGTCTCACGCAAACACTGCCGGCCTCCACTTGTGCTGTAAGCAGGCGACTCCTCATTACTTTCTTCCTTCCTCTTCCACTCCCATGACCTACCCTAAGTTTTCTACACAAGGAAAACAGGTGACAGAATTACTTGCTTAAAGTCCTGAATTCTCTGACAGACCATTCTCTGGGAAAATCAGAGGACATTTTTCCTGGAAATGCTGCCAGAGAGCCTGGTGCGCTTGCGTTCTCTGACTATGACCGCGCACAGAACGGAGATGTTTAGACACTGCTGCTCTCCACATCTGAGTCTGTTACCCAGCATTCACAGTTCGCAGTGTGCAGCATGTGGACTGCCCTTAGGGGCTGTAACTGGACTTTCTGTGACAGTTTCAACTGTGTCAGGAATGGCACAAGCTCCCCCCACTTTCCTCTCAAAAGGCACTAAAATAGTCACATTAGCTCATTGGGTCTGAATACACAGCAGTGACATCAAGTGACAATTTCCAGTGCAGCATTCGAGAGGGGCAGGAGAGGTGGAAAGCGGTCAGTTGTGTCACTGACAAGCAAGGGTGATTAAGGGCAGTGAGGTCAGAGGTCAGGCTGATGAAGGCAGGGCCGCGTTGGCATCCGCAGGCCCAGCCACAATTATCGAACAATCGGAAGAGAATCTCCAGTCTTTTTACTGAACCTGTCATCTCAAGTCTAATATTTGACTCTATTAGACGTGGATGCAACTGGATATACTTAAAGGAGTGGTCATATTTCTCTCTATTTAACAATTTAAAGGTTGTTCTACTGTGCTAACTACCTAAATCTCTCAGCTGAGGAGTTGCACAGGATCAGGCTCCTCTTGCTAAGGAGTCCAGAACCAACACCAACACCACACACCAGGTGAATCCGCCCAACAACTCTCCTCAGAAGATGTGACTCAAGGGTGAGACACAGGCTGACCATTTTCTTTTTTTTTTTTCTCCCTCCCCGGCTGACCATTTTCTTAATAATTAGAGGCTCTGCTCTGAATTTAGCCTTCTACAAAAGTAAAGAAAGCAACCAGAAAAATTAAGGAAGTATGTCAGAAGAACACTTCTACCAATTTTGTTCAAATTACTCAAATCCAAAAGTTCGTCCATGCAGCAAATTTTTTTCCCCCTGAGACAGGGTTTCTCTGTGTAGTCCTGGCTGTCCTGGAACTCACTCTGTAGACCAGACTGGCCTCAAACTCAGAAATCCGCCTGCCTCTGCCTCCCAAGTGCTGGGATTAAAGGCATTTGCTACTACTGCCTGGCAACATTTTAGGTTTTAAAACTAGTTTTCTACTGAGTAAAAAGGCTAAGTCACATCTCTGTTTTGTCATGCTGAAACCTTTACTGAAATAACAAACCCGAGGATGTGGCTCAGTAGTAAGTGCGGCCGGCAAGGTCCCGTGTCAGTCCCAGCACACCGAAATCTCAGGGGAAATCTGAAACAGGGTAATATTAACATGTCTCTTCTCTCCTTAAAATGATTCACTTGTGTATTCACCACGTTTCTCCTGTGTACTCAAACTGTTTCTTCTGATGTTTCTTTGGTTAGGGAAATAAAAAAATAAATAATAGATTTAAAAAAAAAAATCAAAACTTTGAAGGGTTTATTGTCCCAACTGCAGAGTGTCCTGCTTGGTGACACTGAAGGAGTCACACGCATACCAAGCAAGGAATCCGGGTGTGGGGACATTCAGCGGGAGGAGGTGGCAGACCTTTAAAAGCAGCTGAAACTTGGTTTTGGAAATTTAAGGACCTTGTCTATGAAGAAGCAAGGATTTTTCCAGGTAATTAAAGGAGGAAAGAAGGATCTAAATATGTAGGCTGAGATTACATGCTGGAGACAACCAAGCACACAGCTCAGTCCCCAGGGCTGAAAACAGCTAACCAAAACCCCACACAAAACAAAGCCTGCAAGATTAACAAATGCTTCCAGTTCCTTCACAGAGGAGAAAACGGTCGCGGGCCCATTCTATAAGGAAGCACCATGTTCAGTTCCGGGGTCTTAATAGATTACTTAAATTTACTAATAAACCAAGTCAAAAGTTTAATGCTCCAAATGGATGGGGAAGGCAAAATTCCATTCTAAAGTTTGTTTTTTTTTTCTCAGCCACTATGAAACATTCCTTCAGGCAAGTGACTATAAATACACTCCAAGGTCTGGTGTACAGCAAGAGAACACACCCTGATGGCCCAGGTCAGCGACACCTTGTGGATCCTCTGAAGGGAGTCTGTATGAAGGATGACCAGGGAAGCGTGCTCCTTACTAAGGTGTCCCTGTGGAAGCTGTCATTTCCTACAGTTTTTGTATTTCAAGGTGGGACACAGCAAAGGGTTGGTGGCAGCTGCCAGCTGGCCAGGCGAGGGCTGTGGGGTCCCAGCCCCACCCTACGTGCCCCCACTTGCCACACTTGCTTCTAAGAGCAGCGGGACACCTGACTATAGAAGCACGGTGAGTCGCCGCCTCTCTGTTCTCTCTACAGAGAATTCCTAGAAGGGCTGAAGGCTGCTGCATCTCCTCTCCCCTCGGCCCATGTCTGCTGGTAAGCGCATGGCTGACCACGACCTGGGCTGGCCTGCCTTTTCATGCCATCTGGTCTTTTCCTGCCTCCATTGTAGGGACTGGTGGCTCAAAAACCTGTTGGGGGTTTCCCAATCATGGTCCACAAGAGACACAAAAGGCCTAGTTGATCTGAAATCCATCCTCATGGAGGGGATAAAAATCAAGTAAGATTTTGCAAAAGGTATGGTCCTGCATGTCAGATTTTAAAATCACAGAATTAGACGTGATGGAGAATTTTTTAAAATGTTAATTTTCTAGTTAGCTTGACTTAACTTTTGTTTAGCACATGGTTAGCTCCAAACTGTAATGTTAACATCTCTTCTAAGTTAGCATGAAAACAGTACAAACAAGCTGAGGGGGAAAATCCAGCATCAAGAAGCTGGCGTTGGGAAGACCCGTCCTGCCTGTTAAGACGGAGGGCTAAGGAACAGAGAGACACAGCGTACCCTGATTTTCAAAGACCCTTTGAAGTCTGTTTTAAAATGAGATTTTTCAAGCAGCGATTCTTAGCCAACAGCTCTTCTTAGAAAGGCACTATCAAAACTGCCCACATCTTCAGCACGGGCAAGCCCCTTGCCGGGAGAGGAGAGGTGGTGCCCGGTGCCTGCTTTTATTTTGGTTGGGTGGGGTCATTTTTCCCTGAAGGAACCTCCTGAAGTCCACTGATATCACAACACACGGGAAGAAGAGACTTTCTACAAAATAGGGTGCTGTAGAGGGGTAGCTACACCAACCAAGAGCACTTACAGCTGTGGGAAGAATTCCCTTCTAGAGAGAGAAAAGCATAAAAACAAAACCAAACTTCTCGCGATAGAGCTGTCCGATTCTGGTGGTTTTTGAGCCCCTGCCCAGCATGAGGAGGCTAGCCTCGCCTGGCCCCACAAACAGCACTGGCGGACGCCCTCGGAGGCCTGGTCCTTCATTCTTCCACTCCGGGACACCAAGACTTTGCCAAGTAACTAAATCAAAATGGAAAATAAGTGAAGTGATAGATAGAGCCAAGCCTGCCCGCTCCTCTCCGCTGAGTCCTCCTGCGAGCCGCAGTCTTCAAACTACGCTGGCTCACGGCCAGCTCGCCCTCCCTCCACACTGCTGCCCGTGACAACCGTTAGCTGCCACCCTACACATTCTATACACTGAAGTTCCTCTGCAATTTAATGTATTGAGAATCTCTAAAGATAGACAAAAATCTGTCTGCTTACTTTAAAAAAAATGCCATTAAAAATGGATCCAGATAAATCAAGAACACTGTTTTCTGCTCGTGAATTTTATTTAAGAAAACATATATGATCATATTCTGTTCACCTTCTTCTGTTTATCAAACAAGGAAGCTAGACAAGCTGCTCCTATAAACCAGTATCTGGTAACGATGCTCCCCACAGCTCCCAGCTGTAACCTGGCGAGTGGAATTTTCCTACTGTGAGACTTGACTATGGTAGCCACAGGGCTCAGTGACAACAGGAATAAACACAGAAGAGCTGGGACCCTCTTTGTATTATCAAAAAGAAACAGCCTTTACTTCATATTCTTCTCAGTTGGCATTGTAAAATAACCACACAAACATATCAACCAGTGTCACGTCACAATGAAGTTGTAAGTACCCGCGCACACCTGACACCCTGTCAACCTTGGCCTGAAAGGGCTCGTCTCTATAACTTGCAATGCAGCCGGGCTAGTCTCAAGTTATGAGCCTTCTGTTCTCCTCAACCCATTGCACTAAGGGGCCAGTACACCCACCGTGAAGTCTTTATAAAAACCACTCCAAATCCAAGGCTCAGAGGGAAGGATAGGCACCTCTGAGGTGCTTGTCATGGAGTGAGGGGGCATTTGAAAACTTAAGGTTAAATATGGTTGGTGTCTTTTAAAAATCCTATTTTTCATTGCCGGGCGTTGGTGGCACACACCTTTAGTCCCAGCACTTTCGGAGGCAGAGGCAGGCGGATTTCCGAGTTTGAGGACAGCCTGGTCTACAGAGTGAGTTTCAGGACAGCCAGGGCTACACAGAGAAACCCTGTCTCGAAAAACCAATAAATAAGTAAATAAGTAAATAAATAAATCGTATTTTTCTTCAACAAAAAAATCTGTAAAAACATTATTTTATATACAAACACGCAGACATAATACAAAATGCACTTCTAAAGCAAAGGAGGTGGGCCTGGGGAGATGGCGTGGCGGAGGAGCGCAGAGGCTCTCACAGAGGAGCAGAGGCCAGTGTCTGGCACCGTGTGGTGGTGCTCACCCCAGCTGGACCATGAGCTCTGGGGCATCGATGCTGTCCTCTAACTCCAGGGTACCCCATCCCTGTGCACACACCCACACACAGAGACCACGCATCTACGTACAATTAAAATAGTTTTAATCAGTGAGAAACCAAGTAAGCCATCCAGCATCGCATCACAAGTATCTCAAGACCTCCGGAAATCTGCCCCAGAAAACTGCTGGCAACTCAAGCTGCTAGGGTAGAGTTCAGACTTAGGAGTGCCATCATGGCTGCGGTTACGGATCCCCAAGACTCGGAGAGCAGACGGAGTGGGCAGGGGAGCAGGGCCAAGAGGGTGGGAGAAAGAGACAAGGTAAGGGGTGTGTGTGTTTGTGTGTGTGTATGAGTGTGAATGTGTGTGTAAGAGTGTGAGTGTGTGTGTGAGCGAGCATGAATGTGTGTGTGAGTTTGAGTGTGTATGAGCGAGCATGAATGTGTGTATGAGTGTGAGTGTGTGTGAATGTGTCCACTCCGCAGAACGCCCTTATCTCCACTGTCCAAATGCTGAGCACTTGACTCAGTTTTGTCTTTGAAATCTTGCTATGTAAACCAGGCTGGCCCCTCTCAACCCATCTCTCCTGAACCCTGGGACTTGAGGAGTGTGCCACCACACCTAGCCAACTGTTATGATTTTCAGCCCAGTCAAACTATCGAAAGTGTCCTTCGTGTGACCTTCCTTTATATATGCCTTCAGATAATACTATGCATTAATTACATTGTAGTTTTTCAAGGATGTACCCTGTGTGCACGCTGGAAATCAAAGCCGTTCCTCTGCAGGGTCAGCACTTCCCTTAACCACTAAGCCATCTTCCCAGCCCCAATCACATTATATTCTAGTTGAGGTTAAAAGTATACTTTATTATTCCAATTTTTTTCAATATTCAACAGAATGAGCACATAGAAAAGATAAGAAATGTAATTATTTGTACATGCATCTGGAACTCTCTGGCTTGCCAAAGTTGATCTAATAATCAATTCTGGAGTTTCTAAACAGTATAATCATATGCTAGGATAATAGTTGTGAGGCCTGCTTCTGTGCACCAGAACCCCAGACATGGTGTGACTCTGAATCTCCTGCAATTATAATGTATGCTACAGTGTGATCTACCAGAGAAACTGGCAGTTTTCAACTGAACTCCTGATTAGATTGATGTCTCTTTTAACATCAATCTAATAAAGTGGGGGATTGGAAGAGATGGCTCAGTGGCTAAGACTGACTGCTCTTCCGAAGGTCCTGAGTTCAAATCCCAGCAACCACACATGGTGACTCACAACCATCTGTAATGAGATCTGATGCCCTCTTCTGGTGTGTCTGAAGACAGCTACAGTGTACTCACATACAACAATAAATGAATCTTTTTTTTTTCCTTTTTCTTTTTTTTTTTTTTTTCTGAGACAGGGTTTCTTTGTGTAGCCCTGGCTGTCCTGGAACTCACTCTGTAGACCAGGCTGGCCTCAAACTCAGAAATCTGCCTGCCTCTGCCTCCCAGAGTGCTGGGATTACAGGCGTGTGCCACCACTGCCAGGTTACAATAAATGAATCTTAAAAAAAAAGTAAAGTGGAGGTTTTAAGAATGGCACTCAGCCAGGCGAGGCGGTGCACACCTTTACAGTCCCAGCACTCAGGACACAGAGGCAGGCGGAGCTCTGTGAGTTCACTAACAGCCTGGTCTACAGAGTAAGTTCCAAGACAGAGAAACCCTGCCTACAAAACCAAACAAACAAACAAAAAATCCCTTCTGATTACCATAGATACCCATATATTCATATTCATATTCTCTCTTCCTCCCTCCCTCCCTCCCTCCGTCCCTCATACACACACCAATGAACAAAGCATTTGCGATGATCATGGGCTAGCACAACATTGCCAAATGAAATTTAGAAATTAAAGTTTGTTAAAGTCCATTTTTAGTCAATTTCAAGTTTCTGACTTTTTATCTTCTAGAAAGTAGAAAATTAATTTGTAAGTTTGTTGAGTTCAAGGGCTGGAGAGATGGCTCCACCGTTAAGCGCTTGGTCCACGGGCTCCAGGCGTGTAGGCTGTGCACAGACACACGTGCGAGCCAAACACTCACACAGATGGGAGGAAAACAGCACATTTTAAAAGAATGTCAAGTCCAAGCAGTAACAATTCTATACAGTAACCATCATAATGGCAGGAAGGCAACTGGGAAAGAGAAAACAGATAACAAACAGTTCAGAAACCCAGGCCTAAGAGGAAAACCTAAAACATTCCTATTTAGTGATGCAGAGGAGGAAAACAAAAACAAAAACAAAAACAAATGCCCCCCCCCCATAGCTTTGATCTTATCTTTTTTCATTTTTTATGTTTTGTTTGATTTGACACAGGGTCTCTCTACAGAGGCCCGGCTGTCCTGGAATTCACTATGCAGACCAGGCTGGCCTCGAACTCAGAGCTCCACGTGTCTGTGGGTGTACATCATCATGCCCAGATAATCTATCTTTACTTGGGTTCACGAGGCTAGCAGGGAGAACACACAAACAGTTATTTTTTCCAAATGTTCTGTATTCATCTCTAAAGGAAAATTAACTTTTTCTTTTTTAAACCGGGACTCCGTGCAGCCAAGGCTGGCCTGAGGCTCACCCGCTTCCCTCCAACCCCCCAGCAGCTCGGCGTAAACCGCCATGCCTGGCTCGAGGCTTAACTTAAGACAGCCTGACGTATTTGAAAAAAGAAAAATCATTAAGACCTTGTTCTGGAAGCAAATGCTCGTCACTGGAACGCCAGCCAGGAGCCTCAGAGTGGCTCTGAGAAGCTGCTCGCTCACGTGCAGTCTGAGCTAAATCTAGTTTCTATGCATGCATCCCCCTCTTATCTGTTTATAAGGATTTGGGGTTGTTGGGTTTTTTTTCCCCCTTTTCTTTAAATACAGACAAAAACTAGCTTCATCATTCATTCAGCATATTTCTTCAGTCACACAAGAACTTTCTTTATTCCAGGTTTCAAGGTCTGGGAAATAGGGCTACACTGCTGGGGAAAACAGTGGCAATTTGTTCTAAATACAAAATAGCTTATTTTCCTTTGGCGCCTCTCCAGGGACCTGTGTGGAGGGAAGGGTACTCCTCTCTGGAGAGACGGCTCCGGACCTGGATGACCGTCAAAACTTAGCTGTGGGTGCGAGAGAGAATTTTTTTTAATTATCTTTCACATCAGTTTGGAAACAGATTAAAGATTTCTGCCTCCTTAACCGTTTTCTATTCTTGAGCCTGTTTGTTGGTGTTCATCCCTCTCTGGCAGCCCGCAGTGGCTGCTTTAATGGGACCAAGGGGCTGAGAAGTGTAACTGTCCAAAGGAAAAAGCATTCTCTCACAGGGACTGGGAAAGCAATCTGCAGTCACAACAGTAGCTACTTGTTAATTTTCTATTTGAAACACAGTGATGTCAATAGTATTGTACCCTGCCAGCAACCATGGGGTAAAGTACATTTTGAAACCAAAACAGACTTCCTACGTGCGGGCAAGGCAGCCGGGAGACACCTGACAAGTTTGCAAGGCCTGGCTTCTACTCATAAAGCACATGTACGCAAGAATTGATTCTCTTCCACACAAGTCCGTCCCTACCTCTCCTGCCACCGCTCCAACCTAGAGCCAGGTGCAAGTGTTTCACTGTTTCAAATTACTATTAGGATGGCAGAGAAATGAAACTGTTACTGACCCCAATAAAGTGGCGATCCTACAGCACAAACAGCCTCGAGGACTGCTTTATAACTTAACTGTTTAGAAGCTAGAGATGAAAACAGAGCCCCTATACTTACAACCGGCCCCACTTCTCAGATGTGTTGGGGTAACCACTCATTTTGAGGGGTGTATAAACGTAGGAGGCCCGTGTTTTATTAAATGAACAGACGCCAGCCAAGGAATGAATGCATCCTGGAAATGCGAATGTTCGGTCTGCACTGAGACAGAGCGAGCGGAAAGGAGAGCCCTGACCAACGGTGTCTGCGCCTCAGCAGATGGCGAGTGCCCTGACACTGCTGGACACCGGCCAGTTCCCTCACGCTAGCTAGGGAGCAGTTTTAAAGGTCCATTTTATTGTAATTTTCCTCAAATCAAAATGTGGTTTTGTCTGGGGGAGAAAGGGGTGATGAAATTTGGGGCAGACAACACAGAACGAATGCTGGCCAACGTGTTTGCCTCACACGCTTAAAGCAGTAACCTTCTATTCAGAACCTCTGGGAGAGTCAACGTCACAGAATGTAAGATATGCCACGGTCTTGGTGATGACACAGAACTGAGTGAGTTCTATCTTTCACTGTCCTATGTCCCCGCAGTGTGTGTCCCCTGACCACAAAGAGCCCAAATGAAAAGTTCTGAGTTTCTTTTGAGGGCAGCCTAGCACTGCAGAACACCTGGCGACAGTCTGGGGCGCTCCTTAGCCATCCCAGGCTTGGCAGTGAACGCCTTTGATCCAGCACTCAGGAGGCACAGGCAGATGGGTCTCTGGGTTCAAGGCCAGCCTGGTCTACAGCGTGAGTTCCAGGACAGCCAAGATTGCACAGAGAAACCTTTTGTGTAAAAACAAAATAAAACAAAACAACAAGAACAACAAACAAACAAACAAACAACAAAGCAAAGCACTTAAACTTTTCCAGAAAGGAGAAAGGAGTTCAATGAACTAAAGATTTCAGTCAAAGCAGAGACTCAAGACACAGCATCACCGCGCTGTCTGTTTGTCTGTGTGTGTGTGTGTGTGTGTGTCACACAAAGCACAGCGTCACAGCGCTCTGTCTGGCTGTCTCTCTCGTGCACGCACACACACACACACAACATAACAAAGTACAGCATCAGCTGGGCGGTGGTGGTGCACGCCTGTAATCCCAGCACTCTGGGAGGCAGAGGCAGGCAGATTTCTGAGTTCGAGGCCAGCCTGGTTTATAGAGTGAGTTACAGGACAGCCAGGGCTATACAGAGAAACCCTGTCTTGGAAAAACCAAATCCAAACAACAACAACAACAACAACAAAAAAAAAAAAGCACAGCATCACAGTGCTCTGTCTCTCTCCGTGTACACACACACACACACACACACACACACACACAACCATAACAAAGCACAGTGTCACAGTGCTCTGTCTGTCTCTGTACACACACACACACACACATACACACACACACACACACACACACACACACACACACACACACACACACACACACCATAACAAAGCACACGGCTGCCATGCTGTGTTTGACTTGCTTCTATGTCCATCTGTCCGAACCTCACTCGGACCCCTTGCAGCGTGCGTGTGTGAGGAGAGCTGCCAGCCCCTGCCTGCACTCCGTTCTCAGCTCCATGCTGTTAATTTTCCATACAGTTTGCTTTTTTTTGGGGGGGGGGGGTTGGTTTTTTCAAGACAGGGTTTCAGCCCTGGCTGTCCTGGAACTCATTCTGTAGAGCAGGCTGGTCTCGAACTTAAAAATCCACCTGCCTCTGCCTCCCAAGTGCTGGGATTACAGGCGTGTGCCACCACCGCCTGGCATTACAGTTTGCTTTATGAGAAAGATTTTCTTTTTAATTGACAAATAATTGTACACTTCGATTACATCAAGAGCTCTGGAGAACAGCCTAGAAAAATTAATGTAATCCTGTGGGTTTGAGGAAAGGAAAAGGCACTCTGAGGGCGCTGCTCCCTTTGTGAGGGCAGCCAGTCAAGCCCTCTCTGCGCAGCACAGGCGGTGATGTGGCTCTCTGGTCTACAAACATGGAAACAGCAAGAAACAAACCGTCGTTCCAACTAAAGAAGCCAGTGCGGTTTAGAGATCATGCTTGCCAAATCTGTTTTTATTTCCTTTCAAATACTGTAGGATCAGAAACCCGGAAAGAGCATTTGGGGGTCACCAATCTCTCTTATCTTCAAAGACATATGCAGGATCCTTCAAAATGGAGGTAAGACTCAGTATTTATTTACCCGGTTTTTCTTTTAAAACACCAGAATTTAACGCTGAAAGCCAAGAAAAACCACGTGTCCTCCTCAGTGGCTCAGCGACATACAGCAACACATTCTGAGCGCTTTCCAGAGAGCCTGAGTCTCTCTCTCTAGAGAGAAGAGCCTTTGTCTTTACGGTCACCCAGCCCAACCTATCCCGGTTGTGCTTGACCTGCAACGGTGGAATTTCTAATTGAAAAAAGACACTTAATTGGAAGAGACTCATTTTTTTTATAGCTTTGCAAAACACAAGCCATTCTATAATGTAAACTGTGTTAGACTAAAATGAGCCAAAAGTTGGACACACGGACATTATGATCCTTGTCCCAGCAATGGTCCAAGATGGTGGTCCTTGTTGATAGCACCAAAGAGCCTCTGACCTGGCCATGACCCAAGAGTTATACATATCACCTATCTTCCTATAAAGCCCAAAAACGTTGTTTAAAAATGAATTTAAGGGATGGAGAGACAGCTCAGTGGTTAAGAGCACTGACTGCTCTTCCAGGGGACCTGAGTTCAATTCTGAGCAACCACATGGTGGCTCACAACCACCTATAAGGGATCTGATGCCCTCTTCTGGTGTGTCTGACGATACCTACAGTGTACTCATATACATTAAAAAATAAATCTTTTTAAAAAATGGATTTAAATCTGTGGTAATTTTACTTGTGGTAATAAGGCTCTGTATAGTTAACATACAATGAATTAAGTAGGACTGTTCTTCACAAAACAAAAACTGAAATTTCTCCTTTAAGCTTTAAAGTTTCCTGAATTTTAGTCATGGTTTTGATGGAAAAAAAAAAACAAAACTATGTTCTTTTACAATTTTCAAATTACACACATATTTCAACATAGCCTTTGCATTTCCAGATTAGGAACTCTGAATCTTTCTCATGTAGTTTTAATGTCTTTTGAATGAGCCAGATTTGTTCCAATCACTTCAGGATCAATAGATTGGAAAGTAAAACATTCTGTATTGTGCCTGGATATGTATGAGTGTGTGTGTGTGTTTCTGTGTGAGTGTGTGTATGTGTGTGTGTGTGTGTGTGTTTCTGTGTGAGTGTGTGTATGTGTGTGTGTGTGTGTGTGTTTCTGTGTGAGTGTGTGTCTGTTGATACATTTCTGTGCTGTTTCTTTTTCTCTTGGTTTTATTTGCTTGTCTGCTTTCTTGAGAGAGAGAAGGAAGGCAGGAAGCTGGAAGGGTGAGGAGGACCTGGGACAAGAAGAGGGAGGGCAAGGCATGACCAGAATATACTATATGAAAATAAATTATTTTCAGTTTAAAAAAATTAAACTATGCAAACTTGGTGTGATGACAGCATCTTTCATTCTAGAAGCTGAGGGGCTGGAGAGATGACTCAGTGCTTACGAGCACTGGCTGCTCTTCCAGAGGACCCAGGTTCAATTCCCAGCACCCACCTGGCAGCTCACAGCTGTCTGTGGCTCCAGTTCCAGGGGATCCGACACCCTCACAGACATACGTGCAGCCAAAACACCAATGCATACAAAAGTGAAAAAAATAAATCAATTATAATCCCAGAACTTGGGAAACTGAGGCATGAGGAGGACAAGTTCTAGGCCACCGCTGGCTACATAGTTAGACCCCATCTAAAGAACAAAGCCTGCATTTTAGCTGGGATGCAACTATCAATTAAAGAAATAAGAAGGTCGTATCACATTCTCGGAAATACTCAGGCGCCTATCTTATCCATGTTGGATGGTTTGACTTCACCTCAGAGCAAGCAGCAAACTAGACTTGAATTCAAACAAACAAACTGAAACATAAGGCTAGTTTTGGAAACCCCCTCAAGTACCATGCAGATCACAGAGATAGACACGTAGGACTAGGCTGTTCATACCAGATGTCATCCAAAAGAGCCCGCCACGATCGATTTATCGTGACTCCCGTCTGCTACACACAGCCCAACATGTGATTATGTTCTTTAGAGGGGCTTTGTAATGATATCTTTGTCTTCTACCTAGTTAGGTTATAATCGAGGGTGGGACCCAGGACTTCTGGTCTCTCTCTAGTGAGTAGCAGAGACCGGGTGCCTGGTAAGTGCTTGTTGGGGTCGGTCTGTCAGTGCCAGGAACTAAGCCACTTCAAATAAACTGTTTCTACCAAAGGCTTCAGATCAGAGAACATGATCTTGGGGTTAATGGTATACAGGGCACACCAGCATAGATACCCGACCACTACCTATTACAGACATCCTAGATTGTGTTCTGAGGGACTATAAAAGAAACCCAAGAAGTCTGAGAAACATGTTAAACCTATGGGGTTGTTTTCTTGTCTCCTCCTCCTCCTCCTCCTTTTTACTATTTCCTACCCATTTCACCTCTAAGTATGCCAGCAGAAGTGGGGTGCAGAGATCAGGCTGTATCCACTGGGCAGAGAAAAGCAGCTGCCTGATTGCAGGGTGACCTCTGACCTCTCTGTGCTCACGGACTCCAAGCTCTATCAGGGGCATTGAGAAACCCCTGAAGAACGGGCCTCACTTCTGCAAAGTGATGTTAGGGCGTGTTTACAATCCAGACTTCCCAATCCAGACTAAAAAACCCTAGACAGAAGTAGAATACAGTTCTTTATGACAGTTCCGAAAGTTTTCCAATAATGGAAGGACCATCTTTTGAAAAACAGTATTTTAAAACTGAAGTGGTAAATGGCTAATGTTTAAAAAGACACTTCTACTTCACTTGAATGCTGTGAAAGAAAATTCTGCTGCTGGTGCACCTGTGCATGTGCCTATGCACCTGTGAAGGCCGCGAAGGTACCAGGTGTCCTCCTCCATCTTTTTCTGCCTTATTCCTTTGGTGCCCTTAATTTGATCTCCAGAATCCATAGGGGAAGGAGGAAACCAACTCCTGAAAGTTACACACACACACACACACACACACACACACACACACACGTTGTAATGACATCGTTGTAAACATCGGAGGCTGGGAGACAGCTTAAATGCCTATTCAAACACAAGGCACTGAATTCAGATCCCAGAACCCAAGCAAGAGCTGGGCACGGTGGCAGATGCCTGCAATTCCAGTCTTGCAGGAAGAGGTGGGCAGAGACGGACAAGTGGGTACCTGCCGCTCACTGGCACTCGTGCGCACACGCACATGCACAGATGGCTCGTGTTGGCAGCTCTTGCTGTGCAACCATGAGGACCTGAGTTTAGACCCAGCAAGCGCTCCTGAGCCATCTTGCCACCCACTTCACCCACAATTTTTAAACAAAAGGAATTTCATTATTTTATTATAGCAAATTCTAAGGCCAAAGTGAAACGAATGTTTATTACATTTACATATGTGTGTGTAGAGCAGGCATGTGTCACAGCACGCATGTGGAGGACATGCAGGGCAAGCCGGGTCTCTCTCCACCACGTGGCTCTTGGGGACTAAACTCAGGTTGTCAGGCTTTGGAACCCGCAGAGCCATCTCTCCAACACTCAATTAAAAATTTAAAGATCAGCTGGGCATGGTGGTGCATGCCTGTGATCCCAGCACTTGGGAGGCAGAGGCAGGCGGATTTCTGAGTTCGAGGCCATCCTGGTCTACAGAGTGAGTTCCAGGACAGCCAGGGCTACACAGAGAAACCCTGTCTCGAAAAAAAAATGTTTAAAGATCAGGGCTGGAGAGATGGCTTAGCGGGTGAAGAGCACTGGCTACCCTTCCACGTGATCCAGGTTCAATTTCCAGCACTCACGTGGCAGCTCACAACTGTTTCTAACTCCAGTTCTAAGGGATCTGACAACCTCACACCAACAGACAAAAAAATATTAAATAAAAAAAATTGGTGGACTTTAAAAGAATTTTCAATGATAGGTAAAGGCCAATTCATTTTTAAAAAGAAAATCTTTTAAGTATTTGCATTTGTGTGATAATAATGTGCACATAACTGTTGGTGCCCAGAGACACCGAGGCTATTGGTCCCTCTAAAGCTGGAGTTACAGGCAATTGTGAGTCACCTGACTTTTGTACTGAGCACAGGACTCAGGACCTCGGGAAGAGCAGTATAGAATCTTAACCACTGAGCCATCGCTCCAGTCACCATTTCTCCTGAAGCAAATCAATCTATCAATTTTTAAATGAGCCAAACTCTTAATTGCTGTTAGGCTAAATAATGACTTTAAGCACAGCCTTTTCTACATAAAAGAACTTGGCTCAAAAGAATATAATAATGTGAGTAAGTATGTGTGTGTGTGTGTGTGTGTGTGTGTGTGTGTGTTTCTTACCAAAAAAGAAAGCTCTTGGTTCTTATGGCATTTATAGTAAAAGTCAAATTATAACTGAGTCCTTGGTTAGCTCTGCCGGCTGAACCGTGGAAGCACTGTAGCACAGCAGCTGTGAAGCCACCCCACTCGGGAGGCACTGTCCCGTGATACACCCGCTTTGGTAGAGGTCCCATTATGAAACACAGTCTTCCTAAGTGGGTCAGATTACCTAGAATATCCTATGGGGACAAACTGTTCTCTCTGAAGCAGGGGGAGAGAACAAAACTATTTTCCTTGGAAGGGGAAGATGTTTCCAGGGTTGCAAATGTCTCGCTTTGTGTCTTCCTGAAATATTTTCTATCCTGAAGTGGCAGGATTTAAAAGAGGAGGACTAGGAAGAGCAGGAGGGGCTCAGCTCCATTTGACTTCTTAAGAGTTTAATCTAACAAAAGATCTAACTTGCCGCAAACAGTTACTAATTCCCTTTTAATCAAGGCACCTGAAAACTGAGGGCAAGGTTCTGTGTGCCCGATGCGGACAACTGTGTCCTTGTACCGCGTGTACAGTCCAGACGCACATATACTCTCTGGAGATACAAAGTAGTGCAGACTACAAGTCACACAGCTGACACCAGGGAACTTCCAAGAGTTTAGAGGCCACTGTGTATAATGAGAAAGGCTCTGTGAAAAATATGTATTTTCTATGTGCCTGGGTACGCTCCTCGCTGGGGATTAGGGGACCTACCATAGCTGTCATTAACCAGCCTGGTGGAGCATATACTCAAGAGAGAAGGTTCATAACTAAGTTCCCTTGCTACAAGGACTCTGAACCAACGTCAGGGCAGCTGGTAGCTTCCCACTCCCCTATTAGCAGGAGTGCCAACATGGCAAGCATCCTTTCGTCACACAGACAGAACTGTGCTCTGTGAGGCAGGATCGACAGAGCGACAGAGTGACCGCTTTAACAGTACTTTAAGTACTTACTTTAGGTACTTAGTTGCGGTGTTACTGAAAGTTCTGCAGAGCCAGCTTTTGTTTTTCCTCCAAATAAAACAAATGTTCTCCCCCCACCCCCTTGAAGGTTTGATCTGCGTAACAAACACACAGAACCTGCAGCTAAAAACAAGTGAGCAACGCTTCTCCTGACAAGGAAGTCTAGTCAGATGATGAACAGACCAAAGCAATCACTCTGTTGAAATGGCAGTATCCGCGGCCTCTAGGAATAAAATTCTAATTTAGAAGCATGTATAAAGAGGGCCAGTGCCAAGAGAAAAGTCAAGTTTATCTCAGTGTCCACAGGGACCACGGTAAAAGAGTCCAGAAAAAAACAAAACAAAACCTTATTCTCACAACCAAGCATTTGTGATAAAAGTAACATCCAAAATTCTAAGGTGCCTTTCATCTCGGTGGGAGGAGGACGCGGAGGCAAGCGAGTCTCTGGGGGTCCCAGGCCTGCTGGGGATATGTGGTTAGACAGTCCTCTTCAACTGACCAAAATAAAAAACCAAACATTTAAGACAAAAGTTAAAACCATTTCTGGGCTTCTAACTCTAATACAGGTTTTCCTCATTAAAAAAGCCAACACATTCACAAACAATAGAATAAAATGAATGAGCAAGATCTCACAGAGGATATTTTTTATCAAGGACATTGGCCCCTCTTGCCTATGATGGCCTTATTTGTGTATTACATACGAAAAGAGCACTGACACCCAGGAAAGACGCCTCGCTCTCGCCAGGTGACAACCCTGACAAGGTGACCACGTACAAACTGTTGTCACCCTCACCAGGTAACAACCCTGACAAGGTGACCACGTACAAACTGTTCTCACCTCACCAGGTAACAACCCTGACAAGGTGACCACTTACAAACTGTTCTCACCTCATATGTTTACATTGCGATAACTCTTAAAATTTCTCTCTTCCTCTAAAATTATTACCCCTGCGGAGCTCTCACGAGTATTTTATATTTATTCCTCAGTTTCGTTAACAGATATGATCTGATGTACTTACTGACCAGGTAGAGAGCCAGTGCACACGTTTGAACCCAGGGCCTCACAATGATACTGAGGAGGGGACTGAGAACCACAGCGTGATTAAGAACTGAAGGCACAGCAAAGCCAAAGTCTTCAGCTAGGATTAAGCACGGTGCTCTGTGAGGTGCGCTGGCGCCTGTCAGCTGGACCACGGAATGGGGACAGAGAGGGGGCCCTTGAGGGCTGCGGTGGGTCTTGCGGGCCGAGGTGGGCTTTGCGGGCTGGGGGTTCTGTGTAACTCGGTTGGGAAGCAGTGGAAGGACTGCACGGAGAGCGATGTCATCATGTGAAGTACACTCTGGGAAGCTCCCAGGTGCTGCTCTGTGAGTGGGAATGCTGAGGAGGAGCAGGTAACACAGGCTCTTCTTCCTTGAAGTATTTCTCACTCTCCTCCCCTCTCCCCAGAGCGCCTGAGTGCTGGCTTTACAGAGCACCTGGGAAGCACCCACGCTGGTCTCTGGTCTTCCACAGTTACATCTTAGCATTCACTCCTGATTGGCCTCCTGTACCAAAGGCTGGCTGTGCAGCACAGGCTGGCCTTCAGGCCCTCATCCTTCTGCCTCTCCCTTCTGAGTAGTGTGGTTTTAAGCTCACATCACCAGCTAGTTGGGCGCCTCCTCTACAATGCTCTGACCATGCTACACCTTCCCTACAAAAGCCCAAATGCCCTGGGCTGGGTAACTACTTCAGGGGTACTCTTGCCTAGCCTGGGGCCGCGGGGTTCAACTCCCAATACTACAAAGAAAAACGGAAGCCTCAGGTATCAGCGCCAACAAAGTCCAAAACCCCATTCTTCATTTCTGCTCTTACCTCCTGGTACTAATTTGGCAGACCCTGCTATTCCGCCATGGTCTGTTCTTTTCTGAACTTAGTTTGCCTTTAAAGTGTGTTGTTACTGTGTGCATATGATGTATGTAAGAGAGTGTAGGTGCATGTGCCACAGTGCACAGGTGAAGGGCAGAGGATAATTCTGGTAAGAGAAAGTCCTCTCCTTCTACTGTGGGGTCCAGGGCCTGAATGTGCGTGGTCAGGTTTGTGTGAGGGAAGCACTTCTAACCACTGAGACATCTTGCTGGCCCACGGACTTAACTCATCACACCAGCTTCCTGCTTCTGTGCGTCCGTTCACAGTGACCACTTTCCTAATGCTTCACAGTTCAGCACACGTTCTTCTTGGTGGGCTAGCAGTGTCTTTTACAACACACAGCTTTTTAGCATTAGCATTGGCTTAGGCAGTTTTTACAACTCCACATTACCTTCATTTCATGAAACGAGCTTTCTGTTCTGTCTTTTCACAACGGCTCACTAAATCACCCAGCACTAATGGGTTCCTGTTTTCAGTTTGAAAACACTATCAGTACACCTTTCCAGACAGGAGCTGGTCACTAAACTAGGCAACACACTAAGACAGGCCTACAAATACCAAACTCTGATGGCTTTAACCTTAAGAATGCAGGCTAAGGCCTGAGTCATGTTCACTTTATGTATCACAGAGCCAAGTATTGATTAACCATCACCGAGGAAAAGATTGATGATGAGCATAAGCATGGTACTCGTGGTCGGCCAGGGTCACGGTTAGGACTGTTTTATCACATCCGGGATGGACGGGGGTCACACGGACAGGAAGGGGGCTTTAATTCCCTTTTATCACAGTCATCCTCCCTCCTAGCAAGGCGTTCTTAGTCCAGGTCCTCATTGGCCATCCCAGCTTCGCCAGAGCTGCACTAAGGGTGGGCCTTGTGTTTCAGTGGACCGGGGCGGCTGCTCGGGTCGAATGGCCTCCCCTGCAGACGGCACCAAGTTCTTGACCATTAAAGTCTTTTAAAGTTGTTGACTCTGTTGAAGACATCACCAGTAATGTGAATTAAGAAAATGGAAAACCAATGAGGCAGCTCTAAACTCGTACTGAATAGTTTCTTCTCTGTCAAAGGACTGAACTCAGAAGCCAAGGACAGAGTAAACCCTAATACTCAGAGTTCCAAGACTTGAGAAGTTTACCCTGAGGTAATTCACGAGGGCTCTGAGGAGCAGAGCCTCCGAGCATGCCCTGCTTCCCCTGCATGGCCTGTGTGGGGATGACCCACGAGCGCAGCACACAGGTGTCCCTGGCCCCAAGTCTCCACTGTTGGCTTTGAGACCTAGGAGTACAAACCTCAACATTTGTTAGCTATTGTCCCTTCAAGGCCAGAGCCTAGGCCTTCAGCAATCTCAGGGCTATAAGAGAACCATCTGGAATTTCTCTACTATTCACTAGCATTGTATACCACCTACTGTGACTCTTACTGCATTTGTCTCAGTGAAAACCCTACTGACTCAAAGAGCTTTATGTAAAGACTTTAGACTGAACTAAAGAAAGAACATTCCTTCTGATATAATATAAAACACACACATATACATGTATATATATAAAATACATACATATACATACATACATACATACTACACACACACACACACACATAGTGGCAAATGTCTAGGATACAAATTACTCCAAGAATGCCTTTTCAGGACAAACACAAGCTGAACTGCTGCTTTGGTACTGACTAACTTTCCTCATTTAAGGTCACGTTCTAAAGGTGGTGGCAGCCAAAGTCAGAATTCTACTTACCTTAAAAGATGCAGAATCCTGGTTGACCACAGTGTAGATAAGAACTTGCCTTGGAAATACCCACTGCTGACTGCTACTGCAGTCACCATCTGGGACAAACTTTTTAGACATCTTGTGCTGCCTCCTGTTAAACAGCCCTCTCTGAAATGAATCCCCCTGTGTCTTGCTGGACCACAGGATGAAAACTTTGCAGAGGGAGGGTGCAGGTCACTGAATCTAACTTTTCTTTCCTCATTGGCTTTCTTACACACGCTGCTCAAATAGAATTTTATTGCTAATGACAGAAATCCTGTTGAAGAATGTGTCTTTGAAAGGTTACTGTTTCACCTTTCCAGTGATAACCTCTGGGAACAGAGGAAGAGAATAAACCAGGCAGACAAACAACATGGAAGAGGAGGAGGTGGAGAAATAATCTGAGAAGGAAGACGTGAAGACTATTAGCTTCGGCAAGACTGTCAGCAGCTGACTGGAACGTGCCTGAAGGAGGGTCCTAGCATGGGATCTCTGCAGTGCTAGGCCTCCGTCACAGAGGGACACTAGATTAAAGCACTCACAGGGTGTAGCAAAGGAATACGGGAGGGGTAAACACCACCTTCACGCCTTTACACTATGATGAAGTCAAAGACTTTAAACGTTCTTACCCACAGCACTACCCAGCATCTTTACTCCTGTTTAAGGCCTTTTTTGGGGGGCTAGGTTTCTCACAAGAGCCACCTTCGTACAGATGAAGCAATTATAAAATCCACGTGTATCAGTATTTAACACAAGTGCCCCTCCCACATTAGATATGTTCTAACTTTCTCGTAGTTCTACCGGTTTTGTGTTATTTTAGCATTTGAGTGCCCTGCCTGTGTGGGTGCATGTATGCACCTGGTTCCCAGGGAGGCCAGAGGAAGGCGGCAGCTCCCCTGAAACTAGAGTTATGAGTGATGTGAGCTGCCGTGTGGGTGCTGGGTGCTGAGCCTGGGCTCTGCAAGAACACCAGGCACTGTGGATGGCTGGGCCACCTCTCCAGGCTCGTTTTGATTTTGAGACAGGATCTTGCTCTGCAATGGGCCAGGTTGGTCTTGAACTTAGTGTGTAGCCCAGGTTAACCTTGACCTCAAATTCCTCTTATGTCAGGACTGTCACTGGGAGACACCACGCCTGGTGCTCTGTGCCCCAGGATCTCATTCCATTGTACTGCAATGGCGGCGGCAGCCTGTGCCCCGTGCACGCCACAGTCTTTGATGTCACTGAACCTCCTGCAGTTTTCTAAGGATACGGTGCTCACTCACTGCTCTCTGCAGTCTTCCGAGACTCTCTTCAAAGGAGAATTATGGCTTTCCCTTAGGACCCTCCGCTTCTCTATATCCATTCCTGATACTTTCTCACCCAGAAAACTCAAGTTCCTTAAGGACAAACGTGACCTTAAACACTCTTATATTTTCTATGCAAACTACTCAGTATATCTGGCAATGAGATATTATAGTTCATAATTGATAAGCATTTGCTGAATGAATGAATGAATGAATGAATGAACAGGCAAAGTGCAAAGCTCTATTGCAGTCAAGTTTCTGACATTATTACCTAATCCAGAAACCTAACCTTTTAGTAAATCCATGTTTTTAAGGCATGAGCCTATCACAGTTAACCCGGTTCTTAAAGACAGAAAGGAAGCCATCCCATAAACTCAAATTCAGATGAGCTCAGTAACATATTTACTTCTTAAATCTTTTTCTTCCCAGAAAATACAATGTATCACAACCACAAGCTATAGTCTTAAAAGTAAAATAACAACTACATATTCACTACCAATCACTTTAATTTCTCATGCAGAATGAGAAATTTGTTTGCTTTCAAACAGATTAAAGCTGCACTTCATAACGGACTCACCGGTTCTTTTCCAACTCATTGTGTGTAGATCTAAAAGAAGAAGAAGAAAAAAAAGCATTAGCCAAGCTTGTTAATAAGGTTACAGAAAGGCGTATCAGCTTTATCAGTAGTATATCACAATAAGAGAATTTGACACTATAACATACAGACTTCTACAACCTCATTCATCTGAGTAAAGTTATACTTGCTGCAAATCACTGTTATACTGGATAACAAACATATACTAAACAGCAGAATACAATGAACTATTTGGCAAGTACCAGAATTGTTATTCCAGTTTCCTTAAGCAAATGTGCTACTATTGTAATAATCCAGAATTTAAAAACATGAATACGATAAAGGACAATTTAAGTTTCTATTATAAGAACTAAAACTTTGATCATTTTACAGCATGGCCGTCCCCATGTCTTTATAGAGCCCAGGAACCCTCAAACTCCCGGTGTGGCTGAGAATGACCTTAAACTTCTGGTTCTCCTGCCTCTACCTCCCAAGTACCACTACCCCCAGTTTTATGTGCTGCTGGGATTGAACCCACGATCTCATGCATACTAGGCAAGCCCTCTCCAGCTGAGCTCCAACCCTCCACATATCATGTTACATATCTCTGTCAATGCCGAGCGCTTTCAGAATGTTGTATTACTGACCGCTGGGATTTGATTCTCCCAAGCCATGGATATTTAACAAGAGATTCACAAACCTTAACAAGTAAGTATTTTCATGACCCTCACATTTTGTGGTAATTTACCTACTGTCTTGAATTCAACAGAGGGCTGAGTGTCTGAGTGTCTTTCTCTCTGTCTATGTGCCTGCCTTTGTTTATTGGTAATTTCACAGGATGAAAAAGACACTCATTTTAAAGAGTTAGTTTAAGCACTTCTCCCTCAAAAAAAAAAAAAAAAAAAAAAAAAAAGGAAAAAGAGTCTTATGATGTCTCAAGACTTAAGCCAAATGAGCAGCAAATGTATGTATAATTCAGGCAGAAGAAACTATAAAAATGTGCGACCTGTAGCTTAGCAACGCAGAGTTTAAAGTACAATAAATCACAACGAAACTTCTACCAGTCTGTTTATTAAGTTTGGATTGTTTCTGTTTGCGTGAGATGCTCAAGCAGAAGAGTTATAAAGGACAACAGTCTATTTAGTTACTTATTCACCATTAATCTTTACGTGTGTGTCTATATGTGAGCACACATGGCGGTAGGAGAGCTCTACTCCGTGGAGGAAGTTTCTCCATCCACCTTTACACAGGGACTGAACTCACGCCACCAGGTTTACACAGCAAAAGTCATCTCTGCGGCCCCCAAGGGTTAAAAAATCCTTCAAAATTAACGCTGAGATTTCCCGTGCCCTCCTGGCAAGCACGTTTGGGTTTAGCTGCCTTTTTCTAAAGCTGACAGCAGGTAAAACCAGAGTCAGAGATGATCTCTCCGTGAAAGTCCACAGCGAACGATCAACAGCAATGATGTGTTTATGGAAAAACAGATGCGAGTTCACCATAAACCTATTCTAAACTATCCGGCAATCCCACTGCTCGCCATGAATGCAAAGGATAATACGTCCAACGGTAACCGACAGTGGAATTCCAACAGTATACTGAACCTATTATAAAAAGCTAGGACCAAAAGAGCATAATCGGACCCACCGCGGTGAGCAAAATTAAAACAGCAGGCCCTCCTGCCTCTCCTGGGCACACTTATTATTTGTCTTATTAAAAAAAAAAAAAAAAAAAAAAGCCAAGCCTCTGAACCTTTTCACTGACGTAGGAGACGCATGACACACATCTAGTTACACCACCACGGATTTTAACAAGATTCCCAAATAACGAGAAACAAAACGGTCGCAAACACACTAATGGTTTCCACCCTCCCTGCTCTTCTGATGCTTACGACTACTTTGCTTAGCTTTTACACAGACTATTCAGCAAAGGCTGAATGCCCGGGGTGTTCAACACTGACTTAGACTACAAGGAATGAAGTCACACACACATAGGTATAATGAAAGGTAAAATAAGTCCGTATAGAAAAATCAAATTGTTTCAGGGGTGCAAAGACCACAGGGTTTAGTTCTGCATGGGGCTACTGAGAACATCTTGGGGAGAGGTAGCTTTGATTTGGGGCTTAAATAATAGGCATGCTTAGCCGGGCAGTAGTGGTGCACACCTGTAATCCCAGCACTTGGGAGGCAGAGGCAGGCGGATTTCTGAGTTCGAGGCCAGCCTGGTCTACAGAGTGAGTTCCAAGACAGCCAGGGCTATACAGAGAAACCCTGTCTCGAAAAAACTAAATCCAAAAAAACAAAAAACAATAAAAAATAAATAGTCATGCTTGGTAGCAGTAAGGTCTATAACTGACAAAAGTTTATTTCAACTAGAAGGATAGGTAAGCAAGAGGGCTGTGTGGTCCCAAGCAGCAGCAAGGCATGGTGATGCATAGAAGTCACACAGACACAGTGTCAGAACCACACAGACACACAGTGTCAGAGAGCAAAAGCCTTCGCTTAGTTCTTTGTTTTGTTTTGTTTTTGTTTTTTGGATTTGGTTTTTTTCGAGATAGGGTTTCTCTGTAGAGCCCTGGCTATCCTGGAACTCACTCTGTACACCATGCTGGCCTCGAACTCAGAAATCCGCCTACCTCTGCCTGCCAGAGTGCTGGGATTACAGGCGTGCACCACCACCGCCCGGACTGCGCTAAATTCTAACTCCGCCATTCACACCAGCCCTGAAGCTTTGGGACAGATTGCTTAACCTGGCTTACAGTTTCCTAATTTGTAAAACTCAAATCATCATCATGCCTTGCTAGGTTATAGTGAGAATTTGAGAGGGAAAAATGCAAAAACACCCGGTACACAGTAGTCAGGAAATATTAGGTCCTAATCATTTGGGCATTGGGTCCCCAGGACCTGAAATTACAGAGTTGTGAGCCACTGCCTACAGTCATGTGGCTGCTAGAACTCGAACCTTGGAGTTCTGGAACAACAGCCCACACTCTGAACCAGCTCCAATAATTTCATTTTTTAAAAAAGCTAAAAATATACTCCTCTAAACACTGTTAAATATACTACATAAGACAATCTGACATGTGTTTAGTAACATGTGAAATTCACCTGGAAATAAACAAAGAATCTTAATAAGGAAAAGAGAAATTGGAAGACAAGTGACTAAAGCCACTCGGTCATTTAGCCAACCGTGCAGACGGTTGAGACACAGAGTATGAGACACAGAGATGCCTGAATGTGTACAGAGAGATAAAGTAGCTCAAACGATGCTAATAATAAATGAGCAGATGAATCCACCGCACACCAACACACTCTCCTAATAAAATACAGCTCTGCACGCTAACACCACTTCACACGCCTCTTCTGTGTAATCAACTTCCAAGGACTGGACTATGGGTAATCTTTATCAGTAACAACTCCTTAAGAGACATATTCTATGTATCACATATTTGAATGGACACCATTTTCCCAAGTAGACCCCTGTGTTTTCTGATTACAATGTAACTAACACGCATGTTTAGGGTGCACATAAATGATAGACAATAGAGTCAAACCAGCATAAAATGGTCACATTTGACTCAGAAGTATCGCTACTAAGAAAGGGAAACAGAAGCCTCCATTACCAGACTGGGACGACATATCCTGGTTAACTAATGAGCCAATCTTCAACTACTTATGTTTTCCTTTCATTTGCTTTCTAAACCGTCAAGGACCTACTGAGTGCTGCTCTCACGCAATGAAGTAAACATAATCTATGAAGCTAGAGAAGCATTTTCTAACTTGAAACTTAAAGCATAACCCATAACATATATATGAAATATAGTATGTAAAATATTATATATGTATATAAAAAAATATATATATATGTAGAGGGCTAATATGCAAAATATATAAAGAACTAAAGAAGTTAGAGAGAACCAAATAACCCTATTTAAAAAATGGGTAACAGAGCTGAACAGAGAATTCTCAACTGAGGAAACATGGAACAGCTGAGAAGCACCTAAAGAAATGTTCAACATTCTTAGTCATCAGGGAAATGCAAAGCAAACCAACCCTGAGATTCCACCTCACATCAGTCAGAATGGCTAAGATCAAAAAACTCAGGTGTCAGCAGACGCTGGAGAGGATGTGGAGAAAGGATTCCGCCATTGCTGGTGGGGTTGCAAGCTGGTACAACTACTCTGGAAATCAGTCTGGTGGTTCCTCAGAAAACTGGACATAGTACTACCTGAGGACCCAGCTATACCACTCCTGGTCATATACCCAGAAGAGCTCCAACATGTAATAAGGACACATGCGCCACTGTGTTCATAGCAGCCATATTTATAATAGCCAGAAGCTAGAAGCAACCCAGATGTCCCTCAACAGAGGACACAGAAAATGTGGTACATTTACACAGTGGAATATTACTCGGCTATTAAAAACAATGACTTCATGAAATTCGCAGGCAAATGAATGGAACTAGAAAATATTATCCTAATTGAGGTAACCCAATCACAAAAGAACACACATGGTACTCACTGACAAGTGGATATTAGCCCAAAAGTTCGGAATACCCAAGATTCAATTCACGAACCAAATGAAGCTCAAGAGGAAGGAATATCAAAGTGCATGCTTCAGTGCTTCTTAGAATGGGGAACAAAATACTCACAAGAGGAAGTCTGGAGAGTCTGAACTCTTGACAATGGAGACCTGAGCATTAGCACACACCCATGTGAGCACCCCTCACCCCGACCGACCGTGGAAGCGACAGGCTCAGCTGCCCACACCCATCTACGCTGCCTTTATGGACTAAGGGCTGTAACTCTGACTGTGAGTCAGGCTAACTAACTAACTAACCCTCTGCTAAGCTGACTCTCTCAGAGTATTTCATCCCAGCAACAAAGACAAAACAGAGACACTGCGTTCAGAGGACACCCCAACACGTGGGAGGCTGAGGCAGTGGGACCACTTCAAGTTCACGAACAGCCTGGGCCAGAGTGAGATCAAGCATTATAGAGACCAATCTTAGCACATCCGGTGATGAGAACGCACTGGTCAATTTTTGGAAAGGCCTAAGAGTTCTTAATTCTACGTGTTGGCAGGACAGTGGTGGTGGTAGGGGGTTAAAACCAAATGCCTGAAAATTCACTTTTCTTCTTAATATCAAAGCCAACTTACTGCACATGACCTATGACCTTGAAATTTCTTTTATTAGAGGATCTTCAAAGATTTACTAGATTTGTTCATTAATTGAACTCACAATATAAGGTAATCCACAGTTTTATCAAATTTTGATTCATTAAAGACAAGAGAGCAGTTTCACTAGTTAATGAAAGAGAAATTAAACTATACAGGTTAAAACAGCACTGGTGGGCGGCACCATGACATCATCCCTGGACCACACGATCCAGGCATGGGAATCTGAAAGACAGAACACTGACTCGCAAAATCCAAGTTTGGGCCACCGAGTCTTAATTTTCAGGTAAATTATTACTAAAAAGTTTTTGGTTATCCTAGAGAAACAAATCTGAGGTCTTTAATTCATCCTCTCTAGTTCTACCTAGAAATACCTGAACTACAAGTCCAATTTCTTTAAAAAGGAGGAGGAGGAGAAGAGAGGGAAGAAGAGGGAGAAGAAGAAGAAAATGAATCAACTTCATACAATTTTCTGAAATCAAAATAAGAGATACATGTTATAGACTATCAGTGCACAGCTATCATATTACATGCAAATGGTAATTATTGCTGTTTTTATAAAACAAGAGTCTGCCTTTTTGTTTTTCCTTTTTCTATCTGAGCTAGGCTCTAACTATGTAGCTAAAGCTGACCTAAAATTCACAATCCCCCTGCCTCAGCCTTCCCAGTGCTGGTAATACAGACATGCGCCTCTGTGCCCACTTGAATGCAACCTCAGACACATAAGTGTTAAGTTTTCATGTTTGTAACAAACATGAAATAACAGAGAAATACAGCAGAATTCAGCTCTGCCTGGAGTGACAAACAACACCTCAGACTATCTGAATGTCACCAAGACAACTGGCTTAATAAACTACTGCACATGCAGAGCAGGACGTCCTGCAATGACTTAAGATGTCACAGACAAACATGAAAAAATGTTTAAGCAATACAATGTCTTGGGCCATAAAGAAAACTGGGATTCTTATAGGGAAACAGATACAACTGCAGATACCACATTAACTGAACTAAGCCAGTCTCAGAAATGCCAGTATGGCTTCCCTCCTGTAGTTGCTATACATTGTGTATACCAGTGTGCACATATACACACAGACACATTAAATCACGACATGTGGCACGAGTAGAAGTAAACCTGTCTAGGGAAACAAAGGACATTAACCGGAGGGTAGGGGAGGGCAGACGGGTCAAAGGAAGGTAGGCAGGAATGGAGAGGGAACTCAGTATACAACACATCCTTGTGTGAAAACTTTTTAGTTTTTTTGTTTTATTTTATTTATTATATGTAAGTACACTGTAACTGTGTTCAGACACTCCAGAAGAGGGCATCAGAATTCATTATAGATGGTTGTAAGCCACCATGTGGTTGCTGGGATTTGAACTCAGGACCTCTGGAAGAGCAATCAGTGCTCTTAACCACTGAGCCATCTCTCCAGCCCGTGTGAAAACTTTGTAAGAGTAAGGTTCTAATAGGTTTAGAACCATGAAGGTCTCCCTCAGAGATCAATCATCAGGCCCTGTTTTAGACCTCACTGGATTCTGTTTTCCTTGTTATGAAGTTCATCATATTTTGAAATAATAAATTCTCATGTTTTTTTTCCTTACATTAGATAGTAAGTTTCATGAGAATAGAAATACAGTGTATCTGTGTAAATACACAAATTGAGAGGGTGAGTGCACCATTTTTTGAGATGTGCTGGTTGGTCAGCTGGCTGGCTGGTCGGCTGGCTAGCTGATTGTTTTTGCCAACTTGACACAGACTGGGTTCATGTGGGAAGAAGGAACCTCAACTGAAGTAGTGCCTCTATCAGACTGGCCTGGAGGCAAGTCTGTGTGGAATTTCTTCATCAGTGGTTGATGTGGAAGGGCCAGGCCCACACCCTGAGTTGTACAGATCATAAGCTGAGCAAGCCAGTAAGCAGCGCTCCTCCATGGTCTCTGACTCTGCTCCTGCCTCCGGTCCCCTGTCTCAACTTCCCCTGATCACGGACTATAATTTGTTAAACCCTTTCTTTTCTGTGGTGCTTTCGGTCATGGTGTTTTATCACAGCAACAGAAAGCAAATGCGGACAACAGGAAATCAAAACATAAAACAGAACCACAAACCGAGAGACAGAAGGGGGAGAGGTTCTATAATGCATGCTTCAGTGACATGAGAGAGGTTCTATAATGCATGCTTCAATGACATGAGTTCTGTAACAAGCTAAAAATAGAAGCTGGAAATACAGTTTGCCAGCCACACACACTAGCAAATGAATCTCTTCCATTAGATTAGTATTTGGAGAACTATCTTCACCAGAAGAAAATAATGAAGAAGTGTGACAAAAACGAAGGCGACAATGCTGTCTTCTTTCTAAGAAGAAATCAAGGGGAGAAAGCTTTCTTCGGACCAGAGTCCCCTCTTCCAGGTTGTAGTGATGAGCACACATCTTAAACTCAGCTTGCTGTTAAGAGCTCCAGTATTTATACCCGCACACGGTGTGTTTTGAGCAAATCTACCTCCACCCCTGATCTCCGGTCTCACTGCTTTCCCTTCACAACTTCACGCGCCTTTTCTTCTTTTTTAAGTTTAATTCCCACCAGATCCATTTATTGCTACCTGTTTGTACATGGGTATGGGATCACCTACTAGAATATGGGTGGCGTCTCAGAGCCAGAATCCCAGAGAAAAATAGACTTCTTCCCCTAGCATGGAGGATGGCTCCTCAGGAGTGGGACTTCTGAGCCCTCTCTCGATCCAACCTGTTCTGAGACCCTGACTAGCTTGATCCTGTGCAGGTCCTGCGCGTGCGGTCACAGCCAACACAAGTTTCACATGTTATCTGCGGATGTTGACTACCTCTGGCTTTTAGGGTCTTTTTGTTTGTTTGTTTGTTTGTTTGTTTGGATTTGGTTATTTCGAGACAGGGTTTCTCTGTGTAGCCCTGGCTGTCCTGGAACTCACTCTGTAGACCAGGCTGGCCTCGAACTCAGAAATCCGCCTGCCTCTGCCTCCCAGAGTGCTGGGATTACAGGCGTGGGCCACCACTGCCAGGTGGCTTTCAGTTTTTCTGCCCATCCTTTCTGAGATGGTTACTGAACCTCAGGGATAGGATACAGATGTCCCACTTAAAGCTGAGAACTCTGGTCTCTCTATTCTCTGGATATAAACCAGTTGTGGGTCTCTGTGTCAGTTGCTATCTACTGTAAAAAGCAGCACCTTTGATGAGGGTTGAAAGAAGCCTGCATAATAGGATGTCCAGTTAGCAGAATGAGAATACTCAGTTCTCCCCAGGGTCTATGACTTACCCAGCCACAGTGAACAGTCCCAGGCAGGGACTCTGTTTTGTGGTGCGGGCTGAAAACCCAATGAACAGGTGCTTGGTGACTTCCAGAACACATGTGCCTCTGCTGTACCTGTGCACATACTGTATTAAGGCCAGTCATTTTTGTAGCTCACAAGGTTCTCAGCTCAGTAAGACTGTTGGTAACTTTTCTCTCCTGTAGCATTTGTAGCTCTAAGAAGGCCAGCCAGTGGAGGTGACACTTTTAGGTCAGTATTGGCTTGATTTCTCCATGTCTAGGGTGTCTTCAGCAATAGGGTCTAAACATCAAGTTTTGGATGGTGACCAAGAGCAAAGGCAGTAACCGCCTGCAATGCCGGGGATCTGCAGACCCCGCTGACCAACAACTGACCTAAACTTGGTGCTGGCTTTGTACTGAGCAGCATACAACATCTAGGAGAGGCTTTGTCCCCTCGTTATCAAAGTTAATCACTACCTGTGGTACAGCTAAGTCTTAAGCAAATCGCTTACAGCGTCTCTTGGCCACATGTGATTTAAGAACTAGATCAGATGGGACCTAGCATTACCTTTTTTAGCATGTAATCTTCTGTGCCATACGTTTGCTATTTGGACAAAAAAAAAAAAAAAGTTATCTCTTTAAATAGGGAGAAGTTGTCGTCTACAGACCTACAAGAAATGATCTTTTAGGTCTTCAAAACCTAAGAGCAAACTTGGGCTTCGATGAGGCACTGACTGGAAACCCTTGCTCCTTTACTGTGAGACACACGAAACACATGCAAAAGGATCTGCTTGCTACTGAAAGCACTGAAGAGCGTTGTCGGCACCAAGAATTTACCTGCTAATAATCTGCATTTCTTTCCTAAAATTTTCTAAAGCACGAAGACCCAGAGACTAATTTTAAAATCTAAAAACTAGGAAGTTCACAAAAGCAAGTCTCCATGAAACTCTCCAAACATCAGGAACATTTTTAAAAATAAAACACACAAGTTAGTATCACTGAGAAAAACTCTCCATAACTATCCTTTAAAAATAAGTGCTGGCCCTCATGGGGGCTTCAGTTTCAGGGGATCTGACACCTTCATCTGGCCTCCGTGGACACTGCACACATGTGATACACAGATGTACATACAGGCCAAACGTCTGCACTTTAAAAACCTTATAAACATTTAAAAACTTTTTTTTAAACATGCTGAACATAATACCACACACCTTCAATCCCAGCACTCGGGAGGCAGAGGCAGGCCGTCTCTAAGATTTGGAGGCCACTGTGACCGACAGAGTTTCGGGGTAGCCAGGGCTACTTAATGACACCCTGACTCCAAGGGGGGATAACAAATCATCCTCCTACTCTCTCAAAAACTACAAACTTTTGAATACAGTCAAAAGGGAGAGAAAGTTGAAGATAGAAAACACAGTCGTCCCTTCTATATTAAGATGAAAAAAAAATCTTTGTGTTTAAAGAATGCTAAACCAAACCCTATAAGCACAAGAAAATCTGGTGTTGTTGTTGTCGTCGTTGTTGTTTGATTTCTTTTATGTTAGCAGTTGCAGTTGGGATTCTCCAGCTGGGAATGTTTGGCATTCCCAAATATTCACATCACAACACCTCAAGTCCAAGCCCGACCTGGACCATGACTTCTTTCCGGCTCAGCCTAACACTGCAACAATGGCCCACATGTCACAGGTTCACAGCAACGTTTTTGCCAAAATGAACAGTTCTTTTTACAGCATTTTACAATGACACGGGATGACAATGAGTGTCCTGTCAAATTAAATGTAACCCTCTAGTCTACTATAACGTGCTTGTTTAGAAGAAAACATTGTTTCAAATGTGAAGAGTCATCTTTGTACAGGACACACTGCCTACCTTTCTAAATGTATTGCCCTCCACATTCCTGACAACACAACATCAGGCAAGCGTTTGCCAAAGCAGGAGGTGCACGTTCAGCCACAGTTTTCCCTTCATCTGAAGCAGTATGACACAAACACTACAGTTTCCTTATAGGCTGTCAACATGACAATTGTCCCTTCTTTGAGTAACACCTACTATGTGCAGAGCACTGTTGACAGCAGAGATAATGGTAAAGCATTCAGGTAAAGCATGGGGAGGCGTAGGCAGGAATGTCAGAGGGTTGAGCCACGGAGAAGAAAGAAGCAGGAGACGCTTGAACCTTGTTGTTGTGGAATTTTTAGCCTTAACAAATGCCACAAGTATTAGAAACAATTAGATGATACTATTCCTATAAGTATAATGAACACTAATACCATAATTAACATATATGCTCCACTAATATATAGAGATCTGATCTACTGCCGAGCACACTGGCCCATGCCTATATTCTCAACACTTGGTAGATGGCAGGAGGGTCAGGAGTTCAAGGATAGCCTGCCCTCAAAGCAAGTCTGCTGCCATCTTATACAACATGTAATCCTGTCTCACAGAGACCTGAGGAACTATCAGAGAATAAGAGTGGCTTCCCCGAGGGCCTTAACACTGAAGGAAGAGTGCTAGAAGAGAGAGAGAATTTGGCAAGGAGGGAGGAAGATGGCTACCAATGGCGAACTGAGCATATAGGGGCTGTGGAGTAGAAGGAAACATGTTAAAGGCGTTGAAAGAAAGCCAGTCCATGTGACTCATGAGGCTCTGTGGCTGCGGGTACATCAGCGAGGAAGTTACCACACTTGTTCAGTTCAGATGAGGGCTGAGCCCAGGAGACTTCTAGTAAAGCCAAGAGATCAGAAGACACATTTGAAGAACACTTAGGAATGAATTAGTGCGGCACTAACCAGTGGCTCATTTAGTAGTTTTAAAGATGACAGATCTTGACTTTTTTTTATGTGCATTGGTGTTTTGCCTGCATGTGTGCCTGTGTGGGAGTGTTGGATTTTCTGGAACTGGTATTTCAGACAGTTGGAAGCCGTAGTGGGGGTGCCAGGAATCGAACTTGGGACCTGTGTAAGAACAGCCAGTGCTCTTAACCACCAAGCCATCTCTCCAGCCCTAGAGGTCTACTGCAACACGTTTCTCTAACAGCAGCAACATCTTAGCAAGTTCGGTTTTCAGAAGTGTGCCAAAGAGCTGTGACCAAGATTACAGTGAAACCAAGCATGTATTTAAAAAATAATTATATATTAGAGCTCCCACCTCCCAACTGTCAGACAAGATTACCAGCATTTTCAAGGTACATATTTATGATGTCACACTGTATCCTTCATTTTTGACTTTGTACTTCTGTAAAAATATGATTTTGAGAATTATTATGTGTCAAATAACTTCCCAACATAAGTTTAAAGAATAACATTTGTATCAGGAATATCACAGTATACCTGAGAATTTAGCCACTGTATCTTTAAGATGCTACAGTATCAGAAGATGACTTCATGACATGGTATCACAGCCCTGGTAACCTGAGATATCAGTGTTGGTCTGGGGGCACAGCTCAGTGAGGGGTACTTAGCTAGCAATGCAAAACAACTAGTTCAATCCTTAGTGAAAAACTCAAGAAAGGGGGAAAAGAAGAAAAGGTTTAATGTTTAAGATATAGGAAAGGAACAACGACTTCTACTCAGAGGAAATGGTATCACACACACACACACACACACACACACATGTTTTGTTCTCTCGTTTGAGATGATAAAGGACCTGAAATTTCAACACACCTGTCTATTTTATGTAACTAGTATAAATAACAGATACTCTGTCTGGAAAACAACAACAAAACAAACCAGAAAAAAAAAAAAGAAGAAAGAAGAAAAGAGAAGAGAAGACGAGGGATAAAAACCTTCTTACTAATGAATTATAATGTCTGCTAATCCTAAGCTGTTAGTAACAATGTCATGTGTGCACTGATGGGCAATGTGTGTGGTCGCCTATGGTCACCAGGTCTTAACACTGTCAACATGGCTCTCAGGCAAGAAGGAATCCTGGGAGTGTCTAATACAGCTTCTATGAAAACAGCAAAGGCTTACGTAAAGACGGCATGTACCTGACTTCTAGGAGACAGGGATTCAAACTCTTGTAACACGACGGAGCCCAGCCCAGTTCCCAGGCCCTTTCCATGCTTATAAGCACAAGAACCAAAAACAAACAAATAAACAAACAAAAAACAAAACTTTGGTTGTTGTTTGTTTAAATTTTCTTGTGGTTTGAATGAGAACAGTCCCCACATGCATATGTGCACACATGTTCGAGTGCTTGGTCCCAGCTGGTAGAACTGTTTGGAAAGGATTAAAAGGTGTGTCACTGGGGTGGGCTGGAAGGTTTCAAAAGCCCATGCCATCTCAGCTAAGATCTCTCTTTCTCTCCCTTGTGCTTGTGGATAAGATGTAAACTCTCACTGCCGTGCTCCACACCATGATGGTCAAAGACTCATCCTCTGAAACAATAAGGAGGCTCTCTATACACTCTTCTGTAAGCAGTCTTGGTGTTTGTCAAAGGAATAGAAAAGTAACTATGACAAATCTATGTATGGATCAAAAGATAAGTTCTTGAATACATCTTAATTCCTAACAAAATAACCAAAAAAATTAGATAAGCAAGTATTTTTTAAATGTGTTTCATTATATATTTAGACACATACCCCATACCACAAGAGACCATCTAGACTCACAAATAAACACGGCATATTAGACTAAAGACTACTTTTATAATTTAAGAATGTAAGTTTAAAGAATACAAAACTATCTTGAGAAGGCATGCAGCCTGAAAGGCACAAATAAAGGCAGGAAAATGGATTCAGTTTGTCTCAGGTAAGTCGAAACGAAGCATGCAAAGATGTGAACACATGACTTGTGACTGTTATCTATAGGAGCCTAAGGTTTTCTGTAGGGAGAGCTTGGACAATACTGTCCTTAACTGCCTAAACCCAAGTGCCCCCCCTCCACCGGAGCTCCCCACAGCCTGCCCAAGCCCAGGCAAATGAGCCATTCTGTTTTTATTCTCTAGACAATGTTCATAGGACAAGTAAGGTCTCCTTTAACACCCTCTTATCAATGGAAAAATATTCTTCTCTTAAGAAAGGGTTCCTGAAAACTGCCTATGGACACAACTCCTTGGGATTTACTGGCTTTCTAGAATCAGAATACTGAAGAATCAGTCAGGCTCTACCAAAAGGGAAGCCGGTTAGGTTAGGTCCCAGCTCCTCTGAACGAGCATGCTCTAGAAAAGAAATCCATCCCGGATGGACAGGGTCCTCTTTAGTTCTGCTCTAAAACCTCTGTACCACCCACTTTCCATCAAAGAAGATTCAAATCTTTTACTGCATGGTCCTTCCCCTCCTCAACAAACAGGCCAGGCCCATTAACATATCTAAATATTTTTATTTCCTTAACAAAGCCCTTGGTTCTCTTTTATATCTTGCTGGGGCTATTTCTAATTTTTAAAAAATTCTTCTTGGACAACCATCAACCTGGAAAGAAGAATGGACACTGGTCCAGGAGTCCTCCTGTCATGCGGCTGCGATCATTGGCACAGGCTACCCGTCTCCACCCACATCCTCTAGTGAAGGGGAGACTGCAATAACCAGCAACAGCTATTTCAATGGCCTCTGTGGGATTATATTCCGTTTTTTGCATACAAAGCCAGGGTGGTGTGCTCTGGAGTTGGTATTAGAGAGAAAACAGATGTGCATAGTGTCTGAGCCCCTTGACTCCTGCCCCTAAGCCTCCCCCTAAGCCCCACCCCCTCCGCCATCTTGCTACCTGTTGGCAGTGCTGGTGTTGCTGCTCCCACTGCTGTGTTTCTGTGCCCGGCTCAACCTCCGTGGGGGCTTCGAATGCTGTAGCCGGGGGCTCGGCATGGAGGGGAATGATGAGGCGTAGCCATGTTCACACTCTAAAAACAGTAAGGAAAGAAAAGGCTTTAAGAAGAACATAGAATGTAGACACCCAAACGCACAGACCCACAGGTCCCAAGTCCTCGGAGTGACACATTTTTTTTTAAGTAGAAAAGATAAAACGTCCCTCCCTACTCTCTCGTAAGAAGATAAAAATCCCACTGTTTAGCCATAAACATCCCTTTAATCCTAGCACCCAGAAGGCTGAGACAAGACCCGAAGTCCAGGGCCAGCCTGGGTTACACGGTAAGACCCTACCCTACGGGGAAAAACCCCATTCAATGTCTGGACATTTATCTGGTGACATACACAACCCACACAGAGTATATTGATAACTCTTCTAAACCAAATTTCTCCCTCCTCTCCAAAACCCTTTCCTCCAAGAATTCTTTAAGGTTTAATCTTTTTGCATGTACATAAGTGTTCAGAAGTATGTATGCGCACCATATGCACGCATGTTTTCTGGGAAGCCAGAAGAAACGACGGATCTCCTGGAACTAGAGCCGCAGATTGCAAAGAACAGCCCAACATGGTTGCTGGGAACTCACTCTGGGTCTCCAAAAACAGTAGCAAGGGCTCTTAATGGCCGAGCCATCTCTTCAGCACCAAGAATTGTTTTCTAAAATCCTAATTTCTACCACCAGTTACCCACCCATTCACTCTAAAAGATTTCACTTGCCTTAAAGAAAATCCCCCCAGCCAGGTGGTGGTGGTGCTTGCCTTTGATCCCTGCGCTTCAGAGGCAGGTGATCTGGGTTCGAATCCAGCTTAGTCTGGAGATAAAGTTTCAGGACAGTCAAGGCTTCACAGAGAAACCTTGTCCTGAAAACCAAAACCAACCAACCAAACCAAACCAAACAGAAAACCCCTGGTTTAACCACAGTCACCTCTTCCATGCGTCTGTAGCCTGCACAGTTTTGCATGCCCTAGCTCTTCAGATCTCGACGTCTCGGGAAGGACCTCCTCCTCTCTCCGGACAGCATCACTCAGGCCCTTTCACACCCCACTCCCTTCCTCAGCCTCCCTCTCCACCTCCAAGGCATTCCCTTCTCACTGCACTTCGGGCGCTCACAATAGCAGGGTGCCCCTCCCGCAGCTCTTCAGCAGGCATTACTCCCACCCCACTCCTCCCCCCCCCCCCCCCCCGCTTGCACAGGCACCGCCTCCTGCGCCCACACCTCCCCAGCTCCCAACCCCTTAAGTCTCCAGTGCAGTCTCAAGTTGCAAGAGCTCTGGGTCCAGCGCCCTCTGCCCTCTCCTCGGGTCCGCTCAGCAGCTGCCACTGCGCGACTGGAGAGTCCTTCCCTTGCAGTCCAGACCCACCGGTCCTCCCCTAGAGCCCCCTCTCCTCTGCCCAAGCTCCCGATCACACCTCACGCACACATGCACACACGCACACACGCCTGCCGTCGCTCGCGAGCTTCTTGCACGCCTCCACTCCGGAACTCACCTGCACTCCTGAGCAAAGCCCCCTCCCGGCGCACCCACCTCTCCAACCGCGCGTGGACTTCCACGCGCGTGCACCACTCACACGCGCGCACTTGTCTTCCCACACGCGCGTGCTCCTCTTGCCGCGCGCGGGGGCGCGCTTCACCCTCACCGGTGCACGCACTTCCACACACACGCGCACCTCCCATAGCCAAACGCGCCGCACTCCCCGCGCGGAGCCCGAGGCGGCGGTCGAAGCGACGGAGTCCAGCCGTTACCTCGCTCCCTGCGCTCCAAAAACTCCGCGGCCTCCAGCAGGCGCTGCACGTTGATCATCCGCACCCGCTCCATTGGCTCCGCGCTCCCGCCCCCGGCCGACAGGAGGCGCCACAGACGGCTACAGTCCCACGACGACCCCGGACATGTGCGGCGGGCGGGCGGGCTAGCTCGGCCCCGGCTCGGCGCGCTCTCCGCCGCCCTAGCCGTGCCCGCCGCGCCCGCCGCGCCGCCTGCAGCCCGCGCGCGGTTTGTTTACTTCTCCGCGCGAGCACGGGGGAGGGACCGGAGCAGCGGCAAGACACGCCCCCGCCCGCCCCTTCCGCTGTCCCCTGGGAAATGTAGTCCCGCCCCCGCCGGCGCACGTCGGGTGTCGAGGGACGGGGGGCCTGCCTCAGTACGCCTGCGCATGGAGGACTCCGCGATGGCCTCTGGGAGATGTAGTCTTTCCTTGCCTTTCTTTTCCTGGTTCCGAGGATGGAAAAACTAAAAATTTACATGAGTTTGCTTCTGAGGAAAAGACTTGGGTCTGCTTCCAAGGAGACTCATTTCTTAAATGATGCTCCGGGCCTAGAGTCCTCTATTGCTTTCTTGTGGAACTTCAGTGCCTCGGTTCCCTCACCCTCTAAAAGAGGAAAAGTAACATCTCCAAGGACAGGGCCCCAGAAGCAAACATCGCTGTTCAGAAACATGAGATCATTTAATGAGAGCCAGAGAGGACGTCCATTTGGTCCTTTCCTCAGTTTCGACACTGACAAAAGGTTCTTCTAAACCCTTTTTCTTTTTGCACTGTATTCTTCCCCGGTGTCTCATTAGTGTTTTTATACAGAAAGCCCGTTCTAATGGTACAAGGAAAGGACATAAAGATTTAGTATTGGATCCATACAGACCTCAGTTCAGGTCGGAGCCCTGGCCACGTGGACCCGAAGCTTCTTTTCCCTCCTATATAAGACGGATTTATTTCTTCCATGTATGCACGGTGTTGAGGCCAGGTGAGTACCAGGCACTGAACCAGACTTTATATATATGGCACTGAGAGAAATAGGCATGGGCCTTCCTTGTTCCCAGGAAACACACATTTAGTAAGCTTCATTGTGAAGTCTAAAAGAAATAGTCCCATCACTCAACTAGCAGGGCACACGAACAAGCAGCCACTCACAGCTCTCAGTCACCACCCTCTTCCCATTTCCTGTGTCCCTGATCTAACTGATGTCTTTCTTTCTTTCTTTCCTCCTCCTCCTCCTTCTTCTTCTTCTTTTTGTTTTGTTTTTCAAGTCAGGGTTTCTCTGTGTAGCCCTGGCTGTCCTGGAACTCACTCGGTAGACCAAGCTGGCCTCGAACTCAGAAATCCGTCTGCCTCTGCCTCTCGTGTGCTGGGATCAAAGGCATGCGCCACCACTGCCCAGCCTCTAATGGATGTCTTAACGTTGGACTTGATGGTTCCTTTTTGGAGCTGGGTTCTGTTCCTTGCATTGTTGAATGCTCTCCAGTGTCCCTGTCCTCCACCCACTAGATGCCAGTAGCACACCACCACCCTTGGGCATGACAAACAAAATACCTCCAGGTATTGCCACACACCCCCTGGGACAGACACAAAAGCACTGCTGGCTGAGAACTTTCTGGGGGAAGGAAACACAAGATGGCTGGAGGCACTGCCCGATCTAGGAGCAAACTGGGAGCTGTGGAAACTAGCCACGACCTGTCTGTCTCACTCTGATTCTGTTGACCTGCTGGGGGACCGTCCAAGATGGCAGAGCTCTTGGTGAGGAGACAGTGTCCCTTTCCTGTAGTCATGTTATTGGCTACTGCAGTATCTCCAGTGAGGTCCCAGGCTGTGAAATTCTGCCAGCCCTTTTAAATATTACACTTGGCACAACATTTAAGAAATGGATGTTCATCGGGTTCAGGGAGACCCCAAAGGAGAAGTTAAGTATTCACAGGCCACAGTGGGGTTGGGGGACTTTTCTAGACTTTGAAGAAGGGACTGTGCTTTTTTTTAGCTGTTGGCTAGGCCATGTGGGTTTCCCCATTGTGTACTGGTGACAACCACCCCATCCCAGCGAAGGACATTAATGGATAGAGATAGGAAGAAATTCTGTCTCTGACCCCCCCCCCTCCCGCCCCGTTTTCTATTATTCACTCTGCCAGGTATGACGGCTCACACCCTTAATCCCAGCACTCAGAAGGCACACACGGGCAGTTTTCTCTGAGTTTTGGTCTCTATGGTGAGCTCCAGGACAGCTAGAATTACATAGAAAGACCCTGTCCCAGAAAACAAAAACAAAAGGCTAACATCAGTCAGATCACCTGTTATAGTTGAAAATAAAATCTATAAGGTTAAGAGCCAGGTGTGTTGGTGCAAGCCTTTAATTCCAGCACTTTCAGGAGACAGACAGACAGACCTCTGTGAGTTCAAGACCAGCCTGGTCCACACACTGAATTAGTGAGTTCCAGGTCAGTCGGGGCTGTACTGTGAGACCCTGTCTGGGTCAGGAAGAAGGAAGAATGGACAGATTATGAGTCTAAAAATTCACTTTACCATGGGCAGAGTTTCTTAAAAGTATTCTATTTCAAATTCCAAGGGCTCTGGGAATGTAAGTCACTTTCATAGCTCCTGAGAGTCTAAAGCACCCACTGACAGGTAAACCCTGTGTGGCACGCAATGGAGATATGATGCAAAACCTGAAAACATTCGTGAATTGAACATGTGCCTGGTTTTGTTGATTATATTATAGAGCCAAATGGAAGGTCAGCAAATAAAAGGCGGGTGAGGTGTCACAGCTGACCCCACAAGTCACCAAGAGGCCACCTGCCCATGAGGAAAGGCACTGGCCTGGTGATAGTGAGCTGATACATGTACACACACACACACACACACACACCAAGCTCTGCCTTAGCCAAGGGGCAGCCATGGCTTTTCTTCAGATGAAGCCAATTTGCACTACAAAGATGGTTGGGAAAACAGGAAAGCCAAGAGTTTCATGTCTATAGATTCAAGACCTCGGACGTTCCTAGTGTCTGGTTCCACCCTCTCAGTAAAGAAAGTCAGTCTCTCTGTCTCTGTCTCTCTCTGTCTCATTGTCTCTCTCTTTCTCTCCCCTCTACCCCCCCCCCCCCCCATCTGTCTCTGAAGTAGCAGGCCACGGAACTCCTAGGGTCCTTTCTGTCCCTTCAATCGCTAGTTCACTTTAGCCGATGGAAATTTCCAAGCGATGTACTGCAAATGCACACATGGAGGCTGATTAGCATATCGTTCTGCATGCAGACAGGTGATCCGGAGAAAGGAGGCAAAGTCGAGTTCAGTCATAAGCCCGGCGTCATTGTTAGGGACACCAGGGTGGTTCGGGTTCCGAATTTCCAAAGTGCTTACCGCGTAGGCACAGCCTTCAGCAATAATATCTTAAGGCTTTCAGACAACCAAGGTTTGGACAAGGGAGCATGAGTTCCGAGGTCCTAGAAATCAACTGTATTAACAGTTATCCATTTTTCCACCCTCACCCCGCTCCCACATGAAGACAGCAGCCTCCCTTCCCCTCCTCTTCCTCCAGGGCCCAGAAACGTGAAGAGCCACGGAAAACCTTGGCTCTGCCTGGTGAGTCAGCCTTGTCTAACTTTGTGCGTAAGCTCTCAAGTCAGCGGCAGCGGGAGCGGGAGCTGCGGGGCTGTGTGCAGCTGAGATAAATTTGGGTCTAAAGGGATGACGTAATGCTAAACCCGAGAGGTGGCGGCCGTCTCCCAGGGCTCCAGTCGCCAGGGCTGCCGGCCGACTTCCCAACCACATGGAAACGCACCAAGCGACCCAGGTGCCCAGGCTGGGGAGACAGGGAGAGGGCAGGGAGGGGAGAGCGGCAGAGGAGGCGGTGGGTAATCCCAGATCGCTGAATCTGGAAGTTTGTTGTTTTTAACTCCAGTTTTTCTAGTGAGCTCAGACCACTGGCAAAGGCTCAACCGGCTACACTTGACTTCAATGCCGACCCATCTCTTGCCTTAGAAAGGGGCTTTAATATATATATTAATTATAATAATATATATTAATTTACATTTCGGTCGCTGCCCCTCCTCCTATTCCTCCTCTCCCTTGCCTCTGCGAGCTTTTTACATTTTATTAAATGGCCCTTATTACAGCTATTGCCGTGATTATAATGGTGAACTAAACTCTGAAATGCCCCCTTCCTCCTGGGTTTTTGTTTGGTTGGTTTTGTTTTGTGGGGTTTTGTGTGTTTTGTGTTTGTTTGTTTTGCATATACGTGGATCTAAGAAGTCTGCATTGCAGGATTCAGTTAATGTGCGCTGCTAAGTGGTTCTCCGTCTCACCCCGGAGAACACCTGAACCCCAGACCTGGTGGGGGACCCCAAGGGGTCCGTGAGGTGGTGAGGAACTCAAAGGGGTTCTGCTAGAGTGGTGCCCAGTGAATGTTGCCCCAAAATGTTTCATAGTTTGTGTTGTGGGCGTTTCTATCCTTAAGCTGACTTCTCAGTGCAAGTGCCCATCTTTCTCGGTTCAGAGAAGTATGCCCACATACCAAAGCCACAGTTGGCACACAACTGGGCAAAGGATTGGCACCTAGGCCTAAAGCTGCATGTACGCTATCTTCTCATCTCTAGAATTTTCTCTTCTGAATGACTCATTTAAAAGAAAGGAAAAATGGATGATAGACAGACAGACAGACACACACACACACATACACACACACACACACACACACACCAAAGTGTAGCTATGGACCCATGGGGCCCCAACCTCAATGCTTTAAATGTCCTGATTAAGTTACATTCTTAAAGGGTCCCAAGGCATCCCAAATCTGCCTTTTCTGTTCAAGGTTCATTTTTCCCCTAAAGAAAGGTGAGTCTGCCAGGTTTTCTCAGGCGGCGGGGACCACGAGCCTCAGACCCATCCTCGGGGTCCCTCTAAGGGAGCAGCTCCAACCCCCAGGTCTCGGCTGCTGCACAACACAGCTGCTCCTTTGGAATGCCTCCTGAGGCCTTTGACGCTGGTGTCACAGAATCCTCCCTGTAGCTTGTTTTCATAGTCACTTATACTGGAAGATCTCATGATGTCAGCCACGCCTGTGCACAGGAGCTGGTCAGCCGGGAGCTGTTATTTTTCCAAAGCCTTGCCCAAACCTACACATTTATATTTTGTTTAGGATTTTTCACCTATATTCAAGATCAGGAATTAACTAGGAAAGGCTGGGGTTGGCTCAGCTTGGGGATAAAAAGCCTGCTTCGCTGTCCCCCAAGATCCCGGGTTCAATCCCCAACACCACAAAAATAAACTGTCATTTTTGTTTATTTTTAAGGCAGAGTCTAATGTAGCCCAGGCTGGCCTCAAACTCACTATGCAACCAAGGATGACCTTGAACACCCTGTTCCTCTGGCCTCTACCTCCAGAAGTTCTGGGACAGCAGCCACCCTCCCAGCTAATTTTCTTTCTTCTTGCTTTTTTTTTTAGCTATTTGGCTGTCGCATTTATCAGGGTTTGCTAGTGCAAAGAACCTTTGGTTTCTTTTAAAGATTTATTTATTTTATGCATATGAGTACACTGTAGCTGTACAGATGATTGTGAACCATCAAGTGGTTGCAGGGATTTGAACTCAGGACCTCTGCTCGCTCCGGCCCCACTTGCTCTGGCCCCAAGATTTATTGATTGTTATATGTAAGTACACTGTAGCTGTCTTCAGACACTCCAGAAGAGGGCATCAGATCTCATTACAGATGGTTGTGAGCCACCATGTGGCTGCTGGGATTTGAACTTAGGACCTCTGAAAGAGCAGTCAGCGCTCTTAACTGCCTGACTCCAGCCCAAGAACCTTTTTTAAAAAAAATTATTTGTGTGTGTGTGTGTGTGTGTGTGTGTGCATGCTGTACACAGGCGTCTGAATGCACCCCCATTCAGAGGTTAGAGGAGGACCTTGGGTATTCTGCCCTGTCATTTTCTGCCACATCTTCCTGAGACAAGGTCTCCCACTGAAGTTGGAGCTTGCTGGTTTCAGCCAAGCTGAGTGGCCGACAAAGACAGTAATCCTCCTGTCTCTACCTGCAGCCACTCACTCAGTACCATAGTTACAGCCACAGACGTTGGTGCGAGTGCTGGTGACAGCAGGCAGTTACCTACTGACTAAACCCCACCCCAGTTAGAAGCAACTTGACTTTAAAGCCACTAAAAATAATATATAAAATATTTTTAAAAAGAGAAGGAGCTGAGTGTCTTGGGTCACACCTTTAATTCCAGAAGGCAGAGGCAGGCAGAGCTCTGTGAATTTGAAGTCAGACTGGTCTACATAGCAGTTCCAGGCCAGAAGGGCTATGTTGTAAGGCTCCGTCCTAAACAAAAACAAACTAAACTAAAACAAAAACAAAAACAAAAACAAAAACAAAACAACAACAACAACAACAACAAAAAAAACCTGCCAGAGGCCCACCCCACTGCAAAGACAAAGGCTGGGCCTTACAGTCGGCCATGGCCCCAGGTCCCATCACACTCCTAGCCCCTTAGAGGAACTGGCCTGGAGTGGCCCTGCACCCTGCTCTCTGTTAATATCACAGCCCTTTCCTGGTGGCACAGACTGAGGAAGGCTCAAAGCAGGCCCCAGCCGCCCTGGGCACTAAGTCACATGTCTAGCCCCCCTTCTGCTTCAGGAGCAGCAGTTACAATAAAACTACAGGCTCTTATCTTGGCAGATGTGAGTGATGTCACCACATCCTCGCTTGCAGTTCCAACCTTGATTCTAAAGTGTTAGGAGTCTCCAGAGGCTACCTACCACCTTGCCACCATGTAACTGTGTGTCAGTCAGTGTTCTATTGCTGGAAAGAGACACGTGATTGTGGCAACTCTTAAGGTAAAGGGAAACACTTTACCGTAAGATTGGGGCTGGCTTACAGTTCAAAGATTTGGCCCTTATCACCCCCCTATCATCGTAGCAAGAAGCATACAGGCCGATGTGGTGCTGGAGGGACAGCCTTGAGTCCTACATCTGAATCTGTAGGCAGCATGAAGAGAGAGTGACACCAGGGGCTGGCTTGGACTGTGAAGCCTCAGAAGCCACGCCCCAGTGGCACACTTCCTCCAATAAGACCACACCTGCTCCAACAAGGTCACGCCTCCTAATCCTTTGAAGTTGTGCCACTCCCAAGGAGCCTAGTGGGCCGTTTTCATTCAGATGCATGCACCATACTGCTTCCACAGTCAGCTATTTAACCCCCAGTCTCAGATTTTTGTTTGACAGATGAGGCCCAGAAAGAGTAAAAAAAAAAAAAAAATTGCTCGAGGTCACAGGAGCAGCAACTAGATTCAAAGTCAGATCTTTGGACACCACTCCATCCCACTTCCACCCCACCCACCCAGCATATTTGGCCAGGAAAAAATCGTTAGGTCAAAAGTCTCACCTATTCCTCTAGGCGGCTTTGGGATGTGTTAGAATGGGATTCCCGTAGGCTTTAGCGAGCAGGAACCGAGGACGCTCTAAATCCTTCCATATTCTAGACTATTTTCCCCCACCATCTAACCAACAGCTCTAAGCTTTTGGTTTGTTTTATTTAGGGGCTTTCCCCCCCTCAAGCCAAGGTCTCATTATGCAGTCAAGGCTATATCCTAAAAGTTGCTATGTATCCCACCCTATCCTTAAATCCAAAATCCTCCTGCCTCAGCCTTCCTAGGGCTGGGATTCTAGCTGCGAACCAGCCCAACAAAGAGTACAACAGTGTTCCTGTTAAAAGCTAGCTCAGAAAATTCATCGTTCAGGAACTAGGTCCTAGACCTCTCGCCAAGCGCTATGCTATGTGCTGACGAGAAAGGCTTGCTCCCCGTCCCCAGGGCGCTCACCCTCTGACACACAGACTGACGACAAACAAGAAAACAGCTGCAAATCATGGTGAGCGTACTAATGCTTAAGTGATAAAGAGGCACGGAAAATGCAGATTCTGATTTAGCGGATGTGGAGTGGAGAGCGCGCAGCTAAGGCACAGGGCGGGAGCAGGGGGGGGGGGGGGAGGCAAAGGTACCCGTCCCAGAGCACCATTATACTCTGAAAACCACTGATGGAAGGAATGGCGGGGAGTTTGGGTTTTGTCCTAAACGAGGCAGGAAACAAGACTTTAAACAAGCGAGTGGCGTGAACCCAGTTACATTTCACACCACTCCTGTTTCTAGAGCTCTACTCAGGACAGGAGGAGGTTAGCCCTGTGCCGCCCGACTGGAACCATCTGGGCCACGCTGCAACAACTGGGAGGGACCCCAAGCCCATCTCAGAAATCCACTCTGCCTTTGTCCTCTGCCTTCTCAGCGGAAGCCCTTGGCGCCAAGCACCGGCCAGCCCAGTTGCCCTACAAGCTGGGGCGTCCCAGAAAGTCTCGGAGCCTAACAGGGTGTGGATCCGCGGCCCCGAAGCCCGTAGCGCCACAGGTGCCCTACTGGTCGGGTGAGTTTCTCAGAGGGTGCTTGGCAAGGTGGCTCAAGCAAGCAAGCAAAACTACCCCAGACCATCAGCCTCCCGGGAATGGCTTTTGTGTCAGCGCTGGGAAAACCCTGGAAGCTTCTGGCCGCTCCTCTCCGCCCTAGGATGCACGGGGAGAAAAGGAAGTCCCTCCAGGGAGATATCTTCCTGGAGGCCTCAGCCTGGAACTCAAACACTCCAGACTCCATTTCTTGCCTCTTGTAAGTTGGAGCTCCCCGAGGCTTCTCGCGCACCCCCAACCTCCGCCCAGGAAGAACAACGGGTTAATTCCCAGGCCCCACTGCTGCTAGCGTTTGGCCTTGGGAAAGGGAGCCAGCCTTGCTAAGCTGAAGTTCTGGGCAGCTATAAAAATGAAGGTGATTACAGCACCTGCCTGTGGGACGTTTGTGAGGACTTAATACACAGCACTTAGCATTGCACAGCACATAGTAAATGCTCAGTAAAAGGGGGGCATTAGCATCATTCCTCTGGAGAACAGGAGGGAGCCTGCACTTGTCTCTTGGGAGGGAAACTGGGTATCAGACTCCCAGGAGACAGCCGAGAACTCTGCATTGGTTTCTATTTGGCTAATACTTGAATCAGAACATGCACCTGAACTAAAGAGCAGACGGGCTTCACTGTCGGGACATGCCGTTTTAGATATTTCTTGTTGCATGAAGCGAAATTTCAAGGCTGGTAAAATTTTTTTTTATATATATGATGAGGGAAAGTGTGCAAGGCACTCAGAGTTTAAGACACTAAGAGACATGGCAGGCTGCAGGAGGTAATTGGGCAGGGACGGGGCGGGAGCGTGGGGGAAGGGAGGGAGGGTATTCTGTAGCTCTTGGCCCCTCAGAGATAAAAACAAGGAGGAAGGACACCAGCTCCCTGTTCCACCCTTGGCTAGAAGTTACATAGCCTGGGCCTGCCCTCTACTTTAATACAATGGATTGCCTATTAGAACTGCAAACCATCTTTCATTCTTGTGTCCTTGTAGCAACGATAAATATACAAAGTAAAACATTTCAGCTACTTGATAGGCCAAATCTCTCCGTTTTGATTTAAGGTTGAATTCTCCTAATCACATCCTCCCTCGGGACAGCGTGGTTATCTTTGTAATTTTCTGTGCTTCGGTTCCTTAGGAGACATTGGGGCTGGGTGGCCAAGGGCATGCTGTCCGGGCAGTGGAAGGGCAGTGCCTGGTAAAAGGGCCATCCAGTGCAGAAGGCCCACCCGATTTGTTGATGTTAGAGGGGCAAACAGAAAAACCGCAAAGCATTTTAAAAGTTTGGTTGGGGGATAGGGGAGGGGACATAAGAAGAACTCCCCCCCCCACACACACACACATAACACACAGAAGGGTTTCTCTGTGTAGGATTGGCTGTCCTGAACTCACTCTGTAGACCAGGCTAGCCTAGAATTCAGAGATCAGTCTGCCTCTGTGCCCCCCTCCCCCCAGTGGTGGAATTAAAGGTCTACACCACTGTGTTTGGCTGGAACTCCTTTTGGAACCTCAGGATAAGTTTTTAATTCTGTCCATAGTGGGGAATAGAGTCAAAGACACAAATCCCAAGTCAGGTCCTGCACCCACCATTGGTTGGGATTCGCTTTGAGACAACTGACTTCCTGAGTAGAGGCTCAGTTGGTGAGCACTTACCTACCATGAGTTTGACTCTCCAGGACCATAACTGGATATGAAGTGCATGCCAACAATCCCAGTACAAGGTGTACCAGAAGTCCAGTATCACCTTCAGTCACAGAGTGAGTTTTATGGCTAGCCTGGGCTACATGAGCCCCTTTTTTTAAAGGGTAACTAAAACTTTTTAATCCTGACATTGAAATTGAGAACACATTCCGTGAAGGCAACAACCGCTAGAACCTAGCACCGTGCCAACCTTAGGGCAAATACAAACTCCGTGAATAACAGCTTAACAAATAAAACGGGCTAGTGCGCAGAACTGACTTAGGGAGAAATTCCTGGTCCACAATGTAACTCTGTCTTATTAAAGTAGTTGCCGCAGAAGCCCTGGAGAGGAATTTTTCTTTGGTCTAAAATATTTTGAAAGGGATCCTGTTTATGTGTTTCCTGGAGACTTGTTGCTTAAAGCAAGAGTCACCTGAACTTTCAAAATGTTTCACAAGTGAGGGGCCCAGCCCAGCATCCTGCCCAGATGAGGAAGCAGACAGAGTCTACAGCCCAGGACCCCAGTGGCAGGTGCCCATTGGTCTCAACAAGAGACATGAAAGCAGACACTGAAGGCTTTAAGACCTCTGGCCAGGCTGCTCGGAGAGACAATGGGGTCTGAGACAGTTGCTGCCAGTTTAGAAAAGACCCAGAGAGTAGGTCCTCCTCTACCCCCATCTGGGCTCTCCCTTCCCCTCTCTGTCTCTCTCCCTCTCCTCTCTTCTCTCCCTTCTCCAAACTCTGAGTCTAGAACCCCACCCAGTGAGTCTAGAACCCCACCCCGTGTCCTTGTTTAGGCTTACAATGGCTACCAGTGTCACTGGCTCCTGTCTCCTTCCCCGCCACCCCTCATCTGTTTGAGAAAATATTTTTCTTAGTACAGCAAAGTCAAATTAGCTTCATTTTGAAAGACTACAGAGAATGTTGCAATGACCTTTGCAATAAGCAGACACACCCTGGGCTCAGTAAACCAGGCTTGAGAACTGCTGAGTTTATGAGCACCTGACCTGTAAAACAAAGGCAGTGTGGGGCGCTATCTGTGACCCAGTCTTCTATCACATAGATGAGAATGAGGCACAGAAAGGCCTTGTTCTTCCTCTGCTGTGTCACGGTGGGCAAGCCACTGTCCCTCTCTGGGCCTCTGCCTCACTGCTCTGAGGTAAGGATGCTCTGTGGCTTCTGGCGTGCCCTGTGGCCAAGGCACTGCTTTACCATCTCCTGTAAACTCCAAACTGAAAACGGAGGGCAAAAAAGAACAGGGTTCCTGAGCGCGCTGAAAACCGCTTGCCTCGTTCTGCAGAAAGTCTCGTTTCTTACCCAGTTGTCTCGTTTTGCTTCTTTTTCCCCCTCTTCTCTTCCTTGAAGAAAAAGAAACTGAAAAGCCACAAAACCACAACTCACCTCCCCAAAACGGGTCACTTGAAAGCCAGGGCCGTGTGGGGCTAGGTGTGCCAGGCCTGACATGCTGGTGGTATCTAAGTGAAGACCAGGGCAAGCATGTGTGTCTCCTCCAGAAACCCAGTTTAAATCAATATTTATCCAACTGTATTTATAGAAAGTGGAGGTAGGAGTAGGGGGTGGGGCGGGGAGACAGGGGGATCTAAAACTGTACAAGCCACAAGGACGGATGCAAATCGTAATCTTGTGGCCAATTCCCTTCTTCAGGACCTGGCCTTTTTTTTTTTTTTTTTTTTTTTTTTGGCAAAAGACTAAGCATTTGATGAACCTGCTGCTGACCTCAGTACCATAGCGACAGTCCCAAGTCCTCTAATATGCTCATAGGACAGACTTGGGATAAGGCAACAGGAGGGGGTCCTCAGTGTTTCCTAGGAGCCCTGAACTTGAGTTAAGGCCAGGATAGTTGAATAACTAAGAACGGGATGGGGGTGGGGTGGGAGAACCAACCCTCTCTGGTTGGCAACTCTGACTTAAGTCCCACTTTTCAACACAAGGTGTGTACAGGAAGACTTTAAAAAATCAACAGGGTGTTCCAAATACCAGCCCTGTTTCATGTTGCCAGGTGACCTTAAGCAAGTCATTTCAAACCTGCCTGGACTTCATTCCTTAGCTGTAAAATGAGTACACGTGTATACGGTGAATGTATCCGGGCTCTGGAGCTGGGGGCCCAGGGGCAAACAGCTCTACCACCCACTAGCCACGTGATCTTTGAGGATGCTACCCAGCATTCCTGCGCCTCAATTCCCCAACCCTACTGCAAAGTAGAGGTAATAAAATCACATGTGCTATAGGGTGGTTGTGGACTGGAAAAAAAAAAATCACTCCTGCCTGGTCCTCACGCTAACGCTTGTTAGGTGAGCCTTGGGAGGGTGCTGGAGTCAGGTCACGTGTGAGCACCTGCTGCCTTGTAGTTGATGGAGCCTCCTTCCCTGAACCTCCTTCGTCACAACAGCTCAATTCAACTTCCTTAACTTCCTAAAGTCTCGCCTTCAGCCCTGGGTGTCCTTCACAGGGTCCCAGTACCCGGTACCGGAAGCTCTGGCTTTCTGAAACCCAAAATGATATATTCTCATCTACTTCTGGCATCTACCACATTTTAAAACTGCACCAAATCCAAAAACACAGCTTAAAACTGTGCATAAAATGGGGGGCATGATTTAGCAGTGATCTTGACAATCTTTTCTAAAAATGACCCCCCTACCTCCCCATCCCACTGTGACTCACCCCACAGAGCATGCAGGGAAAAGAGGCGATCATAGACACTCCCAGGGCTTATTATGAATCGATGGGTTCATCCAAAGATGCCTCCTGTGTAGAGCTGTTACCTGTCTGAACATTAATGCCCCCATTTCAGCACACAAGTCACTCTAGTGCCTTCTTTCTAAGCAAGGACTTACTCATTCTTCAGATCACAGCGGTTGGCGACGGTGAGGAGGTTCAGCTGGCCAGGCAGCCTGACCCATTATCTACTTTGCAGGTCCTGGACTTGCTGACCCCAAACACTCAGAACCCAGTACTTCCAGCTTCGGGCATGTCTATGATCCCCAAACCCGATCATGTGCCATACCCAGGAAATGGCAAAGGCAGCCCACTAAGAAATCTATAGCAAGTCCTGCTGCCCAGTGAATAACCACGAAAACACAGTAGGTGATCTGGCCCTGTAAGGCCCTAATAACTGGGCTGGGATGAAGGCTCAGCTAGGAAAACTTCTGCCACTCAAACAGGAAGTCCTCGATTTGGGTCTCCAGCACCCCTGTACAAGCCAGGTGTGGGGGCCATCAGTGAGTCCAGTGCCAGTGACAGGGCTGAGACAGGCAAATCCCAGGAGTCCACTGGCCAGCCATTGTAGCCAGTGACTGAGCCCAAATTCATTAAGAGACTGTCCCAAAAAATACCTCTGTCCTCTACAGGGCACACACGAGAGAAGCTCGCACACACACCCAACACACAACTGAACGTCTGTATCTACCACACTCTTACACACGCAAGATGTTATTCTCCCTGCAAAGACAAAGCTAACACATGGGAAACAAGTGGAAGCTTGTGAGCGCTCTGGAGAATTTTTTTTAAAACAATTATGTATACATGTGAGTGTCTGTGTGTGAGTCTGTGCGTGTCTGTGTGTGAGTGTGTGTCTATGTGTGTATCTGTGTATGGTGTCTGTGTGAGTGTCTGTGTATGTGTCTGTGAGTATGAGAGTGTCTGTGTATATATGTCTGTGAGTGTATAAGTGTGTGCCTGTGTGTGTGTCTATGTGTGTGAGAGTATCTGTGTGTGTGAATGTCTGTGTGTGTATAAGTGTGTGCTTGTATCAAATGCATATAGGTGCCCAACGAGGTCAAAAGAGGTATTGTATCCCCAGGTCCAGAGGCAGGACTCAGCTCCTCTGCAAGAGTAGCACGCTCCTTGACTGCTGAGCCATCTCTGCAGACCCATGAGTACCATTTAGTGAGCATGCCGGTGATTCCGTCGCTCTGTGATGACATAAGGGAGGTGGTCTCATTATGTTCACACAATGCAGCCTCAGAGAGGCTGAGTAACTTGTGGGCAAACAGCAGTAGGCACTTGGACCTCTGATCCTCTGACTGCCCAGCATCTCCCTCTCTCAACTGACCTGACACTCAGTGAGCTGGCCCAGCCCACAGGCTTCAAGGAGGAGGCGGGGACCAGCCTGTTGCACGAAGGACAGGTTAGACGCAGAGACACTGCGGAGTAGGAGCCGAGGGCAGCCTCCACTGAGTCAAGCACAGGGGCATGACTGTGAAGCCTGAGAGCTGGTGGACCTGCTGGACTGGAGTTGAGGTTTCATGGCCAGGCAGAGGAGATGAAGTCAGAAGGCAGGGTGGGGCCAGATGACAGCACACAGCTGCATCTTCCATCTCTGGCTTCCTCCACCAACAGGAAGAAGCTGCTTCTGGCCTACCCATTCCCCTAGGAACACACCCTACCTCAAATCCAGGCAGTCTACTCCAGAAAGTAAACTGTGGTTTCTATTCCCACCTCTTCACTCTCCCTGTCTGATGCCGCCTCCAAAGACCTGCCCCAAACGCTGGGAGTCGTCTTTCCCTCCAGGCCTGGGCTACCACCTTAACTTTTTCCACTTCCGGGGGGCTTACTTGCTTTTAGGATTTATATGTGCATGTCCTGTGTACGTCTGTGGAAAGGCCCATGGAGGCCGGAGGTTTGGGGCCTCCTGGGAGCTTGAGTTACAGGTGGCTGTGAGACGCCCAACATGGGTTTTGAGATCGCGACTCAGGTCTTCAGCAAGAGCAGTGTGCACTCTTAACTGCGGAGGCATGCATATAGGTGATGATGTCACAGGCTGTTTACGAGTCCGTGGTAACAGGGCCACACTGCCTACAGTAAATATTGTAAATATTTCTGGAAACTTTTGAGATTCATAGATTCATACTGACATTTCAGGAGACTGTACCTGTATTACCTAGGGAATTCCTTCCCTTGCATGTAGTACAGGGTCAACACTGAGTAACGATTTGAACTCCTCCCTCAAGAAAAATCACCCCATCTAATGGAAATAATTCATCACTGCGGCCAAAACTTGGTGAACACTCCCAGTACGGAAACCTCAAAGAGGCAATAAAAAGTAGTTCTGGCTACAGTGGAAAATAAGCCAAGCTCCGGCCAAGTTGAGTATTTTGCAAACACTGAAAACCAAACGTGTGAGCGCGTGATCAGACGCTACCGGCGCATCTCAACAAGAGCTCAGCGAACCCGAAATGGAGTCGAAAGGGCAGGCACTTGTCTGAGAGAAGAGAGCCCCTTTAAGAAAAGACTGGACCAGCTGGCTGCACTACAGCGCCTAGTGATTTCCTGGCTCACGTCCTGGCTCCGCCCCCCAGCCACCAGCCTCAGCAACGCGTGACGTTAGAGAGGCGGAAGCTGCCGATTGGCTGGACGATGCAGCTAGGTCAAGTCCAGTCGGAGGAAAGAAGTTTGTCTCCATGTGGAAACCATGTGTCTAGCGCTGGGAGGGGGAGGAGGAGGAGGCGGAGAAACTGAGATCAAGTGATTACAGGGGAACTCGCTGAAATGAAGGCGGGGAGGTTGTGCACCTGAATCAGCCAGCCATACCCTTTGCAGTAGTGACCTAAAAAGAAAATAAAAATAAAAAAGACTCGCACGACAACAACAACAACAACAACAACAACAACAACAGCAACAACAAAACCCTGGACACCCACCCCCATCATAAAAACTACAAAGCATAGGTGGGGAGGGTTTTTACTTCCTCCAAAAAGCCTGGGGCAGGGAAATGCTGGAATCCTATCGGAACGCCCAGTCTACCCCCCACCCCCATCCAACAACTGAATGATGTAAGCGTTTCGGAAAGCAGAGCTCTGGAGCAAAACAAGCCCCGCGCGCGCGGAGCGACCCGCAGTGCCCGAGCCCGGCGCACGCACGACCCGCCCCCCGACTCGCGTTATTGCTGTGCACACGCGGACCGCCGTGACGCGCGGGCATTGTGTGCAGCGAGCAGAAAACAACGGCGAGCGCCGGCTGCGCGGAGAAGCGCCCCCAATAAAGCGAGACAGATGTAGGGCCCGGCGTTTGCCGTACTGGGGGGGGGGGACCCAGTCCGCGCGGGGGAGGAGGAGCGTGGGGCGAATAAAGTGCCCAGAGCGAGCCGCTTCGCTTAGCAAGAGTGGCTAATCTGGGGGTCCGACGGGTGGTCTCCTCGAGTTTGCGGGAGGGTCACCCTCGCCTGCGTGAGCTGTCGCGGAGGGAGCGAGGGCCTGGAGCCGAGTCGCTGCAGCGAGCCAGGCACGGCGCAGCGCCCCACGCTCTCGGGGAAATCTGGGGGCTGTTGGCATCACGTCATTTCGAGCCAAACAGCAGCGGCGAAAAGACGCGAGAGTGCTAAAAATACTCCCGCGGGGAGCCGGTCGGAGGAGGGGGGCTGCGGGCCAAGGGGCTGATTACGCACATGAAGTTGACTTTGACTGGGGTGCAGAGGCTCTCGAGCCCCTCTCCGTGGCCCGCCGGCTTGCAGAGCGGACACCCGAGGAGAGGGTCTCAGAGGAAGCCCCTTAACTGCACCGGCCTCTGGAGCCTTGGCTCGGCCACCACGGGCCCGCCCCGCGCGGGGCAGCCCAGCCGGGCGCGCCCGGCTCTCTGCTTACGTGACTAGTGGCCACGCCGGAGCCCCGACACGGGGTAAACAAGGAGGTGGAGGCGGCCAGGGCGCGGGGGGGTGGGGTGGGTAGGTCTCCGATTGTCTGCGGGTATGAAGTGTGTGTATGGGGGGGGGGGGTGGAACACGAGAGGCTGGGGAATCTCTGGCTACCTCCTTAATATTCCTCGTTGCGGGGGGTTGGGGGATGAGGTCCGCTGAACATTTCCAAGGTGCCCTCTTTGGGTGCACCCCCCCCCCCCGTCGGAGTCGGCGCCACGGGACAGACTCCAGAGACAGGGGATCCGGGAGGGGGACGACTAAAGAAATCGCGCCCCTCCCCCTGCAACAAAAGCAAACACACCAAACAAAACCACCTCTTCACCCAGCTCCCTACTAGCCTGGGCTTTTCAGAAACTATTCTCCAGACGAATGCACCCCCCCCTACACACACCCGGGTGAATAATCGCTCAGCGACTCGGCTACACAGCCTGACTGCGATGTGCCTCTGGCAAGCCAGGCAGGCACTCGGAGCAAAGAGGCGACAAGAGAAAGAAAAGATCACACCACAGACCTCCCGACAGAAATCCTTGTTTTGGTCTTACCCTGTCCCCACAATTGCGCTGGCGATACTCGGTTACTTTAACCCTAAAGGCCCGGGTGTATTTGGGGAAGGTGTTTTTGTGTTTTGAGGACTGTGTGTGTGTGTGTGTGTGTTGGGGGGGTCTTGCAAGATCTGACACGTCGCAATCAGGTCTCTCACTCATTGATCTCCTACTTGTTCTGACAGATTACACATCTCGTTTTTTCTCTTCTGTGTGCGTCTTTCTCCCCCTCGGCCGGTCTTCCTTCCCACAGCTATTATTCTGATGGTGCTGGAGACGCAGCACACGCTTGCCCCGGTTAGGGTGCTGAGTCTCGAATGCCTGGCGAGAGCTGGGGGCTCCAACGGGCAGGGACAAAAATGAAACAAATACAGAGAGGAAGCCCGGGCCCGGGTGGGGTTCCTAGCATCGGTCTCCAACTGGAGGGGGGTTGCGCGGGGGGGGGGGGGGACGGAACCCAGTAAGACGTTTGCCTCGCTCGCCCTGTGCGGCTCAGAAAATAAAGAACACGCACACAACAGCCCACACCTTCTTCCCCAACTATTGTTTCTGCGAAATCCTAAAGTTTGCTTTTTAGCCACATCTCCCTCGCCAAGTCCCCCCCCCCCGCCCCCACCAGCGCGCGCAGGACCGCAGGTCTGGGGACGGCTGCTGGCGCTGCCTGGCTCCTCTGGCCTGTTTCTTTGAGGGGACCAGAGGCCGTGGCATCCCAGAGCCAAGGAGGCACAGGGGAACTGTGTCTGTGGACACGACGGCCTGAGCCCAGTCCTGCTGTGGGAAGGGAGGACAAACGAAGTAGGCAGGAAGAGCCAGTCGGAGACCACGGCGTGGAGAGCTGTTCGGTGGCGGTGGTTGTTATTGTTGTAATGTGTCTGTGTTTTCTTTCTGGAAGCCCTGAGCTCTGCTTACGGTTTCCAACTTTCAGCTTCTAATCCCCACCCAACCTTGGAACAAGCGACAAAAAGAAAAAAAACAAACCCCCAAAACAAAAACCAAACCAAAACACTTGTCTGCCGGAGACGGCTCCGGAAAGAAAAAGAAGGGGGAAAAAAAAAAGGGAAGAAAGGCGATCTCGGAGAGACGAGCCCGCAGCCTCTCAGCCCAGTTGTCAGCAAACAACAACACTGCCCCACTCCTCGGCCAGGCCGTCCTCCGGGCCTGCTGGAGACCGACAGACCAAGGCACCGACAGGCTCCCTCTCCCCTTCGCTGTCTTTGTTACATCTTTAGCAGCTTTGTGCGTGCGTGCGTGTCCTTTCTCCGGTGTCATCGGCTTTACTGCTGAGGGTAAGCGTGTGTGTGTGTGTGTGTGTGTGTTGCGGGGGGGGGGGGGGTGCGAGCCGAGCAAGCGACAGGGGTCGCACAAGGGGGTGAGAAAGAAAGAGCTGGGCGCAGGCGAGCAGCCGGGGTCCCCAAACTTACTTTTGTTTTCTTTCTCGATCTGCTCCAGGTAGCTGGCTGCCTCGAGCAGAATCTGCACGTTCTGCAAAAAAGTGTTGATGTGCTTCTCCATCGAGTTCTCGCTGGTGTTGAAAATGTCCGAGAAGGGGCACCGGGGCTTGGCCCCCGCCGGCTCCTCGGGCTGCGCCGGGGGCTGGGGCGCGGCCGCGGCCGGAGGCATGGCCGGGGGCGCGACGGGGACCGGCCCCGAGCCCTCGCAGCGCGCCTCCTTGCGCGGCCGCCCGCGTTTGCCCATGGAGGAGGCACGGGGGTCCGCCGAGCTGCTCCTGGTCCGGGGCTGCGCAGCCGGCCGAGCTGCAGGCCCCCTGGGAGATCCGGCCTGCTGGAGTCACCGAGGCACCGGGACAAGGAGCCGGCCTGACTTCCCGAGCCTTGCTGCGTGCGGTTGTGAGTGTGAGTGTGTGTCGCTCTCGCTGTGTGGGTCTGTGTGTATGGGAGATTGAATGAACCTACAGGACAGACGGAGGCGCTGTGGCGCCTGGGTCCTAGTGCGAGCCTGTCGCCATCTGACCGGTCAAAATAAATGGTGGCGGCTAGAGAGGCAGGGCCCGCCCCCTGCCTATCCCAGCACCTTTCCCCGCCTCTCCGCAAATCCTAGCTGCATAGACAGCACTGTGCTTTAATACAAACAAACAAAAAAAATTAACTCGGATATCTCTAGGTGGACCTGGATAAAAACAATTTTTCTTTACAGAAAAATAATTCAGCACAATGCCTGGCACATAGTAGGTCCCCAATAAATGATAGCTGCTAGGCTTTTTTTTTTTAAAAAATAAATAAAAGCCAAATTCAAGGCCTGAGCCAAATATTAAGACCTTATTTCAAAATCAAACAATAAAAGCCCAATTCTGACAGGAAGAATCGAAACATCACATATAACTAGAAACTCCTCCCAACACAAACATTTTACACATGAACATTTTCGCGTGCGCGCACGCGCTCACACACACACACACACACACACACACACACGGCACACACACCTGTGTGTACCTTCACACAGGCAGAGGAAGTCTCCAGGCAACAGTGTCCGGGTTACAGATTTACCCACTCCATTGCTACCCTTCAAATGCAAAGTTATTTTCCAGGAAGGGGGAGGAGACGCGAGCTTCTCCACACTCTCTGTCCAGCTGTGCAAAGCTCACAGCAGGGTGTCTCTACAACTGCCTCCCCCATTTCGTGACAGAGTGCCCCCTGGATAGAAGTGGCAGTCTAGGAACCTCCTCTTCCCTTCTTCCAGCCGGACAGTCCCCACTCCCACTCCCCACTCCCACACCACCGCGGGCCTTTATGCCTACTCCCTCAACACAGTTTCACTGCTGCCGTGGGAGCCACCGGAGTGTGGGAGACACCTGGATAGCTGAGATTATGGTAAAGGAGGCTTAGAGTGCTCGACCCACTACAAGCAGACTGAACAAGTCAAATCCTCTAACCCTCCCTGGCCAGAATGTCCACATCCCTGAAGCCTCTGAGAAGATGCTTGGGTGAGCTATACCTACAACAACTTGGAACATATTAAGAATTTTTGTTTTGTTTTCTTCCTGAAGATCAAAGCTTTGTGCCTGCTGGGCAAGCGTTTTCACACGGGGCTACTCGGGCAACCCCTTTGTGAGATCTTTTTCAGTTGGAACCCAGGTCCCTTTTGCTGTAACTTGACTCTAAGTCACAATGAATGAGGTAAATGAGACTTTTCTGCTCCTCACTGGAAAACAGTTCTGAAATGAATCTACCCAGATTTTCACCTCATAGGGACCTGGACTTGTTCTTCAGGGGAGTCACTTAAACGGGGAGTGCTGCCCCCTGGAGTTGTGCCGTGTCCTTACCATCCCAGAGACACTTCCCTATGCATTTGTCACAAAGACTGAAAATGGAAACTTTGTTAATAAAAAAAAATATTTTCTTTGCAAAATGCTCTTTAACATTTACAGTGGCATGTGTATACACCTCCCCCCACATAGAGCCTGTAAGAAAAATATTATAAACTAGGCTGTGAATATAACACGGTGATAGAACAACTTACCTGCCCAGCATGCACAAAGCCCTGGGTTCATCCCAGGGACACATGCACACGTTTAAAAATAAATAGGAGAAGAGGCAGCGCAGAGGTTACGAACCCTGGGTGCTCCTTCACAGCACCCAGCTCCAATCCCCAGCTCACAACCGTCTGTAACTGGAGTTCCAGGGGACCAGACACCCCCTTCTGACCTCTGCAGGCACCAGGCACACGTGTACAGACAGACATGCGTGTAGGTAAAACACCCAAAAACAAAAGTTCATAAATGAATTAGAAATATAGGCCAGGGGCTAGAGAGACAGCCCGCAGCTAAGAGCACGTGCTGATCTTGCAGAGGGCCCAAGTTCAGCTTAGCATCTGCATCAGACCACTAGTTCACAAGTGCACATAACTCCAGTTCCCACGGGCCCAACACTGCCTCCGTCAGCACCGGCACACATATCGTACACATATATACATTCACATATACATTCATGTACACATTCACATATACATAAAGTGAGATAAATCTTTTAAGATGTATGCTCTGGTGAAATGGTTCGGCAGGTAAAGGCACTTGCGACCAAGCCCAATGAGGTCACCAATCCTTGGAATCCACACCATGGAAGGAAAGAAACCTTTCACACAAGCTGCCTCATCTCCACAGTCGTGTCATGGCACAAGTATGCATGTGTTGCCAGGTGGTGGTGGCACAGGGCGTTAGTCCCAGCACTTGGGAGGAAGAGGCAACAGATCTCTGGGTTCGAGGCCAGCCTGGTCTACAGAGTGAGTTCCAGGACAGTTAGGGCTACACAGAGAGACCCTGTCTTTAAATGACAAAACCAAACCAACACCAACACACACACACACACTAAGCATGTGTGTGTCTATATCACAAATGTGTGTGTGTACTGCACATACACACACTTGGGGGGGGGGAGACTTAAATATGAACTGGAACTGTTAAATATAACAGGAACAAAAATAAAATAAATGCATTTGCATTTTGGATCAGAACGGAGCAATTGTCCACTTATTCTTTGCTTGCTTTTTCACCTGATGACAGACTTTGCACGGCTCATCTCCCCACTCTTTGCCAGAGTAAAGCGAGGACCTTCTGAACCCCGTGAGCTAAAGGCTCCTCTTCCATTTCCTCCTTGTTTCTCTAAGAACCCCCTGGCTCTGAACTGGTTCCTGTTTAATATCTACAAACATCTAAGGAGGAAAGCCTTGTGTAGGCACAATTTCCAACAAGCTTTTTTTTTCTCAATGCCATTTTGCAAAAACTGATACTTTTTGAAACAGCTCTGGTCTCCTGTGCCCCAAATGGGAGGGAACTGTGAGACAGAGCCAGCTAGTAGCTAACCCAGAGTTTCTCTTTAATTCTTTAATGATGGAACGGGTCGCATACACACAGTACTGCAAACCACATGTGTGTGTGTGTGTGTGTGTGTACACACCCGCTGAGACAGACACACCCCACCCATGAGCACTGAACTAGGGAAAGGGTGTTTTGTAATTATTTATTTATCCCCGTTCCATCTCTCAGAGGTCTGCGAGCTTCAGGGAACCCACTGGGACTCTTCAAGCTGGGCCAGGGATCAGACCAAAGCCAAAATAAACGATGGCTTTAAGAAAATCTACCATAAAGTGCAGATTCGCAGTATTCCCACAGTCGGCCGCGGCCCCCACCATCACTCCCATGGAAAACACCACTGCTGGTGCCAAATCAAGCCCCCCCCCGCCCCCACCCCCGTGGAAGGGGCATTGTTTTTTGTTATTATGTGAGTTCTCAGCATCAGACAATGGCACCACAAGAGACACAGTGGAGGCAGGAGAAGTGCCTTTTTGTTTCACGGAATCTTTTTGCGATTGTGCCCCCAGCGTCTTGCATGAAGTCTAGCTGCATATATTCATTTTGGTAGCATGTTTGTGAACAATGAATGTGCCAGGCTAAAGCCTCAAGTCCCTTCCTTATTTTTTTTCAGAGCCTATCAAGTGTTAAATCATATTAGCATCGCCTTGCTCTCCCTCTCGCTCTCGCTCTCGCTCTCTCTCTCCCCTCCCCCTTTCACCCCCCAATTAACAGATTCTCTAATAAAGTTTGGCCCCTGCAGAAAGAGTGGTACTTCAGGGGTTATACCACAGGACAGGCATCCAGGATGCGGGGTTACAAGCTCAGCTCCATTCCTGATTAGCCTTGCTTCCCAGGAGGAAGCATTCAAGCCCTTTGGAACCCCTCCTCTCTCTCGGGCTTTGATTCCAGAAGTAAACAGGCCTCTTTGGAAACTTGCTGAGAATATCTGCAGAGAACAGGTAGGGGACATGGAAGCAGCCATCCTGATAGGAAGGTGTGCGAACTGGGGAAGGAAAGCAGAACCTTCTAATGAGGCCAACTAGGACCCTCTGGTTGGCCGCAGGGGTGGGGTGGGGGTGGGGTGTGGGGGGTGGAGGGTGTGGGGGCGCGAGGGGGCTGCTCAGCCTGGGTCTTGCTTTCCCAACAGCCTGTTTGTTGGGCTTATTTATTTGTTTGGTGGTGTGTTTCCATCAACCTCATTTACATATTAAAGTGAGATTGTTCTCTATTTTTCCCTCTTCCCCTAGACAGTCTACGCTCTTACTTCAAAGGAGCTGTTTTGCCTGTAATTATGCCTTCATGTACACAGAGCCCGGTTAATTACTGAGAAGGTGCTGGAAGGACTGCCCGGAGACTCTCCACCTCACATTGCCGCGCGGATGCTCCGCCTCTGTCGTGGACCACTTGGGCTTTTTTGGACTCTTGAACCCCGTTCTTCCTCCCTCATCATTGTCCTCTCTTCCTTCCCTGACTTGCTGCCGAAGGCTGCCACTCCCCCTCTGGCTTTTCCTTGTATGTTGATAGAATGTCTCCAGTCCCCTCCCTGCTCTTTGCCCTGTGGTCTTTGTACTCAGGCTTCTGTCCAGTTGTGTCACCTGTGTCCCTCGTTGCCGTTGACGATGAATCACCTGGCAGGGAGCTGAGCCATCGCCTCCTCTCTCGCAGTCTTCATCTCGCCTGCGACTGTCAAGAGGACTTCATGGAACAGAGGGTTAGGGACTGGAATGCATAGGCAGGACAGGAAGGGGACTATGTGAGTCCCTGCATCCTCTACTGCTCTAGAAGGGCTGACGGACCACGCCTGTGACATACTCCCGAATCTCACAGCACACCACACGTGCACTCAGCTATGGGCAGAGACCTGGGCAGAGGGTAATTTGCTTTTGCCCTACAAGAAAGCTCACTTGGTGTCACCTGCCCCTACGATGGGTGTCATGTCTGCTCTCCTTTTTCTCCTTGCCTCAGCCAAGTTCTGAGGGCCTTCTACCCAATGTCCAGTGCTTACAGGGTTCACCAGAATCCTATGAGCTCGTCAAAGGGCAAGAAAGGTACGTCTATCCTCTGGCCCTGCGGCCCCTGACCTTAAGTACAGAACATGATCCACCTCAAGCAGGGCCTTGCTTGGTCCTGGTGCTCCTAGGAATGGATGTGCTCTCCTGCCTGGCCAGAACGGCTTTGCTGCTCCAATGTGGCGAGAAGAGGCATTGGCAGTCTGCGCCACTCACACTGAAGTTTAAATACGTAAACGCTGCCTTTGTGGAGAAGCCAGACGGACGAGGTCCCCTTACCAAAAGGCACAGACTCTCTGCTGTCCTGTCTCTGCAGTTGTATAGCAGATCTGGGGACAAGATGGGATTCCTCTAGTAAGATGCCCTGATGGCGAAGGTCGGTTTTTTCCTAATTACCAGGCAATCAAGACATGGCCTAGGGCAAATTGGGGACCACATTGAGCCTTTCCCATATCTCCACATTCTAGGTGTCTCCCAAGTTATTTAATACTTATATTTTGAGGGGAGGCATTGAGGCAGAGTCTCAGTTTCCCTGGCTGTCTTTGAACTTACTATGAACACCATGCTGGCTTCGAACTCACAGATTCTCACCTCTATCTCCTGAGTGCTGGGATTAAAGGGATATACCTGGCTATTAACATTTCATATTTTAAAGATTTTATTCAGGACTGGAGTTAATACTCCCGGAACCCACATACCATGCTGGGTGGGTATGGTGGCCCACCTGGATTCTAGCCGGAAAGGCAAACCAGCTAGAGATACTGTCCATAATAACAGGTGCTCTGTTAGGCCCCAGCACCCATAAAGATGCCAGCTATGGTGGTACGCACTTGTAGTCCCAGTGGTAGGGAGGTGCAGATCTGAGTGATCTTGTCTAATCTAACTGGTCAAGTCAAAGAGAGATCTGTTTCAAAGGACATAGATGGCCTTTCTGAAGGTGACACTCAGGGTTGTCTTCTGGACTGTCCATGCACAGGCACATGTATGCATACATGCTCCTACCTGCACACGCATGGACAGGCACAGACATACATATAAAAATGATTTCTCTAAGAGATTCTAGGTTTTTGCAGTGATGGAATTAGCTTGAACATGATTCTTTCTAGAGGTCTTTGCAATTAAAGAGGGGCCTGTGCAGAAAATAACAAATGCCTATACTAACAAAGACTGAATGATCAATGTAGGTATCTGGAAGTGGAAGCAGGTAGAATGGGGCTCTCTTTTTCCTAGTCATCAGCTATGTGACCTTGCACAAGTCATTCAACCTTTCAGAGTCTTTCTGTCTTCGTCTATGAAACGGACAGAGCCATGTTTGCCTTGTGTACTGGCTAGTTTCTTGTGTCAACTTGACATAGGCTGGAGTTATCACAGAGAAAGGAGTTTCAGTTGGGGAAGTGCCTCCATGAGATCCAACTGTGGGGCATTTTCTCAATTAGTGATCAAGGGGGGAGGGCCCCTTGTGGGTGGTACCATCTCTGGGCTGGTATTCTTGGGTTCTATAAGAGAGCAGGCTGAGCAAACCAGGGGAAGCAAGCCAGTAAGAAACATCCCTCCATGGCCTCTGCATCAGCTCCTGCTTCCTGACCAGCTTGAGTTCCAGTCTTGACTTCCTTTAGTGATGAACTGCAACTTGAAAGTGTAAGCTCAATAAACCCTTTCCTCCCCAACTTGCTTCTTGATGTTTGTGCAAGAATAGAAACCCTGACTAAGACACCTTGTGAAAAGGGAGAACTAGGAAGAGTGGAACCTGACACCTTAGCGCACACGCCGGGGTGGTATCAGGTTGAGTGAGAGTCCTGGACAGCTCAGGAAAAATAAACCAAAGTGGTGGGAGCAAGAGTTAGAGCCCAGGGTCCGAGCCGGCTCTTCCAGGGTCTGAGCTGGGTCTTCCAGGGTCCAGGCTGGCTTTTCCAGGGCACCCCATGTGGTTGTGGACAGTGTTGCCCCCTGGGGTGTCTCTGTCCTTACTTGAGGTGCAGGGCTTCCTTAGACAACTTCACACACCACTCCCCACATTCCCCATGTTCGTTAATTACAGCCTGGAATGTCACTGCCCACCAAGTTTTGAAAGAGAGAAGAACAGGGTGGCCACACAGAGCTGGCAAAGTTCTGGACAGAAGCACAGAAGCTGGCATCTTAGCCCCGATCTACCTTAGCTCTGGAAAAGCCTGTTCCTCATCTATTTTCATTTTGTTTTCTCAGGGACCTGAACCTAGAGTGAGTGGCATGCGTGCTAAGTAAATGCTCTCTCCCACGGATGTATCCTCAACCCTCTTTTACTCTATTATTTCAAGAGAGGCTCTGTGAGCTACCAAGGCTGGCCTCAGACACTGCACTCCAGGACCTGTGACCTGTGAGCCTCCGGTCAGAGCATCCGGAAGAGCTGCGATATAGGCCCTCCCCTCTGCTTCTTGAAAGACTACGGTGGGAGAAGTCTTCGATACACTGCTGCTCAAGGCCTGGGCCATGAGCCACGGGGGCTGCAGATTGGAAAATCGGCCTCTCACACTGGAACCTGCTGTGGAGAGTCCCGAACAAACTGTTTACAGGGTGTGTGTGTGTGTGTGTGTCTTTGTGTTGGAGATGGGGTCTTAGTCTGTAATCTAGACTGGCCTGGTCTGGCCTCAAATTTGTTATAATCCTCCTGCCTCAGCTTCCCAAGTGCTGGGATTGCAGGCATAAGCCATCACCCTCCCCCTGTAAGAAGCCATAGTGGCCTCCTCCTCACCCTCTTCCTCTTCTTCCTCGATCTTATCTCTTTTCCCTCCTCCCTCTTCCTTTTCTCCCCCTCTCTCCCCATCTCCTGGTTTTTTTTTCTTAAGGCCCCAAAATTGTGCACACTGTTCTCAGAGCACAGTGCTCATGGGTAACAAAGCTACTGAGCTCAGAAGTCAGACTGTTTACCTAGGATGACAGGTTCATCAGCGTGCACTCTGCATACACACTAATTCGTGCCACCAGAAGACACTGAGTCTTCCCTGGGCCACACCCATTTTAGGGAAAGAGGACACAACATCGAGCAAATGGACAGACCTCCTGCCCCTACAGGACTCATCTCTTAGCCTCGCACAGGGACTATACACATGACACACGCAGGTGTGTGAAGACAGGTCTCTTGTCTCCTGTGTCCCTCTGACAGCTGAAAAGAAAACCCCAAGTCAGATGTAGAGTTGGATTCACATGACCTGCTGCTGTGTTCTCCCAGATATTGTAGGAATAAACGAGAATGAGGAAGGGTTTCTCCGTGTTTCCCCTTCCGGCCTTCTTACTTTGGCTGACCATTTGCATGCTTCCATGCTAGTCAGGCAGATTTCATTATACCTTCCATCTGCCTCAGCGTTACAAAGACATAATGCATGACAGGGCTGAAAAGGTAAACATAGCTTTTTGGGTTTTTTGTTTGTTTTTCCTGTGCTGGTGACTGAACTCAGGGCCTCACATGCTCTGAACAAATGCCCCAGTACTGAGCCACACCCTGGGCCTCAGAACAGTTAAATTAAGAAAAATCGTGCACAAAGGCCCAAGCATCTCACAGGTACGTGTGCCTTGCCAACAAGTCACGTCAAAACAACTGTCAGAAATTATAACCTACCTGCAAAAGTCAGGAGCATAATCAGAGTTATTCCTGTATAACTACACTCTGAAAACAGCCATCCCAGACAGGCAGGCACATGGCAATAACAAACATTATGCTGGCATACAGAGGCAGGAGTCTGCTCCACACTTGGGACATTTATTTTCATGATTATTACAGATGAACTGGGTAGAAAGTTCCAAAGGTAGAGAGGCTAGGATTGACAATCTTCTCGATTTCTGGGGTCTCTCTTCATCATCCTGCAAGAACTAAGATGTTTAAACAGTACACCTTACACTAAAATAACATTGAATGGATGTATGCAAAATGTCTCCTTGTATTGTGAGTTTTAGCCTTACATCCTTTGTATATGAACACCTTTAAGTGCAGAATAAAGAAATAGGTTTTCACCATGTAGCACAGACTGGCATCAAATTCTTTCTTTTTTCTTTTTTTTTTTTAAGATTTGTTCATTTATTATATGTAAGTACACTGTAGCTGTCTTCAGACACCCCAGAAGAGGGCATCAGATCTCATTACCAATGGTTGTGAGCCACCATGTGGTTGTTGGGATTTGAACTCAGGACCTTTGGAAGAGCAGTCAACGCTCTTAACTGCTGAGCCATCTCTCCAGTCTCAGCATCGAATTCTTTTTTTTTTTTTTTTTTTCCGAGACAGGGTTTCTCTGTATAGCCCTGGCTGTCCTGGAACTCTGTAGACCAGGCTGGCCTCGAAACTCAGAAATCTGCCTGCCTCTGCCTCCCAGAGTGCTGGGATTACAGGCGTGTGCCACCACCGCCTGGCCCAGCATCGAATTCTCAGTTCTCCTCTCTTCCCAGCACTAATTCCCAGGATTATAGGTCTATACCACCACTCTGAATCCGTATGTTTTAAGGGCGCTGTAATTCAAGCTGGCGGTGTCGTTGGCAGCATACATGAAGCCTGGGGCTCGAGAAGGAGATAGCTGTGCTTGTAAAAGCTGAGATCCATGCAATGTTTAAAGGATTCCAGCCCCTCCTCCACAAGGAGCATCACTCTTTTGTTTGTTTGTTTGTTTATTGTTGTTGTTTGCTTGTTTTTTTGAGACAGGGTTTCTCTGTGTAGCTTGGGCTGTCCTGGAACTCACTCTGTAGACCAGGCTGGCTTCAAACTCAGAAATCTGCCTGCCTCTGCCTCCCAAGTGCTGGGATTAAAGGCATGCACCACCACCGCCTGGCGAGAGCCAGACTTTGTATGCCAGGTTAGCAGACCCTGAAGCTTCTTGGGATCCTGTCTCTACTTTTCTCCTTACTTACAGAAGAGCGCCCCTTCACCTAGCTTTCCATGAGCTCTGGGTATCTGAACTCAGGTCTTTGTGCTTGGATGGTGAGTTCTTTGTCCACTGAAGCATCTGCACATCCCCAAAACCTTTCTCGACCCTGATACATCAAATGTGATTCCATCTATGAACTGCTTACCTCAGGGCTCTCCGTCGTCGAGGCATTCAGGAAGTGCTTGCTATCGTTTCTGTGCCCAACTTTCCTGGAAGCCCCTTTACAAATGGAGGTTAAGGTTGTTGCTCCCTATGGGTGTGGCCATGGCCTATCGCCTCAGAGAGAGCCCCTCTGCAGAACACAAGACAGGAGTTTAGGGTCTACCTTTAGGGCTCTAAGGAGAAAACAAGTCGATGGGGCCACATCTGTTAAATCGGGGCTTCTCACAGAATAAAGCAAAGGGCCCAGCAGCTCGAGGTGTGAGCTGGTCGGTAACCGGTTATGGCTTAACTAGGTCATTGTGCTGCTCCGGGTCAGGCCAGATGAGCAACTCCATTCACAAATCTGGGAGCCACTCACCTGTGGAAATTCTGGCCTCGACTCCACAGCCGCCCCTGGAAAAGCAAGCTGCATTTTCCACCTGTTCCCAGGCTTCTGAGATGGAACAGCAGGGCTCGCACAGGGTGGAGCTCTTTGAGAATTGTGGGTTTCCTGCTTCTCTTCAGATATATGTGAACATCTGTCTTGCTAAGTGGTGTGTACCACACACCATCTTCAGGTTTCGTTTTCTCTCCAGAGAAAGGAGGCTAAGTTTCCATAGTCATCCTGCTGTTTGTCCCAATTTATTTAACGATCTATGACCCGAGGCCCACCAATACTGACCATTGTCAAATGCCCCGGTACAAATGGAACTGAGATATGAAAGGGCTATTTGAAAGTGTCATTCAAAAGCTGAAGCCCCTCCCCCATCACCCTGGCACCCTGGACGCACCTGTTCCTTTTCTGTTAGTAATCCTCTCCTAATCCTTTTTCAAATTTCACCTGCCATTGAGAGCCCACTGCTGTTGTCATTTTTTGAAGGACAAACCTGTTTTTCTAGTGATAATTGCGTTGGCCATCTGTCTCCACCAACCCTCCCCCCCCAACCCCAACCCTCCCCCAAATCCCCAAAGGGCAGAGGGGATAGTGCAGTAAAAGACCATATTTTGTCTGGTTGCAACAGGAACCATTTCACTCATGTTTGTTCAATATGAGTATGAAACTTAGGACAAACTAGGAACCAATGGGAAAGTCCTCGGTGGGTTTCCAGTGCCCTGCCCCCTACCCCAACACCAGAACAGAGTTCAGAACAGGAGAAACACCTGCCTCCCACCTCTGATGAAGAGAGTTATTTGATTAGGATGCTTTCCAATGGAGGGTCACTGCTGCTTAACAAGGGTCACTAACACTCTTCCTGGGATATTCTGAGGAAAAGCCTGTCTCCGTCAGTACGAGAGACAAAACCAGCTCTCTTTGAAGCTGTACAGGAAAACCGTGAGAACCCTGGCTCTAAGGAAACCCTTCCTTGATTGACAATACCCAGAGGTTTGTTTCTGATTCAACTTCGATAAGAGAAACCCAACAGGAATTTAACTTGTATCTCTACAAGGTCAAACCTAGATGAAGAGGGGGTTGTAGATAACTAATTTGGGGTACAGTGTCAGCCACTGCTGAGAGGTTTGGCATGGGTGACAGAGGCCCCCTGCAGCTGGTCACGCCAGAACTTTGCAGGCAACCATTGTGAGTGGAAAGCTGTCTTCTCCTCTGAACGATCAATTAATACCATCTCGTGGGGTTAATTTTACTGTGATTACAGACTTACCCAGAAAGAGTCCTCAAACTATTTAGACCTCTGGAAAGACTGACTCAAAATATCTCCTGGAGATATTCTCTTAGCAAGAGACTTCTAGAACTTAGAGGCATCAGTGAGTTGGCCTAAAAACTGGCATTAATGGCACTCTAGTGTGAGTGTGCTTTGCTTAAAAGGTAAACAAAAACAGAGGAAAAAACTATTTGAGGGATGTAAGATAAACACCTGTTCTTTCAGCCTTGCATATCACCTGTAAAAACATGCATAAGACTTCTCAGAAAGGACAGGAAAACTGCAGCCTGGTCAGGGAGCTGTACTTTGGTTTCACTTTCTGGATCCTAGTCATGGATGTAAAGAAGTTAGCCTGCCAGACACACCGGGAATTATAGACCAAAATAAGCCAAATGAGCTGGGCGGGCATGGCCTACCAAGACAGAAAGCTCTGAGGCAACAGCCACTTTCCTGCAGCCTGTGGTCCAGTCCCTTCGCCACACAAACCGCTAACTCCTACCAACACCTGTACTAGAAGCATGTCAGAGAAGACAGAATACGGAGCCAGGCCCATCAAGCGTGGTCTGGGGAGATGGCTCAGTGGGTAAAACACTCGCTGTTCCCAGAGCCCACGCAGAGGGATGAGATGCGAGGCCAGAGGACACCAGGAATCTTTAGAGGCAGCTAAGCTGGTGCACATGGCGAAAAACAAGACAAGAGACCCTGTCTGAAAGTAGGGTAAAAGGCAAGAACCAATATCTGAAGTAGTCATGGGAACGTCACATGCACTCCTGCTTTACTCATGGACACGAATACACACATGCTCTCGCACTCGCACACAAAGGAGACTGGTGACACAAGACATATTTCTCTTCCTTCCTTCCTTCCTTCCTTCCTTCTCTTCTTTCTTTTCTTTCTTTCTTTCTTTCTTTCTTTCTTTCTTTCTTTCTTTCTTTCTTTCTTTCTTTCTTTCTTTCTTTCTTTCTTCCTTCCTTCCTTCCTTTCTTCCTTCCTTCCTTCCTTTCTCTTTCTTTTCTTTCTTTCTTTCCCCCCTCTCTTTTCTTCGAGATAGTCCCAGAACTCCCTCTGCAGACCAGGCTGGCCTCCAATTTAGAGATCCACCTGCCTCTGCCTGTTGAGTACTGGGATTTATAGGTGTGTGCTACCATGGGCCCGCAAGATGGGGCATTTCAAGCCTGGGTAACAAACGCCTTTCCAAGCAGCTAGCAGAGGGTACAGTGCTTTCTCTCCTACACAGGGAGGGTTTTCTGCAACACCTTCTTGTCCACCAAGGGGGTTTTCTCCCACACTGGGAAGTTGTCTCCCACACAGGGGGATTCTCTTTTGCAGTCTAACAGAGTATCTTCTCCAGATGTCAATGGAGGCCGGCAAGGGAACCTGAACTCTTTGCTTTGCAGAAACAAAGCATTTCCTTCCCACTTCTTGCAATCAGAAAAAAACTATTTGAAATGGCAGTTTTAAATAAGACCTAAGACTTTAGAATATAATAGGCAGGTGCCCAAGTATCAGTATAAAAAAATCATTTGATCCAAGAACAGGAAGATCTTGACCCAAGGGGATGGGAGACCACAGATGTAGAGAGGGATGGAGGCCTAGAGAAGATGTTGGCCAAATAATCAAAATTTCAGTTAGAAAGGAGGAGTTTGAGAGCTCTGTTGTACAATACAGGAATTATAGTTAATGACAATGTAGTGTATACTTGGGAATCGCTAAGATTAGAGCCCGTGTCCTTGCCGCAGAAGTTATTTCACTTTGTCATTGAGCAGAACATACGTGTCCATGGTACATCCAACTTTTATCTGTCAGTTTTAAAAACAGATGTCAATCCCCAGACAAAAGGAAATAGCCATAAGAAAAGGTGTGTCATTGTCGGAATCACATGAAAAAAAAATAGTCTCAGTAAAGAAGTAGGAAACACAGAGGGCCAAATGGAAGTTTTTGAAATGGAAGGCACAATAACCAACAGAGAAAATTCTGTGGATGGGCCGACATGCACTATGGGGTGGGGTGGGGGTGGGACTACCCAAAGATGGGATGGGGTGGATGGGTCCGAGAGAGGACCGGTGGGCCGAGAATAGAAACAGTTGAAATTACCTAAACTGAACTATGGGGGAAAATGACTGAAAAACTGTTATCAGAGTTTCACAAGCACAAGGATAGAGAGGGGTGGGGCTAGAGAGGGGTGGGGCTAGAGATGGGTGGGGCTAGAAAGGGTGGGGCTAGAGATGGGTGGGGCTAGAGAGGGTGGGGCTAGAGAGGGGTGGGGTTTCAAAACTACCTGAAGAAACAAAGACAGGAGCTGAGCAGTGGCCCGATGAGTGCCTGCTTGCTTTACAAGCACACATAAGGACCAGCATAAAACCCCGGCTGTGGTACCAGGGAGTCAGAAACAGAAGCATCCTTGGGGCTTGCCAGCACGCAAGTCTTGCCAAATCGGTAAGTTCCAGGTTCGCTGAGAGGCCTCGTCTCGAAAAGTAAGGTCGATGGGGGGTGGAAAGATGGCCCAGTGGTTAGGAACACTTCCTGCTCTTGCAGAGGTCCTGAGTTCAGTTCCTAGTCCTCCCATCAGGTGGCTCACAAGTGCCTGTAACTTCAGCTCCAGAGGAGCCAAACACCTTCTTTAGGGCCCTGTGTGTCCCTGCCCTGATGTGCGCACACTCTCACACAGACACACTTAATTCACAGAATAAAATAAACCTGAAGAAGAAGGGGCGAACGAGGCAGCGGCTTCTGCTGAATGATCTCTGCTCTGCTTTGGATGTAGAATGTCCCCCACAGGCTCACGGGTTTACATACTGGGTCCCCAGCTGGCGTGCTGTCTGTCTTAGGGAGCGGTGCAAGTTTTGGAAGACGAGGCAGTGGTTGGAAGTACATCTCCTTGGGGTAGGTCTCGCGGTTTATAGACTGGACTAGCCTCATCCTCTGCTTCCCGGGCAGCTGAGATGCATGCAAGCAGCCACCACAAGCTTCTACCAAGACCGCAGTGCCCCACCATTCCTTCGCTGCCATCGCTGAGGTCTGCCGCTCGAAACATCTGCCTAAATAGACCTTTCTTCTTCTTTTAAGTTCCTTTTTTAAAATATATATCTGAGGAATCCTCTGGGTATATGCCCAGGAGTGGTATAGCAGGATCTTTCGGAAGTGTCATGCCCAGTTTTCTGAGGAACCGCCAGACTGCTTTCCAGAGTGGTTGTACCAATTTGCAACCCCACCAGCAGTGGAGGAGTGTTCCTCTTTCTCCACATCCTCACCAACACCTGCTGTCTCCTGAGTTTTTAATCTTAGCCATTCTGACTGGTGTAAGGTGAAATCTCAGGGTTGTTTTGATTTGCATTTCCCTGTTGACTAATGAAGTTGAGCATTTTTTAAGATGTTTCTCCGCGAAGTTCTTCAGGTGAGAATTCTTTGTTTAACTCTGTACCCCATTTTTTAAAATAGGGTTATTTGGTTTTCTGGGGTCTAACTTCTTGAGTTCTTTGTATATATTGGATATTAGCCTTCTATCTGATGTAGGGTTGGTGAAGATCTTTTCCCAATTTGTTGGTTGCCAATTTGTCCTTTTGATGGTGTCCTTTGCTTTACAGAAACTTTGTAATTTTATGAGGTCCCATTTGTCAATTCTTGATCTTCGCGCATACGCTATTGGTGTTCTGTTCAGGAACTTTCCCCATGTACCGATGTTCTCACGGGTCTTCCCCAGTTTCTTTTCTATTAGCTTCAGAGTGTCTGGCTTTATGTGGAGGTCCTTGATCCATTTGGAGTTGAACTTAGTATAAGGAGACAAGGATGGATCGATTCGAATTCTTTTGCATGCTGACCTCCAGTTGAACCAGCACCATTTATACCCAGAGGATTCCCCAGCATGTAATAAGGATATATGCTCCACTATGTTCATAGCAGCCCTATTTATAATAGCCAGAAGCTGGAAAGAACCCAGGTATCCCTCAACAGAAGAGTGGATGCAAAAAATGTGGTATATATATGCAATGGAGTACTATTCAGCCATTAGAAACAATGAATTCATGAAATTCTTAGGCAAATGGATGGAGCTGGAGAACATCATACTAAGTGAGGTAACCCAGTCTCAAAAGATCAGTCATGGTATGCACTCACTAATAAGTGGATATTAGCCTGGAAAACTGGAATACCCAAAACATAATCCACACATCAAATGAGGTACAAGAAGAACGGAGGAGTGGCCCCTGGTTCTGGAAAGACTCAGTGTAGCAGTATAAGGCAAAACCAGAACAGGGAAGTGGGAAGGGGTGGGTGGGAGAACAGGGGGAGGGAAGGGGGCTTATGTGACTTTTGGGAGTGGGGGGGGATGAAAAGGGGAAATCATTTGAAATGTAAATAAAAAATTTATCAAATAAAGAGAAAAAAAGCAAAAATATATCTGATAATGATAACGAATGTGAAGCCCCACAGGCCTCGTGCAGACATCTCATGCAGAGATCTCGTGCACAGATCACATGCAGAGATCTGCAACACCTCTACAATTAAAGTTCTAAAAATGTAAACACAAAAGAAAACACCCAGACAGCTGCCAAAGAACACTGGTGCTTCACCTGTGTGGGAAAATAAATCCAATGACAATTTACTTGTTATCCAAACCCACTGGGGGTCAGAGAGAAAGGACACAATCTTTCTCAAGTGCTGAAAGGTTGCCTGAGACTCGAATCCTCAGTGAAAACATCAGTCTGTATTAAGGGAAATATCAAAACAGTCCCAGACTTTAAAAAAAAAAAAACAAAAAACTTCAAAGACCCTGTCACCAGTAGCCACACCCAAGACTGACCTTTAAAGTTTTTTCAATGTAAAAAGGGGGAAGAAAAAAAAAACCTTAAAGGAGACCCAAGGCTCCAGACACAGCAAGAGAAAACAATGTAGATCAATACGCAAGGGTCTTGTTCTCCAGAACTTTCTAAATTATGTTTCATGTCAAAAGTAAACATTAGCAGGCAACCTGGCGCAGCTTTAAATACAGAAGGGAATGGCTAAGATACTTATGAATGAACAGAGAGAGAGGGAGAGACAGAGACAAAGAAAAAAAGAGACAGAGAAAGAGACAGACCAACAGAGAGACAGAGAGGAAGAGAGGGAGAAGTGCGGGCACTCATATATAAACTGATAAAATTATATCACTAGACTGTTAATGTTTATATAATAATCCTAGAAACGTCTTAAGAGTCTGTACAGACATACGCTCCAAATGCCAGACAGGGCTGGGGAGGGGTGGGAGTCACCGAGCCTGAGAGGCCCTGTCACCCTGTGGTAGAAGGACTGAGGCCAGCAAGTCTTCTGACCTACAAATCATGCCGTGGCACGGATGTTGCCCAGCGAGTGTGACAGCATCTAAAACAGGAATAGTGCAGAAGAGACTGAGCTAGACTTCTAAAGCAACCTCTGGGGAACCGGGAAAAGGGAAAAGCGGAAGCAAAATTAAAAACATTGGACAGAAGCATGATGTACCAATGTTTGGTCTAATTTACCGGTCGCTTAACAGAGATTGGCAAAGTAGATCAAAACCATAACTGGCTCTTCGGCTGTGTTACAGCCACCATCCAGGCAGCTGCTGCTTTCTAATACACTCAATAAATTATCAAAAAATAACCATACTGCTGTCTACAAGAAACACATTTTGTTTAAGTGGTGGATAATAGTATTTTAATAGACATATTATGTGAACATTAATAAAAGAAAGTAGATATGGCTATTAAATATCAGGCAAAATAGACTTTAGAAAAGAGGAAAAAATCCAAAAGCCAAACAATAAGAAAGAAGCCACCACCAAGGAAAGAGTAAAACACCCCAACAATAAGAGCTAATAGACGAAGAGGCAGTGATTCCAAATTAATGCTTCTCAGCAGCATATCTGAAAATTGTGGGAAGCCAACTGGGAAGAGCAACACAGAAACCCTTCATTGTAGTTGGGAGACTGTGTCGTTTTTGATGACCCTGTCTCAGTAACTCACTAAGAACTAGACTGGTGACTCTCCCAGAAGAACTGAAAATCACCACCAGTCAACATGATCTACGTGCTTTCAAGGGGTCACAGAACGTATATTGATGTAGATTGTGTCCTGGGACTGAACAGAAAGAAAATTATGGAGATCCTAGAGTCTGTTCTCCAGCTATCATGGACTCTAGCTAGAAGGCATTAACAGAAACACAGTGGAAGTCTTCTAATACTTACCAACCAAACACCACCTGTGTAATCCAGGCCTGGAGAGGGAAGCTACCAAGGAAACCAACAAGGTGTCGAGCTGAATTAAATTAAAATATAATGTGTCAGAATGCGGAGAGAAAGGCCAAAGCAACAGGGAGAGGAAAAGACAGCTCACATGAGCACATCAGGAAAATCCTAAGTCAGCAATCTAAGCTTACTCTTTGAGAACCCAGGAAAAGCAAGGCAAAAATAAATTCAGAGCAAGAAGAAAAGAGAAACAAAGCCAGAAACTGACAAAACATAAAACGAACAAAAAAAAAAGTGGAGAAAAAAATTTAATGAAATAGAGGAGCTGTTTCTCTGAAATGGTCAATAAAATTGACAAATCTCTAGCAAGGTTGACAAATGGAAAAGGCAGGAGGCCCACATATTATCAGCATCAGGGATGAAACAGAGACGATTACTCAGGCCCTGAAGACATCCACAAGATAAAGGGACTGCGTGACATTTATAGAGGAACCACAAGCCACTCAATATGAAATAATTTAAATATCCCATCAACTATTAAGCAAATTGAAGTGTGAACTGAATTAATTAAGGCATGCCTAAGAAATAAAATCTCGCTATAGAATTTTACAAAACTTTTAAAGAAGACCAGGGCTGGAAAGATGGCTGCCCAGGTGAGAGTATGGGCTGCTCTCCCAGAGGACTAACATCTGAGTCCCCACACCACCACACACAGAGGCTCGAAACCATCTGTAACTCCAGTTCCAGGGGATCTGAAAGCCACTTCTGGCCTCTGATGACATGACACCAGATATGAGTGTAGTACACAGAAAGACAGGTAAGCAAAATACCCATACACATGAAATTATATATATTAAGATGAAGAAGAATTAATACCACCTCTAAACAATCTCAGAAACTAAAGAACTCTTCTCAATTCGTTTATGATGGTGGTACTGATACTAAAAGCAGCACATAAAAAGAAATCTGCACACCAACACCGATCATGTACATGCATGTGAGAGCCCTTTATGGGGTGTTAGTGTGTAAACTGGGCACGGTGAAATGAGTCATATGGCCTAACCGAGCGGTTTATCCAGAGATGCAGTGTTGATTCAATGGTTGAAAACTCGTGATACAAAATGCTAATAAGCCAAGGGAAAGACCATGTGATCCTGTCAACACACTCAGAAAAACATTTGGCAGATGCAGTACCCATTTATG